>NC_090951.1:15933405-16301738 GCF_040807025.1 Struthio camelus
TTCATATAAAAATAAAGATCATAATTTTGTTTGTTGTTTATTGACTTGATGGGTCACGTTTGTCTAAAAGTTTGAATTAGGTTAAAAAATAAATGTTTTTTAAAATAGCTTTTATTAGTCAGAACTTCTTTTTTTGTAGGACAAAAGAGAGAAGATATCAACCAAAACACCTTTAAGACTTGAAACTTACTTTTTCATATGTAAATGAATTATGTCAGTATTCAGTGAATCGGAGTATTTTATGACCAGGAAAAGCATTTTTGAGTTTAGCAAGTGTTATTGTCTGATATTTGTTTTTAACTTGTAGATTAAAAGAAAATAAACATTTCCAGTCAATTCCTCTACTTTCAGTGAACTAAATTTTGAATTTAAAAAATACCCCTTCCTTTTAATTTTTTTTACACATGTGAGAAGAGCTTGATGTCATTGGAGCATCATTTAGCATTTCACTAAGTTTTGATGCCAGGTGTTAGTCATGTCGTCTTCTGACTCAGTGGTTTGACATTCTTCACAATTTTATCAACAAACAACAATTAGTTTGATATTAGCGCATGAAATTTTTTCTATTTATTAGAGTAGTCTAAGGCCATACTGCCTTCTACGTTTCATTTCGTTTGTATGTGTCTTTAAAAAGAAAGTGTATTTAAATTCAAAAGATATCTCTCTTATAAAAAAAAAATACTTCTTTTTGTCTGTCTATAAAATAATTGTGTTTATGCTAGATACACTAGAGAGGCAGGAGTCCGCTCTCTGGATCGGAAACTGGGAGCTATTTGCAGAGCAGTGGCAGTGAAAGTGGCGGAAGGACAGCACAAAGAAACAAAGCCAGATCGTGCTGAAGCGGCTGAAGGAGAAGGTTTGTATCTTCTGTATGATTTCTGAAAAAGGAAACTTCTAATGTAGTCATTGGGAAGCTAATTTATCAATCTTTTCCTTGTTTTTTATGCTTCATTGACTTTTTTTGAAAACACTTTGCAAATAGAGTGACGTTCTTTTAATGCATGGATCAAGGAGTGTTGATCTATGGCTTGGGACATAAGTGGAGTAATCTCAACCTGCCAGGGTGGTAATTGAGCAATACGGTGGTTCTGTTTCATATCTTAGGTATGCAGTTATGGTTTGTGTATGCTTTCATCTCTTACTAGGGATTTTTATGCAAGTCTTTTCACTTTTCTTTTTTTAATAAGAGACTAGGCAATGGCTTTAGTTATTGTTCTTAAAGAGGCGCTTTGTACCTCTGTACTGAGCGTGCTCTACCAGCTCACAACTGGATCCTGTTATTTTATTGTACTTCAAAATAAACATGAACTTGAAGAGCTTTGAAATTGAGGTTTGGGGGCTCTCTTTATGTTCCTTTAAGAAGGCAGCATATCTGTCACTTAAAGGTTTAGGGCCATTCACGAAATTCATTAGCTCAAAAAGTATCTTAAGAAATGATGCTTCAGTGCTCTTTAGTGATAAAGTCTTGCACTTTATTAACTGTCTGGCAGAAAGGGAAGCTTAGACTTTTCCCTCAAGTCTGCAGGATTAAAAATGTGATTGTTTTGCACTTTGCAAGTACCACAGTTTGTTTTGATCCAGGCATGAAGTAGCACTGATTCTAAGTCCCTTGGAGCCATGGTAACTTTTGTCATCTTTATTAAGTCTGTTCTTCTCTGCCATGTATACAGAAGATAACTGTTTGTTATTCCCAGTGATCTAAATATCTATAAGCCTGTCACCAACTGCAGCATTACACTTTTCTGAAAAGCTGTCGCTGGACTTAAATGTACAGAAGTTCATGTTAGTTAACCTCTGTCTGCTGCAACTAGAACTTGTTATTCTGTGAGAATAATACTTGCATCTTTTGTTCCCTCGTGGTCTGCCCTTTCTTTCCCCTGGTATACTGAAATGTACAGAGTACAGTTAACTACTGACAGAACACATGACAAATGCATGCATTCAGTAAATGAATTAACTTACTGTCAATTTATAATAAAATTAAAATTCTGCATAGGTCAGAAAAGGAATGTGTGATATTTTCAGCCCGTATCTGGTGGAATTCTATCTGTATCCTCTGTATTAGGCCAAGTTTTGCCATCTTGCCTCAGGCAAAATGCTCATTATCTGTGTCATTGATTTTGGAAGAGGACTGCAAGATTTGGGACTCTTACTCAAGAACACTGTGTTGTCTGTTTCTGTTAACTGATTAACTGACTGTTTTTCCTTTTTCCATAAAAAATATTTATTGTCATTTAAAATATGATATATAAAAGCTGGTTTTTATTAATTTATAAAAATATCTAATCTTGCCCTTTACTGCTTAAGGTAGGTATACTTTCTATCTAAAATATAAGATGCTAGGAAGGGTTGTTCTGTCCTTGCATTTCTGTTCAGGCTGTTCTGACCCCCCGTAGAATTAGATAAACGCAGTTTGCATTTATCTGTACCAGTGTATCAGGAAAGTGACCAGTAGTGTATGTTTGAATTTTCCTTTGGATTCAAAGAAAAGCCTTTGATTATTGTATCCTTTTCTTACTAATTTAGATAAATCAAGGTATCTTAACTCATAGTAGTGGGAAATTGTGCAAGAGAAACCATTCTGTAGAGAACATAGGTTCTTAAAACAGAATGGAAACTACTTATAAAAAGTTATTTAGCCAAAAACTACCTTAATGCTTTTTTGTTTCTGCATTTTTCTTTTTCTTTTGTTTTCTCTTGGTATGGCTGACTTTGGTAGAGCTGCTCGCCGGTTCTCATTTTCCTATCAGATTGGCGAACCTGAGATGTCACACTGTCCCTTTCAGTCCGTGCTGCTTTTTGTTTAAACTGCATTTCTCTTTTGGATAATCTTACGTCAGCAGAAGCTTAAGTGCGATTTTCGTATTTCTGTGCATCAGTTGGTAATAAACTAGAATCAGGCATGCTTTCTTCATGAGATATCCTCCATCTCAGTAGATTTATGTTGGAATTTTTTGATCAAATTTGATTTTAATGGTTTTTCACTGCATTCTCTAATGGCAACAGCTCGGTGGAGTGAGAATTTACTATCATTTACTGGGTTTTTAAAGTTCTGAGTAGTACTAATGTTGTCTGCCTCTTCTGTGAGCACTTATAGTAGGCTTTTACTTTTAGTAGGATTTTAGTAGGATGTTACCCAGGAGGGTCAGTATCGCTGTCCCAATTTACAGTTTTGGTTGCAGAGAAGTGTAGTACAGTCACCTTGGAGGCTAATATTAGCAATTCAAGTAGAAGTTTCTTGAGCTCAAGCTGCTATACCATATTTTTTTGCCTTCTTGAGAAAATATGCTTCACTATGCATTTTCACATTGTGCATTTACTTCCTTTAGAGGCAATATGCTTGCAAGGTTTGCTGTTGCTGGGTGGGGGTTTTGGGGGGTTTTTGGGTTTTTTGCATTAAATGGTGAGTGAACCATGGGGTCTTCTCAGTGTGTATTTACTGTTTGCACCATAGAGTAAGTTAAGACAGCAGTATGTATGACACTTTGTGCCAAGCAGTATTAGTAATCTGTCAGAGAATAACAGTGTGCCAGAGGACACCGGAAAACAGTAATTGCAGAAACAGCTGCTTAATTTTGCTCCAGAATACTTGTGAACATATAATACTAAACAGACACCTATGTGGTTTGATGTTTCAAAAGATTCCCCAACAAACCTGATGGGGGGAAAAAAACACTAGCATTGACGTCTGTACAGCAGGGACAGTGCCAGACTGATTTGCAGGAGGGCAAATGAGGAGACTCGTTATGCACTCCTTTACACTAAAGCAAGCTTGTATGTCTGAGCAGTGACGCTTCAGAGAATAAAATCTGGGGGAGGAAATATGTCTGATGTTTGTACCAATACAGTGCTGTTAATTAGAAAAGTATGCCAAGAGGAGTTTTACCCACAGGAAAAGATTTGGTAGCTTGTCTCCAGAAATCCATTTATTGACAGTCTTTTAGCTTTTCCTAGCCTTTTTTCCTTAACTCAGTGTTTCTTTTGTGAAAATTGAATCTTCTTTTAACTGATCTTTATTGTTTGTTTGGTTTTTTTTAAGATCATTGTAATAGCCTGTGGAAACTATCTGTAATACCAGACAATTGAATTTGGCTTACAAATTAGTGTGTGTTTAAGTGCATTGAGCTCGGTTTCCTCTGAATGTTTAGCTTAACAAAAGTGAACTCTCAGTAGCTGTGACTGTATGTGGATGAATGACTGTGAAATTTTGAATTGTCTCACATACATTGGAAAAGCTTTTAAGACATCTTTATTAAAGCTTTTTATTTTTACTGCATGCTGCATTTTTGTATAGCTTTTCTCCTTTGTGCTGGATTTTTCTGAAATACACCTGAACTGGCTTTTGAACCAGAACACTGAGCCTTTGGGCTGTGGTGTGTATGCTTACTAGTATCAGGCAAGATCGAGTATCTTTACGCTCTGCTGCTGTCACTTTTGTGACAGTAATTTTGACATAACTCATACTTTTAAAGTATGACCTTGTACTGAAAGGATAGGTATACCTAAAATGTGTTTAAGGGTCTAATGTGATTGATGAATAAAGAAAAGTGTCATTCTCTTCTTCAAGACTTTTGATGAAATAGTAGAAAAGTCACTTCAAAGGACAACTCCTGGTACTATGAAAAGAATCATTTTACTATTAAAGCACAAAACAAAAAGGAGCTGTTTTATGCATCTCAATCCAATGAAAGGGGTATTAGCAATGTTAAAATTAGCACTGGACTTGTAGCTTACCCCAGGAAAAAAAGGTAATTGCAAGCTAAGCTCCTCAAAAGAGGGAGAAATGCTAGCATTTTTGGTTGGCACACTCTTTGGAGTAGGCTCAAAAGCATTGGGTTGTGAACAGTTGTCTTTGTGCTTCTGGAATCTAAACTGTCAGTGAGAAAACCCTGTACTAGCAAAAGGGTTTCCAGAGGACAGGTGGGTCTGTAGTTAAGCTCTGGTATTACAAAGACATGTATAGAATGGTGCAGTCTGCAAAACGCGTGGTTTATTTTGTACTAATAATGTGTTTATACCCAGCTGTATTTTTAGCAGAATATGTCACTTGTTGGGAGTGGAATTTTTTGTTGGTTTTTGTTTGTTTTAAGTTTTGTTTAGCCTTCATTGAGTCTGGAAACAACCAAATATGTAAAACAAAACCCTGAAATAACTGTCACTAAACTCAGATGCTTGCAAATTGATGGAAATAAAGGGATTTGTAGGGTAAACTTTTTTCTTTTGACTGCAGTAGAATTTTTTTTTGATGTGTGGACATTTGTGCAGTTGTGCATAGTGATGATACATTTTTGTTTTATATCATTAATGACTCTTGAAGACCAGGTAGTCCAAGTTATTGTAACTTCTTAATAATTTAAACTGTTATGTGGCTTTTTTCTTTCTTTATCTGTTTAAAAAGACTTGTAATTCATTTTTGCTTTAAATATTTGTTGGTTACTGATGTGGGCTTTAGACTCTTCAGTTAACGCCCTCTTTTGTCATGAGTTGTGAGTCTGAGAAAGCAAGCTACAGGCTTGCATTATGGATATAACTCGCTAAAGCATATTTTGTATATGATTCGTAGCGTATCACAATAGTGGCACAGTGCCTATTGTGTTTATTTAGCTGAGTGCCTTCTCCTTTGTGGATTTATAATAAAAGTTGAAAGAAATGAGGTGATAGAACTACTAAATTTCCATCGCTATATTGACTAAATCAGATTAGTAACTCAAAGTGGAGCAGTGATTTTCAAGGCTTTGTAAACATGGAACTTCTGACACTGTTTAATAGCAGAGCTCTAAAAATGGAGGAGAGCTGCAATAGCAGAACTCATGCAGGAGACATGCTATCAAGCTACGTTTAGCGCTTTCCAAAAATGTACGGCTGAAATAAATCGGCAGCTTTGTATTGCCTTCCTCACTTCTCTGACTCCTGAGCTTTATGACAAAGTTGACAAGTGGAGGAGTGTTAGTTTGCATCAGTCATTGAATTTTTACAGTGAACTTCAGCAAAAGCAGGTGAAGTCATTTTTCAGACGTCTCCAAGGAGTCGTTCTTGTGTACAGTAACACTATCTGATATTTTACTGAAACACTATCTGAGATTTATAAGACACTCATGTAGTCTTTGACACTAGAGGAGATGCTAGTAGTTATAAAAATGTGAGAGACTCCCCTACCTATTTTAGTGCAACTGCCTCAAGAGTACAGTGCAGCAGCTGTGTGCCTGCCTGGGCATCATGACATGATACAACAGTTGAAACCCGCAAGCAAAAAAATGATTTATTTAATTCAGACTTGAAAGAAAATTTAGGAAAAGTAATGTTTAGTTACTAAAACTCAGCAATTGAATCCTATCTACATTGAATCCAAGCCTTCAAAAATATTTAAATGTTTCTATTACCTAGTAATACAGTTTGTCCTACTACTTGGGAATGCATCTGCACTTTTTTTTTTTTTTTTGAGTTTAACTTAAAATTTGATCCAAGTGGTCAACTTGAACTAGAACAGGTAGTCTTTACTCCCCCTACCTCAGCTTGGGCCTAATGCATTTTGTTCACAAAACGTTATAAAATCTCAGGTTATAGACTTTTTCCTTTTCTTCTCTTTCGATGTGTATAGGGGCTTTAGTATACCTGGGCTAACGTTGCTGCTCTTGGAAAAAGTGACATATTCTGTATTCTGCCCAAATTCTTTCTTAGCACTGGGAGACTGGTTTGCAAAATCTGATCAGCATAAATCCAGAGTGGTATGACTGTAGGCACTCAAGTTTAAGTTTAACTGTGCTGAGTTTAGCACTGTTAGTACTTAGCAGTAGTAGAGAAATGTAGTACTTAAATGTTACTTAGCAAATCTACAGAAATGTAATATGTGGTTCTTTCTCCAAACTGCTTGAAGTTGCCTTTCTGTTTAGGCCAAAGAGGCATAAATGATATCAAAAGTTGGTTTTATATGCAAGCTATTTTTAACATGTAAATTTGTCTAAATATTCTTGCATGAAAACTTGAGATTCAAGCGCTTCGGTGCAATACGCATCATGATTCTAGGCAAGAATATCCTTTAAATTATATTTTACAGGAGAGTTGTGATGAAATATTAGTGTTCAACTTTTTAAAATATTGTGCCAATCAGTATGCTTTCTCAGTGTCATGAATGTGATCCTGTCAGTGTTGATGGAACGTAATGTTCAGAACCTGCGAGGAAAAAATGTACACAGCAATAAATTTAAGCATGCAAGAAAGCGTTCGTAGGACGAGGGTCCCAGGAAGGAGTTCCTTTCCAAAAGAAAATGTTTTGGAAGTAACGCTGGGTGAATATGTATTGCGTCAGATGCAGGTTGGACAAGGGAAAGTTGCCATTAGATGTAGTCTCGTGTTGCGCCTGATTTTGATCAAGGACTGTTGTCAGCAGGGGCAATCACATCCTTTGCTACCTAAATGTAGTTTTGTGGTGTTTTGTTCGTTAATTTGGAGAGGCCAGAAGAACTCTGGGTCATGTTTTGAAGCGTCTGCTGGTGAATCACTTAAGGAAAAAGAACATGGTGTTTCCCCTTTTCTTGCCCCAATTCAGAACCCTTTGCTTTTATGCTTACTTTCTTTTTATACTTTGTAGTAATTCAGCAAATCACAATATGGTATGTTTAAAAGCTGTTTAAAATTTTCAGGTTTCCATTTTACTCTGCTATGCTGGTCAGTATAGCTAGAAGTCTTTGTTTTTAAGACCCTTGTATTACTAGTGCTTAATGTACAAATGTTTTATGAAGAGGTGAGAGATTTCTACATGGTGAGGAAGTTTTCAGCTCTTGCATTTGCTCAGTTTCGTTATATTGCTAGAAGAAAGTAGAGGTCTTAAATTCTTAGATCTTTAGCATCGTGCCATGGAATTCCTTTTTAGCATAAATCCTAAATTATATATAGTAATTCATGTGGCAGTATTTACACACAAGGTTTTGTTTCGTTGTGGGAACTTTCAGAGGCAGAGTCCTAGGGAACATTGACTTGATCCTTTCCTGAGTAACTTCAGATTCTGCTGTGAAAGTTTTACATTCAAACGTAATCTATTTTTTTTAGTTTAGCCATTTTTTAAAATATGAAAAAAGCTATTTCTTTCATTTAAGCAGTAGCGTAGTAGTAGATCAACAGATGTTTCCAGTACAGGGTGCAGTTCCTGTTAAGGGCACTTCTTTGACTTCTTAGTTTATTTTTCTAACTAAACTCAAAATGTAAGATGATAAAGCTGTTGTCCTAGCCAAAATTCCTGTTTCTGGAAACTTGAATTTAACTGTCTTTTTTTTTTTAGATAAAGGTGTCATTTCACTTTTACTATGATTTATGGCTATCCTGCTAGGATAGGAAGGGAACACGTATACGTCATCGTTAATGGAAGACTTAATTACTTGTGCCTTTATAAATTCTTCATAGTCAGCACTTCTAATAAGGTGATTAAAATAAGACTTTTATTCTTCCAAGAACATGTTAGTGTTTGTAATTACGTTTTGGAGCATCACTGTATGCTCTTATAACAAATTAGAAAAGGTCAGAATTTAAGTTAACGTTTTTAGAAGACAGGGAAGTCTGGAGTTTGTTATTGTTACAGATTGTAAAATGGAGTCTACTAATTAGATTATATAAGCACAAAGGATTTCTTATTCTTTTTATAAGGCAGGTGGTCTCAACAATTACCCATTTGCTTACAAGAAGCGTCTTTCTGCTTCAGCTGTTTACAGAGAACTAGGTGAAATAAAAACAAGCAGAAATGGCAAATCATTGTGTTGGTTAGGTGGTAAAATATCTTAGTATAGCACAAAAGCAGTTGTATTTAAACTCAGTTTTGTTTTAAAATGTGAATTGTCCTATCAAATTACTCAAGGTTTTAAAGTCCGTGCTGTTGGAATTACGATCTGATTTGCAAGAACAGCATGCAGTGACCCGTTTCCTGTACTTGCTAGTATTTATTTATGTCTTTAAATGTATTGTATACAGAAATAGTAGTTCAACAAAAGCATAGAGATATGCTGAAACAACAGGAGGGCCATCCGATTAAAGCAGTGTATACAGTAAAGGAATTGGATTTATGCATTGAGCAATGAGCTGAAGAACGGAGAGCTTAGTGGCGGTTGGATAATAACTACCTGATTTGAGTGCTGTATGAAAGCTGAACTGATGTTATTATTATAATAGCGATGGAGAGTGTTTTCCTTGATACTGTATGAAAGCATGAGTGAGATTTGTTCTGTAACAATGTTAACTGTAAAAAGGCCTCCTTTATACATCAGGATTAATAAAAGGGTAATTTGTATCTTGTGAAGTGAGACATTCTCGCTTCATCCATTCTGAAAATTACTTTTGCACCACTGTACACCTGCTGTACACCTTTCAATATTATATTAAATAGATTAGATCAGTGATTTGTGTCTTTCCATAATTGTTTAAGTTTCTGGGTCTTCAATTGTTGTGCCGGTATTAAAATGCAAAGGAAGCCACTCTCGTCATCTGAATGGGAAAAAGTTTCAGAGAAACGGAACAAAAGCAGATAGTTTCTCAGAATACTTGTGCCGAAGGCTTGAGGCTCGGGATACAATCCTGTGTAATGTAGACTATCACTTTAAATGTATTCTTAGACTTGTGTGTTCAGGGTAGAATGAAGTGGCTTCACTACGTGCGTGTGTGCAATGCTTATCTTAATGGCTGCCTCAGGTCAGGGAGGCACTGCCGTAAAACTCTGCCGCAGAGTCTTAGAAATATCTGGATAGTTCAAGTATTTTTCATTTCGTTGCTTTGGACTTTCAAGAAAACGATAGTGAGCCTGTCGGATCTGGATCGCATGCAGTGTATCACGCCTCTAGATATTTCTGAAAAGGCCAAATAATTTGATCTTTGAGGAGTTTTCTGTTGGTAGTTCAAGATATTGTTCAAGACACCTTGGAAGAATCTCCTCCGACAAAGGAGAAGAGGAGAGCCCAGCACAGGTATAATATTTCAAGATAAAAAGCCATAGACGAAGTTCTTACACTGAAATTGTTTGGAGGTTTTCTGTTGAGTGCAGGCTGTATCCTGTGTGTGTCTAGCTGGGTGCTGAACAAACTTAAGAAAGTGGATTTTGCAAACTGAGATTTACACAGAGTAACACCTTTGCCGTTAGAGACGAAGGAATAAGCCTATTCAAAAGAATAAGCATAATGTGAGAATACGAACCACGTGCAGAGCAACAGAGGTGGGTTGTGGTGTGTCGGGGTGGTGGGTCCATCTGAAAGCCTGTAAGGAACCAGCACACGAGGGTAGCACACGAGCTGGGCTTGTTCCAGAGTGTACTTTGCGAGCAGTGGCTTCCCCACACTGGCTGGCTGGTGGTGGGGACAGCTGGGGCCTGCCGTGGGGACGTGGGACTGGGGTGGGGATGGAGGACAGCAGAGCCATGGAGCAGCAAGTTACACTGTCCTTGTTGGATATTAGGAAGTGAGATATTACTGAACGTGACGCAGACCAGCATTTACTAATGCAGTCCGGTGGCAAAACAACGTACGTACATGTGGCCAAAGTGTTCCTTCTTTATTTGACAGAACTTAATTATAAGTTTCAGAGGTTAAGCTTTAAAATCCTTGCAGAAGGAGACCACAGAGAGCACAGTTTTAAGTGTACATAAAAAGGACAACAGATACAGTGCTTTTAATGATATTTCTACATTCAGTTCCATATTTTATATTATACTACATTAAACATGATTGTCTCCTGCAAATGCTGTTTTTTATGCACATCTCTGATGAAAAGTGTAAAGTCCTACATGAACTTTGTGTGTTTTGCTATGTGACATAGTTTAAAATGCATTTAAGCAAGTGGGTTGCTTCTCCGTGAGTGCTCTGGATTTGGTATTAGCCTTGCTGAACAGTTAGAAAACGTTTAGGCTTGATAACTAAATTTGATGCCATGTAATCTTATCTTTAATTTGACAACAAGTTTTTGGGAAAGACAGATGTTTTAAGCTCGCTTTCATGAACTTTTCTGAGCAATTCTTTAAATACTGTGTTTTCTTCTCTCGTGATGATTTTCTTAATTTGTATATTAAGAAAGATTGTTACAGATCCTAAGTATCTTTTCTTCTCTTAGATTGCAAAGAGCATATCACAGAAGATGCAAAAACAGAATCCATCAGTGACACAGCTGATCTGGCTCTGCCACCTGAAATGCCAATTTTAATCGATTTCCATGCTTTAAAAGATATCCTGGGGCCACCTATGTATGAAATGGAGGTAACATCCTCATTTGTTTCTGCTTGACTGCTCTCTGTCTGTTTTGACTAGTTTCTCTTGTATTGCTGCTGACTGAGTTTGTGCAATATTAACCTTTTAAAAAATGTATTAATGACAGGATTGTGTTACTTTGTATTCCACCAGACATCTTTCACCTAAATAAGTTTTGTTTGTTTGTTTGTTTCAGGGTATAGAAGTAACGTAATGGCAGACTCTGTGCTGGCAAGGATGCCTGCAGCAGTGCTTAAGAGTCTGCTGGTGTTTTTTCAGTTTATAACAACTTTGCTTTTGTCTGGGGGATGTTTTGTGGTCTTGGGAAAGAAGCCAGGAGTGGAACCCAGGAATCCTGTTTCTGTGGCAGCTGTGTTAAGGACTGTCCCACATACCTGCTTGAAGCCAGTCAGCATTTTTAGGTATTAAGACTTCACTTTACACCAGAAGTTCTCAGACGTTCTTTAAATTAATGCGACTCTTAGCTTAAAAGTAGGTCTTGTAATGAGTCAGTCACCTGTCAGCTCGGTTAGTCAGTAGGCGTATTTCCAGAATTTGTAGTTTCTTTCCCGCTTTTGTATTTTGCTACATTCAATGAAAATGCTATCAATTAATGCGGTTACTACTGTGGGATTCTCTTGTCACTATTTGCGTTAAAGATGTTCAGTGCTTTACTTTAGGTCCAAGTGAACTGACTGAGTATAAGTAGCGTATGAGGTACCCTGTAAAGCTATGGTAGGAAACCAGTTGCTGATGGAACGCTAGATTTTTTCCTGTCTTTGTCCTGGAAAAAAGGTCAGTAAACTAGTAAGCTGCGCAGAAAAGAGAAGTGAAGGGAAAACTACTACAAGAGGTGAAATTCAGCTCTTTAAGGACTTTTCTTTGAAGATTCATCTCTCCTGGATGAGAGAGTTGGACTCTGATGGGATTTGGAGGACAAAGAGGGAGCATGGTGTGCAGGGACAGCAGAGAAAAATAAATGAATGTTAGGGAACGGGTCATTTGTTTAGAGTTCCAAACTCGCGCTCAAATACGAAGACTTTATTGCTGAAGAGGTTCTTAATGGAGAGAAAGAGGTGAGGAAACTAGTCAAAAGACGACAGTGTTATCGATCGTGCTAGAGGATGGTGGTGGTAGCAGTGGAAGCTGGAGGGAACTGGAGGAACGAAGATAAGAGTTTTTTCATGTTGGTCGTTTGCGTTCTGATTTTGTAGTTTCAGAACTAAGTAGAAGAGATTGGTCTTTAGGCAGATGACTTTATCAGCAACTTATATTCTTCATTTCGATCCCTCAGAAGCTGCTGTGCCCAATAATAAAATTGCACATAACAGTTCAATGAGGCCATTTTAATCAAGAAGGTAGTGTGCAAATATTTTACCTTACATTAGAATGACTGTATCCATCAAACTATTTGCAGTACTCTTACGGAAATTACTACTAGTCTGTAGTCTGTCTATCCTTTTCTTAATACCTGATTTTTAGAAACTATTATGGAAAATAGCATTTTTTTTTCAAAGAAAGAACACTTTATCTGAATTATTATTTCAGCAGTAGTTATCTATTTCAGCCATGTGGTGTTTGGAGTTAAAATACTGAAGGATAGTTTGGCTTTTTAGTGCTTGAAGTCAGGCTGCATGTAAAGCTGTTATAACAAATCGAACTTAATGTCAAGCCACTCAGAAATTAAACAGTGCTCTGATATTCACAAATGGTGATTATTAGTTTTGTAAAGGTGCTTAAAAAAATTTGAATTTTGTAAATTAATACAAACGTTCTGGTCACAACTGTACTCTATTCCCAGTCACAAGTGAAATTAATTGAAATAAATTCAGACTTATGCCACTTTTTAGAAACTGGATTGTAGGCCAAGAAATATTGCTAATACTGTGTGACTTTCATTAGATGTTAGTCTAGTTTGGAACTTGATCTGGAATATGATTATTCATTTAAAGTCTGTAGCGTGGCTTAAGTTCTGCTAATTTGTTCCCTTTCTACAGGAGTAAGTAGTGCTTCTAAGTAGTGCTGAGTTGTGGGTCGGTCCGTCTGTCTTTTTTTTTTTTTTTGGGGGGGGGGGGGTAAGAACAGTTGCTGTGAACATGCATAAGCTCATTTTATGGATCTGCTGGCCTGTATAAGCTGAAATAAGACTGAAGCTTTTGACCTGTATATCAAAGGTTTTTTAGATGTTTTTAGATGCTTCCATATTAATTGAGTGGCACACAAATAGAGCTAGAGATGAATCCAGACAGCATCAATTCCCTGAGTAGCTCAGGATTTATTTTCGTGTACTGTTTGTTAATATGTATTACTGAGGAAATACTTTTCACCATGAGTCTCTAAATTTTTTTTCTGTGTACATTTCTCAGATGTCCATGATTCCTGTTTTAATGAATTTTCCCTATTAGTCTGTAATTTCTTTGAATTTCATTAAGTGGCCCAACATTCTTTGAAGTGAAGAGCACAGCTCAAGTCCCAAAGGCCATTGCAGGCTGGCTATCATTCGTTGTTCTCTTTTGGTAGGCTGCAGTGTCTCTCCTTTCCTTCTGTATGTAGTCTTTAAAGCTTCACTTTTGACCTGCATTTTGCCATTTACTAATTACTTAGCTGAAGCTAAGGTACAATGGAGGTACCCCCATGTCAGTACTTGGATGAGACTGAGCAAATAGAACTGAAAACATGATGTGACTTAACTGATCTGTTGTCCTTCAGGGAATACCTTAGAATGAGTGATTCATCTTTCACCTTTTCAGTGCGCTGCTCGTCCGTCTTCTGCAGCGGTCTCCCAGCAGAAGGGCGTGACAGGATACTCAGCTTCTACTTGTAGGCTTAATTCATTTATCACAAATAAAAATAATCTTACGCATCACCCTACGGAGCAAACGTTAGAATAAATCACATTGTAAGGCTTTGGAAGAATAATCTTGACAGTAGTTGAAAGTGTAAAGATGTAATGGAACATTTCAGCACAGCATGCTTTGTGGAGGGATGGAGTTGTAACATTTTGTGAGTGTTTAAAATGAAGTATTTCTCTCTTAGCTTGGATTTTAGCTTTTTTTTTTTTTTTTTTTAATTCAACTGTTAATTCAGCTTAGTTAGTAAAGCATGATTGACACCAAAGGAAGGCCTCATGAGATTTAGTCTGTATGCTTGTAACCTGAGTGACAGAAACACTTTTGAGTTGCAGGTTAGTGAAATTACCAGTTCTGTGAAATGAAAGCCCAAATGCCATAAAAGAATAGCTCTGTTTCATGGGACATACTCAGTTTAATTAAGAAACAAATCAGATTATCTTTTAGAAGAAAAACCTGAACAAGGCCCGGTGTTTAAGTAGGCATTTTTATCTATGAAGTTTCAGTCTTGCAGTGATTTGTCTTCCTCCCCTCCAGGGGAGCTGCTGCTACGTGTTTTGCCCGCAGTGGTTTGCTAGAGAAGCCTGAAGGAACTAGAAAAGAGGTTTGTACAGTCAGGTGGGAGACCCTGTGGAAGGGTAACGTAGACACTAAAGGCCAGCAAGTAACTTAGGGCTGGTTCTTCTTGGCTTACCATTACTAAACAGTGACTTAGTAGCCGTTTGTCAGTTTTGCTGGCTTGCTCACAAACTCCGAAACCGCAGGCTTGCCGATGATGCTCTGTTCCTTCATCTTGGAATAATCTTAGCTATTTTTAAGATAAATGAATGCACTCAATTTTAAGCCTCTCTAATTTTTCACTGTCAAAACAGCCAAAATGTATTTGACGATATGTTGAACCACGTGGATTAGCACTAAATTGTAACTGGGTTGGTCACATCTACAACAATTTCAAAAGCCAAACTATTTTTATAGGTCAGTGACCTCTTTTTCCGTCTTCTGACAGACGTGACTTATCAGCTGAGCCTAATGGGCATTTTTAATTGAAGTTGTTTATAAGGTATAAGTAAGGATTTTGTTCTAATTTAAATTCCTCTGACATTTTGTGAAAAGAAATGATTCAGAGGTGCCATGAGTGACTGCATTTTGTGGAGGTTCCTGTAACGCTTCCTGAGTATGTTTAATGTATTACATTTTCCTCTAAGGATTGTATGATTTTTTTTTTTTTTTCTTAGGGGTTTTGAAAAATGTTTTCTGAGGACAGTTATCAAAGCTGCCAGGGCCGGTTTGCTGTGCATATGCCTGTCAACACACCTCAGTTAACGTTTAGGTGAGGAGGTGGTAGTCGAGGTAGTACAGTCGCTATGGCCAGAGCAGCTGTTGTCCTCTGAGACTGCTGATTAGCACAAAGAGCGATGGTTGAAAGGTGATGACGCTTTAAATTTTTGAACTACACACCTAGTTTCTCTTACTAGACCTTGTCTAAGGGATCTTAACTTACTTGTGAAACCAGGAGGGGATACTTGTGTAGTTTGAGGATAGAGGAAGGAGATTTTACTGAAGAGTATGATAAATGCTGGGAGTCTTCAGTACCTTCCTTTTTTTTGACCCTCAGTCAACAGTTCACTATTTTCTGAAGAGCTCTCAAACTGTGGAATGAGTCTGTAAACTAATTTGAATTTATATATAGTTAGAGCTACTGCTAATATCCAGTCATTTCCCCCCTCCCCCCCCCACCCCAGAAAAAACAACTTGTTCGTTGCTGGTTTGGGATGGGAGAGGGTATAGATAGTTACTGTTGTTCATCGCACCTGACACGTTTGGAAGCATGACAGGCAGCCAGAGTACATGCTTGCCACATCCGAAATGCTGTTGGATTTCAGTGGGACCAAGTGGGTCAGAGTTGGCACTAATTGCCTTGTGCTTCTGAAAAGTGCTAATTTACCACACACAAACGCCACCAAGAAACAGTGATCCTTAGCAAAGGTCACGTTTCAAATCTTAGCCATCAAACTTAAACGTGAAGACAGCACTTTGAGTCGAGTGCAGCGTTAGGCCGTGTGTGTAATACAGAATCAGAAGTTACAGGGCTCTAACAAGAAGCATGACTGTTTAATTTCAGTTTGCAGAACTGGAAACACATTTTTTGCTCCATCACCCCTCTTGCAAGAAAGAGTTGTTCCCGTCACGTATCTGAGCTGTGTACAGCTACTGGAAGCACAACCAATGTACATCAGCTGGTGGGGGGCCGGGAGGGATGTTTTGTTTTGGTGTTGTAATTGCAGAATGGAAGTTATTTTATTTGCAAAACAGGAAAGACAAATTGAACATTAAGAAGTTTGTGGTCTCGATTTTGGTTATATTTTCATCATGGGATGGATTTCACCCTAATACTGAAACGTTAATGTTTTGGCACCTATTTGGGAAGAGAGGTCTTATTCTGATAATTCAGTGGAAGGATATATTGTTCTGCTGAGGTTTGCTTAAAGGTCTGCTGTTTGGTTTGCCAAAATTTAGGCATATGTGCTACTTACGTACACATATGCAGCGTTTTGTAGCAGCATAGAAGCTGCTGTAGCTTCATTTCTCATGGGCTTATAGCGAGGCATTTTGGTAAGGGACTAGAACATTAATAACTTTGTCTCTCTTTGGAGACCTACAGATCCCAGTGCTTCTAACCCAGGCAGCTTGCGGCAGGGCCAGGCGACTATTTCTGCCTCTGGCTCTTTACAGTGCAGATGCCCTTCACTGAGAGAGTCAGGCCGTGCCCAGTTCAGCGTCTTCCCAGCAGGCTTCTGCGTAGAGTTCTCTATCTTGCAACTGCATAGCGAGTCGATGGCCGTTTCATTTATGCTGCTCTCCAGAGAGGTGCGATCTGCTGAAGCAGGGTGGCTGTACAGGGTCTAAAACCTGCAGCCTATTGCAGCTGTCAGCACGCAAGATGGAAGGCAGGAAAGAGCACAGAGCCCCAAGCTTTGGCCTTGTTCCGTCACGCTCGCAGCCTCGTGTATACAGAGCGTTGCCTTCTCAGTGTCTGGGCAAAGTCTCATTAGTTCGCTCCTCCACTAACTCTTGCAAGGCAGCAAACCAAAGGAAAGCATTAAGACTATAGTAAGTTGTGCAGTGCAGAGTGAGCTGATTAAACTAGAGGGAAAACTCATCCTATTGCTCTAGAATTGCCAGTAGTGTGAAGTGGAATGGCTTAGGTGTTTCAAAGGAATAAAAATAGTCCTGAAAATTTTTAAATTAACTAGAAATGTGGATTTCGGAGAATTGGGATAGTTTTATTATGATTCTGTGCCATGTTGCAAAGCTCCTTCATGTGTATTCTATCCAAGAAATGAAACAATTCTCTAAGTAGTTTAGCGAAGAGTTTGTCTCTTTCAGAAATGAATCAAATTGACTTTCAGTTTTGCATTTCAGTAGGAGACAAACTATTTTAAAATGGGCCTGTCTGTTTTACAAAGGAGTATTTGTCTTTTGCTCTACTCACTGCTTGACACAGTGAAAACTCATCCAGTCTCTTTTCTGCCCCATGATAAATACAAACTTAATAGTTTAGAACATGCTGAATAGCTTTATGATCTTTCATCACAGTTTCTCCAACTCCTTGTAGCTCGGGAAAACATTTTGTTACATTCTAAAACAATCTTTCACAGCAAGGAAAAAATTCAAAAATTGGAATCTTCTTGGAAAACATCCTGCTTTTTTTTTTTTTTTTCCCTTAACCCAAGGCTGGAATTCAGACACCTCCGTTACTCTGAGCAGTAACTGGGTGGCATAGTCAGACTTTCAGATAAGTAGATCGTAGTCCTATGTGGAAGTAAAGCTTGCTCAACTACCTGCAATTGCTGATGGAAACGGTCAGATTTCCCATTCTCTGTCATACGTCACCTGCTAGCAGACTCAAGCGTTTTCATTATTCATAATGATTTATAAATGTTTGCAATGAACAAAGTTATTACGTCATCAGTAATTTGGGCAATGAAACCACCTTTAAAAATGCTTTTAGGGAACATTCAGGTTTAAAACCAGCTTTTCATGTAAGTAATAGAGTCAGCACAAATATACCTCTGGCACATGGATTAAGTCAAAGAAACATTCAGTCAGGATTGACTAAATAGTTGGAAGTCCTTTGAAGTGAAAGGGAAGATTTTTTGTTGAACTGTTGGGGGTGGGGAATGTTTTTCAAGAGTGATGTACCCAGATGGCTTTAGGCCACTGCCTCAAGCTAACCACCCACATACAGGTCCTATTACTGTAATTCATGTTTATACATATGCAGAATTACTGCTGGGTAAAAAGAAATGAGATCAGATATTTGGGCTTAAACTTTGAGCTTTAATCAATACAGTTGTTTAGAAGACAGCTATCAAATTGTTTTGGCAGTAGTTTAAATTATGATTGTTCCCTAAATTGTTTCCTGTGTTATTTTCCTTCAGGTGTCCGAACGCTTAAGTCAGCCAGGAGTAGCCATAGGCTTGGCTTGGACTCCCTTGGGGGGAGAGATCATGTTTGTGGAAGCTAGTCGCATGGATGGAGAAGGTCAGCTTACTTTGACTGGTCAACTTGGGGATGTAATGAAGGAGTCGGCACATCTCGCAATTAGCTGGCTGCGCAGCAATGCAAAGCGATACCAGCTAACCAACGGTACGTGGGGTAAAAAAATGACAAACGTTGGCACGGACTAAATGCATTGTGGCAGTTATGTGTACATCATTAGCCAATGACTTCATCATTGCAAAGATGCACATAAAGGAAGCATTAATATTGCATGGAAACCAAGTGTCCTAAAACCTCATATTTTTCGATAATGGATCGTAACATTGCTGAATAACAATGGCAGTTACTCCTATTCATCGTGGAAGTGCGTTAGTGTTAACAAAATAAGGGTTCTCCAGCAATGAGTGATTACTATACTTGCTATACTGAAGCTGAAATCAGCTCTACAGTATTTCTTGTGTCGACTGATTTTTGCCAAGCAGCGGTTTCAGTGGCCTTGCCTGCAGGTGTGGCAGGTAAGGTGTTTTACAGTTAGATAGTTTTCTGATTTCTTTTTTAATCACCGAGATCCCTGAGTGTGAGCATCCAGGTCAGTCTAGGCAGAACACAAGTTGTTGTTGCACTTTCTCCCAGCTGGGTCAGTCTCTTGCTGCGGTAACCAGGATGCTTCTGGAGAGCCTCTGTGCCAAGATGCTTTTTTCTCGCTGTGAGTTCTGGCAGGCAGGCACTGCCTCTTGCTCATTTTTACAGTCAGCCTTTCCATCAGTAGTATTATGGTGTGAATTTAGATACTAATATAAGATATTATTTTTACTAAAAGTAGGTTTGTACAGTATAAGACCTAATATTTTGAGAATTGTTTTAATTTGTATGGAAACAGTTGAATTGCAGTGAAACAGGACTTCATCAAAAAGACTTGACTTGTTTTCTTGCTTAAACCACCATAGAGTTCTGGAAGCGTGCTTTGTAGTTTGGTGAATAGCCAAAATAATAGCTAAATAATTGTTGAGCATCTGTCATTACTTATGGTAGTTTAGATATACTTTATTAAACTAGAAGGACTGAATGAACGCATATGAAATGCTGCTGGCATTAACATTGTAAACCAGAGAGGTAAAGGTGTATATATATAGTAATGTCCTATAGGTGCAGTGAACAGGAAGATGTAAATGACAAATATATTTTATTTATTAGATAATATTGGTTTTCTGAAAATTGACATTTGAGGTTTGGGACATAAAAACAAAAATGAAAAATATCAATTCCTTGATCTCTACATTAATCCCTATTCTGAATTTCCCAGCACATGCAAATGCTTAGCTGATTGGTTAACTTGTTATGGTTTTTGTCCAGGAATCTGGATTTAAGCAAGTTTTTTTGGTTTGTAGGGGTGTGTGTGTGTTTTGTTTTTTTAAAGGACCTCTGCAATACAGTGATGCTTTTTCAGCATACTGTTGTTAAAAAATAGTGCTAAGACTTGTAGTCGTCTGGTGGCCTTTTAGAATAAAGACCAGAAACAAAACAGGTTTAGGTTTGAATGTGAAAAACCTTTCTTTTTCCTTTAAGCTTCTGGAAGTTTTGATCTCCTTGACAACACTGACATCCATCTGCACTTCCCAGCTGGAGCTGTCACAAAAGATGGACCATCTGCTGGTGTAACCATAGTAACCTGTCTTGCTTCACTCTTCAGTGGGCGGCTGGTGTGTTCAGATGTAGCCATGACAGGAGAAATTACACTAAGAGGCCTTGTTCTTCCAGTAAGTATCATTTGAGAAAAGAGCTAAGTTGTACTAATTCTTCAATTCTAGGTTTAAAAACTGTTTGTAGCCACTTAAAAAAAGCATAGTCTTGCGGGATTATTCCTCAGTGGCTCTCCAGTCTCTTCTGGTATAATTTTGAAGAGGCTGATGAAAGCCAGCTCATGTTAACTGATGCCTTGTGTTTAAACTAGCCTTCATGCTCTTTCCAGGGAAAGCATATTAAAATGTCTAATTAGGAAAAGGAAACATATATTTCAGAACTATTTTGAATGTGAGGATCTCTGTCTTGCAACTTCTAATGTATTTCCTCAAGCTATTAGTAAAAGAAGATCTCTGGTTTCATTGAAAAGTTGTTTCTTCAAGCGCTTGCAGTAATTTCACATAAATTACTCCTGAAACTATCTTGTTTAACATTGTCGCATGTTTCTAGATTTTGTTCCCCATACATAGCTCAGCTGAATGGATGTTCCCATTAAGCTTTTTCATAGCATGATGGCAAAAGAAAACAAAACAAAACTGTATTTGTTTGAAGACTTAAGCAGCAAATGGAACCTGGCGTAATTGATTAAGCAGATGTGGGAATTATCTTGTACCAAATGATGGATAAAGGAAGGATGAGGTTGAAAAGTATTTTATTTAATGCAGTAGAGAGTAAACGAGAGGAAAAACTGGTTATAAGGGACTAGAAGGATCTCGAAAGAGCATTCTGGTGGCAGTTAGTGTGACAAGACTCTGTTGTTAAAGGCTATAGTGAAAAGTGAACAGCGTGTTCACTCTGACCTGGGGTAAGTGCTTAGCTTTCCAAATCAAGTGCCTTTATTCCACCAGTGACCAAATTTTGCATGTTGTTTAAGATAGGTGCAGCAATTAGGTATCTGTAAATGCTAAATCAGTTTTTTTTTTTAAATGACTCTTCCCTTCTTTCTGAATGTTGTCTAGAATCTTACTATTCTTAGTAACTTAGTATTCATTCATATGAGCATGCCATCAGCTGCATCTGCTGCCTGAAAGAAAGCAACGTGACAAGTATGTAGCGTTGTCCAGACTGGACACTGTAACCATGAGGATTTATGGTTCACTGTATTTTACAAAGCCTAAATTTTACCTTTTTTGCTATGATGACATAAGGCTGCCCTTTGCTCTAAAACATCTTAAAATTACAAGCTTTTTTTCTCTAAAACGGTCTTTAAGTAGGTTTAGGAAAAAAAAAGGTTAGAGGAAAACGCTATAGCTGTGCCAAAAAGAAAAACTAATTTAAAAATCCTCCTTGAGTCTCATTACAAACTCAGACAGGTGTCTTATTGAAGTGATGCCTATTTTTCTAGAACAAAGCCACCTTTGCAGTTTTGGGGGTGCAGGTTTGCTTTTCTGTGTGTTTTCCCTTGTACAACTGAAGTTATTTATCAGGTGGGCTTGCACGCTTGACTTATACCCCCCCCCCCCCCCATAATACCTTTATCTTGAAGATCTTCTGTTCTGATGGCAGTTGCAGGATTTCAGGATTTCATAAGAAAAAATAAAGTGTTAAGGCAATCGTTCTAAAGAAATTTTTTTTCCTGCAAGGAATGACTTTTGCCACTTTTGATACTCTTGCACCTGCATTCCTAGATTAATTTTTAATGCAGGGTTTTTTTTTTTTTTCCCTCCTTCCATTATTAACTGTTACAGAAAGGATACTGTAGCACATCACCATATTTCCCTTGTTAAGCATATAATGAGCTAAAACTATTGCTGCATTTTTAATTACTTTTCTAAACGACTGGGGGAGGGAGAACCTTCATTAAAATTGAACTCCAGGTGTGATGTCTAAATTTGTTACAATAATTACTGTATTAGATTAGTATCATGCTTTTTTTAATATGTTTTTTTTCTCTTTATTAGGTAGGGGGAATTAAAGACAAAGTCCTGGCAGCACACAGAGCTGGACTGAAGAGAATTATCATTCCTCAAAGAAATGAAAAAGATCTTGAAGAAATTGCAGTGAACATACGGCAAGATTTGACTTTTGTTATGGCAAGCTGTCTAGATGAAGTTCTTAATGCAGCTTTTGATGGAGGATTTTCAGTTAAGCCCAGAGTTGAGCGTTTGAATAGTAAACTTTAAGCAGACAGGCTAAGATTACTTCTGCATCAAATTTTAATACTGATCAATAACTATCAACTAAAGTTGATTGATTGTTCAAATGCAGATGTGAATGCAATCAAAATAAAAGTATTACTTCAGCAGTTAACATCCTGCAACCGCGTTTTATGGGCGTTTGCTGCTTTTGACTACTGTTGGCAAAGAAACCTGGAAAAAAATACTCATTTCTTGATATTGAGAGATTCAAGCATGAGAGATCTGAAGCTATCAAGAAACAATTCCTTAGCTTATCTAGCTATCTCTCTGGTGTATTTTTATATAAACGTCAATAGCTGATAACATCTGTAAAGAGAACAAACAGGAAGTAAGATAAAATCCTATGATGTGTTCAGATGAAAGTGCCCCTGCAGCAAGAGACGCTACTGGGGGTGGGGAGGTTACCCCAAAAGCAAATTGACTTGGTGCAGAGTAAAATAATATCTGTATTTAGGAAATGAGTGTTCAAGTAATACACTGAGGAGCAGTAGCATCACAGGAAAAATAAATACAAAGTTTTTGAGATTTAAAGAAATGCTTAAAGGGTTTAAACAGAAGCAATTTCGTCTGAATCAGTAAGTCCCTTCAGCACCTCCCCATAGTTCTAGTTTGTAGTAATGCCAATCTAGATGTCATTTTTCACACTTAAATACAGGAAGCAACTAAAGAGGAACTTAAATATACTAATTCTTGTTTAGGAAAGGAGACAGATAATGCAGTAAAGTTCATGTATGCAAAGTTGTACTTACAGCACTGGAAGTAGGTTGAGCATAGTTGAAGACTTTGTGAAAAAGATTAAGCCTGGTAACGGTTTTGGAGGGACAAAGTACGTGTTCTTCTTAAATCTTACCTGACACAAAACTAGGAACATTGTTGATTCTGACATGCTTATGTTTGGGGTTTAACCTATAAAAATTAAATCGTTTCATTTAATTAACAGTGCCAAGAGAACTGGATCATTAATACTGAATTAGATACTGTAAATTATTTAAGGTTTAAGAAAGTCTGTCAGTATCGCATCTCAGGATAGCTATCTCTCTCGATAACTTTGTCTCTTCTTTTTCCCTAGATGTTAGTGAAGATAGATAGAAATATAAACTTTTGTAAGCTAGGGTTCTTAAGTTTTTCTTTGCTTTTTACTAGAGTCAACTACAAGAAAAGAACCAGCATGTTACATTCTGGTGCTCATTAATTCTGAAACAAACTGAAGTGTACTTGTGAAATGCAAATTACATCAGTGAAAAAAACCCTATAATAGAAGCAGCCTGTAAATTAAAATTAAGTAAGTAAGTAAGTTTGCTTTAATTTCGTATATATACAAAGAAAGCTGATTTTCCTGGAATAGCACTGATATTTATTAATGATACAAGAATGTTATTTCTGCAGCTGATTCATAAAAGCTTTTAAAACATTCACAGAAGATTATTAAACTTAATCAAATAAAGTGATAAAAATAAAACACTTTTGTTTGTTTAATTATTTTGAGAATTCTACTCTTACCCATCAACATAGTTTAGAATTTCGCTAGCAAACAATTAGGAGGTAATGCATAGTCAGAATCTTTTTCTGCCTTACTTGAACACAAAAAGGGCAAAGAAACTAGACAATCAGTAAAACACCAGAAAGGTATGATAGCTAATATGCCAACTGCCTTTAAGCAAAACTAGTAGGAAAAAAAAAAAAAAACACACTGTTTTGACAAAACTTAATGGAGCTCAAGTAACACTCCTGCGCATTGCACTACTGCGAAGACAGAACTGCATGCAAGGCCAGTGCCAGCTGCTCTATCTGCAGAAAAGCTGTGGGTTTTGTTTTTTTTTTTTGGAAGATACCAAGTGCTGGGGGGGGGGAGTTCCACAGCAATTTCACTTCAGAAGAACCAAAGCTACTACCCTACCCTTGCTCCTACCCTAAGAAGAGTTGAGCAATGGCTTTTCCCTGCCACACCCTCCCAATTCATAAGTCTTGCCCACATGGACTTTACTTGAAAGGTAGAGTTTTTAGTGCCACTCAAATGGCACTAAATCTTTCTTTACACAGATTTAATTACAGTTTTTCATGTTCTTGCTTGCAGAGCTGGCTTAGTCATGTTATTTTGCTTTTTAAAGTCTATATAGTAACTATCTGTTACGATGGATAATGCTTAAGTGAGTAAGTAAGTGCGTGCCTTATTTTTCTTTTGCTTTTACTGAACTCAGTCAAGAATAAAAACCAAGTGTAGCAGCAAGCTAGAACAGTAAAGATCTTTTAAAGTACTTTCAATACACCAGGGGTTATTCTAATTTGCAACTAACAGTTAAGAGAAGCTGGCATTAAACATGAGTATGCCCCTCAGAATTTACCATACGATAACGAAGCTTATCAAAGGCACAAGAATGCGTTGGTAGCGCCTTTCCTCTACCCACACTGTAACAACTGTAACTAGCTGCCTAGTGCAATTCATACTCTTACTCGTACTAGCTTTGAAAAAACACTGAAATAAGTAATACAATGCTATAGGCAGCAATACAAAAAAAGTTAACCTACTTTAATTTTGAATACTGTAAACGAGAACTAGCAAGACAGATGATAGGTTAAAACAGACCTCCCCCCCCCCCCAGATATAGCACTAAAATTTATGGGGACAAATGCAAGATTTACTGCATTTCATTCAAAGACACTTTTGAATACCCTTTTCCCAATACAGCAAAGCTAGTTAAAAACAATACTTTCTAAAATAAATAGCTAATGCTAAGACATTACCAGGCTTTAATATACCATTTATTTTAGATAAGGTAGTAAACTGTACAGATTTTTAGTACGTCATTTTCCTTTCTCTTATATAACAGCGTGCAGTTTACTTACTAGATCCTCAAACTATTCAGAGGCAGTCCACTGAATTATGCTCCTAATACTTTTGAGGATCTGGGCCTAAGCATAATTGGTATGTTCCATCTGCAGCTGGAGGTCAAATGTTTTATACTGTTTTATACAGTTTTTTTTTTTTAATATATCAAGTAGAGTAATACTAGTTTACATTATAATAGATCAGCACACATTAATTATGCTATAGCATTTGTTACCTGTAAAACACAATGAAGAACAGTCTGACCACACCAGTAGCTTCTAAAAATTATTACAAACACAATTTTTTAAAGTCCTCTTCAAAAGTATACTCTTGAGAACTAGCCCATTCTAGCATAAATAAAATCACTGCAGATCAGTGCCATAAGGGTTTAAGAGCCACGGTTCTTTTGGGGCACGCAGCCGAAGTTGAGCCATTCAAAGGACAAGCAGCAGTAAACAGTCTAATGCGAACCCTGCACTTATGCAGCCCTGTTATGCTTTAGTTTAAGTATGCGCCTGCTCAGGGCTACCCTTACAGGTTCTTAGCTAGAATTTCTTAACAAAATTTGAGATTTAAAATAACATCACCTTGGCTGGTACGAGTAAACTTCAGTCCCAGGCAAGCAATCAAGAGTGAGTGAGTGGGAAGGTGAGTGTGTATGTTTATGTACATAAAAATAATGTAAGGGTTTAGCCAAGTTTCTGTCAGTAGACCAGAAGACAAAACTGCAGTCACAAGCTTAATTAGGCAAGAGCAATTACTGGACTTAGAAGACTGGAAAACAATCATTTGTATATTCATAAGGAAAAAAATGCTAGATGGCAGACTCCTTTGAAGCATTTATCTGCTGTCACACGATACCAGCACATTTGTAAATGAAATCTGTGCACAATTTGAACAGCATCATAGCAACTTCTAAAACGTGAACCTCACTAATTCCGCTATTTTCTGTACTATTTTATTACTCCAACCTGAGGTTTTTCATGTTCCTTACCTGTAGAACTACTTACCTCATCATGCATCAAAAAAATCTGAACAAGAGTTGTCTTAATAGATCAATTTCTGATAAGAAAGTTAAGACAGTGCACAGTAAATAAACTGTATTTTAATGTGTTACAAAAGTAGTTAATAGCCAGACTACCTCTCCAAACAGATGTCCATAATTACTAGGTTTGACAAAGGTTTCTTTCAAATAGCTTGAGATATAACAGTTTTTCAGCTTGCTCCTTTTTCTGCCTCCATGTTTTATAACACGCATACCATATACATTCATGGTAAAATTTTCACATATAGGCAACTGCATAAAGCCCAATATCCTACAAAAGCCTTTATGGCTGGTGAATTATACCTGTAAGAAATTATTTGCATTTTACTGTATATCATATCACTACAATGATATACAAGATCAGTTCAAGAAAATTACTTTCATTAGTAGCAACCAAAAGACATGAGGACAAGAAACTGAGCAATAGTATTAATGTGTCAAACTTTGAGCTAAAGCAAAAGCAAAATTGTTTTTAATTTGCTAGGTATTCTTTTAATGACAAATATAAAAAGACTGAAAACATCTCATTCTGACTGCCTTTTTTTAAAAAAAAAAAAAAAATAAATGGTCTGGTTTTATAGTTACAAACACTGTGTAAGACAATACCTTCTTTGTACTGAAAAACCAACACATACAAGGATGCAACTGAGTTTCTAAGCATCTTTAAATTTGAAATGTGAATTTCTTCTTTTAAATTTGGAAAAATCTTAATAATTCTTCATTTTTGTTAGAAGATATAACTCAAAGTACAACAACATCTAGACTGTTTTTAAAGGAGCCTTCTTTCCCAACACATCTTGAACATAATTACTCCTTTCGAGCTCAATACATTCACAAAATAGCTCAATTAAGAACAGTATCACCAATGAACTGACTACTGGAAAGAGACAAAATTTACCAAACATACAGAAATATAAGTTTTACCATAGCAATAATGCATATCAAAAGATGACACTTGTAATTAATTTTAAAAAGATACAAAAAAGAGAAAACCTGAATTACAGAAAAGAAAGTCATATTTATTTAATGAAAAACTAGAAGTTAATAAAAATTAGCAAATACACAAAAAATATACACAAACAGCAGCAATACTATGTAGTGACTTACAAAGGTGGGGGAAAAAGCAGCGGCCAGAGATCAGACCGCTCAACATGGCTTGTCAGTCAAAGGAGGAGGAAAAAAACACAAACAAAAACACGAAACAGTATCCTTTTCAACAGTACAATCAATCTACAAACAAGTTTTTAGAATTATTTTACAACATTTCCTGTAGAATCAATTCTTAATACAAAAGATGCCCATTTTGGGTGTATATATATTTTCAGTGGTTTACTGTTGACTTATTTTAAATATATTAGTGTTACTACATGCAACTGCTTCCTGCAATTTAACAGCCTTTCCTTTTATTTACCTTCATATACGTCTATCTTCTGTCTACCAAATAATTTGTCTGACAGTCAAAGATGGTTATCCTAGTTTCTGCTAAATTAAATGCAGCGGTTTTAAACACTGGCCTGAAGAGGTTTGATTGCCATTTCAACACATTGATATAGTTACATTGATGCCTAAATTGCCATTTTCTGCAAAGAGCTGTGCAATGCTGGTGTCAAAGACTAGACAGTCACTATTCATAATGGCTGTTGCAATTCCCTCGTGGATAGATCGAGGAGTTGCTTCCCAAGTCAATCGCCGCCTATGACCATTTAACTCAAGTCGATAAGCAAAGTTTTCTGCTTGCTTGCGTGTTCCTATCAGCTGTACAATTGCAAAGAACTGCTGGTGACCATCATATTTTTCCTGTTTCTCCAACACTAACATGAAATGAAAGCCAAAACAAGACTGCATCATAACCCAGTCAACAGCACCAGGAAGATTAATGTCTGTAGCAAGGAACACTATATCCTCTCCCTGAAGTGTTGTAATTGACTTATGTTGATGCATCAGATGTGGCATTACAGCATCCAGAGAACCTTGCCATTTACATGAAGCACCAGGACATGGACACGAATAAGGCCTAAACTCACACAGCTCCTCGTGGTCTGCTTTTTCTGTGTGTGGCAAAGTTATCTCACATCCAGAAGAGGCATATTTACATGGGAATAGTACAGAATTGGCAACTTTTTCCATAGCCAAGTTACGAATGGAGCCCAGGGGGCCTCGGCAAGTTGGACAGCACGTAAGTTTGGGGCGACAGTTGCTGCAAACAAGGTGGCCGCTCTGACACTGAAGAATTGGTGGCAGCACATAGTCAAAACACACAGGACACTCAAAAAGACTAGCCAAGTCATTATTGGAAGCTGTAGTGCCAGTCAGTGCAGGCACCCTCTGTGATGGCGTACACTTTGAAGTACCTGTAGGTAGTGCTGTAGCAGTCTGACGGCTCATTTCTGTAATAAAGGAGGAAAAAAAGAATGAGTACGCAGCAGAGATTACATCTAAACACATTTTGTTTTCTTTTGCATGCAGTATTTCTTGATTTACAAAGAAGCTTCAAAAGAAATGAGATGCAAATGGAAGCAAAACCCAAACATGTAAAGTAAATACAGTTTGCATTACATGTATCGCATGTATTCATCAGTTTGTATTACATGTACATACCAATTCTGCTGCACAGAATACAAAATGTGTATAGCATGCAAATTTAACAAGTGAAGAAGTTCTGCTAATTACTGTGAAGTGGAATTTACTTATTGGAGGCTGCAGGGAAGATGAGTAACAATATGCTAAAAATGTAACTGAAATCCTCAAAGAAGTTTTTTTGTATATTGCACTCATGAAATATTCCACCCAGATCATTTGTGTATAACAACTGTAAGCATGACCTAACAAATCTAAGGCTGAGTTTTAAGTCGCTGTGTATTTAAGGAGACAAGAAACTAGTCATTTGTAATGAAGAATGAGCTTCCAGATAGTACCTTCCGGGTAACCATGCTTGCTGTATAAGCATAAAGAAAAAAGAACGAAGAACAGTAACAAGGGAAAACGTAGCTAAGGCGATTACTACACTGTTTTCCCAAGGTAGCCTGGATTCTTCGTGTTCTTTACTCTGTTAAGTCCTGTAGCTTGTAACGTGCATCCGTTGTTTCAGCTTGCTGAACTAAACCATTTGTGAAAATATGAGAAAAGAAATGCAAAACAATTATTTTACTGAATTTCCCCAACACGTCAAGAAAATTTAAAAGATCAAATTTGTGAATGAACTTTCGTTGAAGCACTCAGACATTTCTAGTAACCTCAAAAAGCATTGTTCATGAAGTTTCATGTTTAGTGAAGTTTACCCTGAAGTTCTATTCTTTCAAACGTCCCAAAGTCAAAATTAGCAGACAGCTGACCAAACAATTCAGCATTCAACCAATATGGCAAAAATACCATATTTTTAACCTGTATGGATGCTATCTATTAGATAGGAAAGTAAAAATAACAGTGAACAATAAAACACTTCCAAAACGTCAAGTTTATTGCATGAGAAAAAGTGTTCTAATCTATTTGACATTTAAGCTTCTTCCTAGTCAAGGCTTATTTTTATTCTGTTGCTGTGCCTTCAGAGAGCCCACATTGTCTTCTGGGGCACTGGGAACAGAAGAGGGGGAAAAAGGACAATACACTTTGTCCTGCATCCCCCAACTCTCCTCCCTCTTATGTAAATGTAGTAATAGTACTACCAAAAAAATAAATCCTCAATATTGAAAAAATAAACCCTACTTTAATAGGTTAAGGAAAGTAAAGTAAAACGCCATCCAAAACTGGATCCCATTACACAGTAAAATTCTCAACCACCTCAAGCGCTACTTTGCAAGTACACCAGTCCTGTATCTTTCAACGATGGAAAAGCTCTCAAAATAAACCTCATCCTTAATCTCCTTTTATATTTAACACGGGAATATTAGGCAATTGGCAAGTTTCCCATATTTCTCATCATTTCACCCACAACAAACTTACTCATACTTGGACTAGATACCTCAAAGCAGCATACTGCACATGCTTTAGCAAGACATGCATCAGGGCACAAAGTGAAGGAACTAAGAGTCAAACGTGTACAACAACTTATAAAACTTAATAAACTTATCCCTTGACATTCACAAAGTAATAATAGGCAATTTCAAGTTCTTCTGCAAAAGCACCTCTCCCCAGCCCAGAGCCAGAAAAACAAATTTGTGTCTAAGACTGTATCCAGGCCCAGGTTTTATGAGTCTCACATGCCCATTACCAGCATCATCTCTCCCCTCCAAAGTCTTCTTCCACCTTGAGCTTGCTGGACTAGAAATATCCCTTTTTCTTCTTCACAAACAAAACCATACAATGGTGCAGGTATTCAGTGCTGGGCCTTAAATGATACTGCGGTGATACGACAGGAATATTTGTACCTTTGGCCTTATACGTGGCATTCCAGCTTAGATGGAAAGGTTAAGGTATCTATGACAATCAAATATGTTTAGGGGAAGTGATACCACAACAGTTTGCTGCAAGGGGGTTCAAATGACAAGGCCTCTGGGACGACTGGGCACTGCAGCTAGTCCTCCCCAAAACCCTCCTGAGGGAACGTCATGATGACACACTACTGTACTATGATCTAGGAGAACAGCTTATAGAGAGTTGCGTATCAGCCCTTCTGATCACACCATTTGCTTGGAAAGAGCTTAGAAGTTAATGTACATATTCATATGTAAAATTCTACAAATGTTTCCTTTCAAAAACTGTAAATACATTTCAATAAGAAAAGCAAGTTTGCATGTGCTTCATCTTTCTTGAGACTATACATCACAATCCATGGGTCCCCAGTAAGCCATAAATGACATTGCTGGAAACCACTGGGTCAGACCAGTTCCCCAGGCAGTCTGACAAGCTGGGTGAGCTTTGCTTTCTCTAATTACAGCTCACAGAGACCATACAACAGTTAAATTAAGCAACTTTGCAAAAGAGCTTTTTGCGCACAGATGCACTTTCCACTTAAGCTTTCTAAGCTACAGAAGTACTGAGGAAGAAAAACAACATACAGCCCTGTTTTATTGCCATTTCTGCATGTGAGCAGTCTTCACACACAGCTTCCACGACCAAGAGCCATCCCAATGAGTGGGGAATGAAAACAAGCAGGAATCTGTGAACCAGACTGTTGAGTTTCACAGGCAAGGGAGAAATTGGATAAAGTAATTTACCAAGCCTAAACCTGCCCAAAGCCTACATTTCACCTCTCTGGTTAGCATTAAAAATTAACAGTACATCATGATGGAAAAGTCAGAGAAGTGAATTTTTTCAAAGCTGTATTAGCGACTGTGAGTTAATCACAAGTAAGTGTTAACAGTATTTGTCAACACCAAACCATCAAAAAGATGCAATTATAAAACAAGTAAAAACTTAACTACATAACAGGAAATAAACTTTAAAAGATATTTTTAGTTACAAAAGCCTTACTACAAAAACAATATGACGTCTTGACTGGTATCAAATAAATCTAAACGCAATACTTGCTATTATGTTATCTTTGTTCCCACCCAGCAGGAATAAATCTCCAAGCAACACTGAAATATGGTACTATAGATGTCATCTTCAAAAACATTAGTTTCTACAACACAAACTATTCAAAACATTGTACAAATTTGAAAAACAACTTAATTAAAGGAAAAAGTGCACTTTAAGAAATTTTAATTCTAGATTAAGGAGAACTACATCCCTCAGGAAAGCAGAAGGACCTCAGTACCAACCTGCGGGCCCCACCGCCCCCGGCGCGCAGCCCTGCCTCTCCCCGGCGGGCAGGTGGGCCGCCCACTGCCCTCCCTGCCGCGTGGGGCACCGGGCGGGCAGCAGCACTGGCAGCGCCAGGGCCCCACGCTGCGGTCGCGTCCCCGTCCCTGCAAGGTGCCCCAGAAGGGCTCCCCAGGCCCCCCTGGCCTGGGGACACAGCGGGCACAGCTACGCAGGGCGCTGCCCGTCACCATCAGCGCTGCCTCCGACACTTGCAGACAGACTGATCTGTTAATATGCCCAAACAACTGCTTTTAAAAGCTAAAGATGCCATTAAGAACTTCTCAGGCACGAATTCTGCTTTCTGCTCCAAGGGCACCACACAAATGAGCAATTTTGACCGTGCCTGTATCTATAAAGTACCCGGTCAACAGCAATTTTGTCCTTCTGCATAAAGATTATCCAAATGCGTTACACCAAAGGGTAATAATGATCTCAAGGAAAGGAAAAGACCAACAGATTTGGAACAGTGCGGCCTATTTTAATAGCCGCATGGACCATTTTAAAAACGAGAGCAGTCAAAGGACAAAAGAGTGGGAAACCGAGCCCACACGGCTGCATACGCCGGCTCAGGAACGCTTAGGCACTCGGAGGGAGAGGCACCAGCGACGAGTACCAGTTTCAGTGGGGGCAACTGAAGAATGCACACTGTTATAAGTAAATTAATACTGCAATAAATTGATATGGTTCCATAAAAAGTAAAGATACAGTATGAGTCAAGAAAATTTATCCTGAAAAAAGTTTTCCCACTATTTGAAATTCAAGTCCTGTTCACACTGTTCTTCCTGTGGAAGCCTGTGGAAGCTTGTATCAGCATTATAAGATGTGCAAACAAAGCCCAATCACAAGAAATTGTAATTACTACTATAGAAACAACTATTAACTCCATACAACGTATGCTCAAGATTCACCACCACATGTGCAATACGCAAACATCCCCACCAGTCAAGAGTCATGACAGCTCCCAACCACAAAAAAGCTTAAGCAAACAAGCACGGAAATGGCTTTCTAGAAATCTAATTTCTTTAGAGTACCTTCTGAAGTTTCTGAAATACGCCCTAGGCTTTCTCTCCGACAACAAAGTAGCTGTCCCCAAAACAAAAACTCCAGCGCTACTCCTAGGGAGGTTAAGGCTGTATAAAGCCTTTTGCTACACTGTGATACAACGTACCCTTCCTGAAGGGAGAAAACCCCAGACTGGTGAAAGAATTAGAGCAAGAAGAGTAAAAGGCAATAATCCCAGCGTAAAGAAAGCTCAGCGGAAGTACAGACATAAGGGAAATAGTTCCAGGAGAAGTTTGAAAAGATAACATATCTCACACGCCACAGAATTAGCACCAGGATGTATGGACAGACTCACGCCACTTCCGCTTCGCAGCTCGCAAAGGCCTCAGTTTCAGACACTTCTAGAAACCAAATCCCTCCCCTTTCATCGACAGAAAGGGCACCTTTGACAAGATTCAAGTTAACAGCATCTGCTTTCCCATAATCTTCACTAACATCAAATAGATTAAACTTGAGTTTAACATTTTAATGTACTTTGAGATGGTAACAATATTAGTACTGGAAAAAAAAAGAAAAAAAATCCACAAAACCTCCCAAAACTTCTGCATAGTCATCTTACTGGCTAGAGGAGAAAAAATCCAATTATATAACACTAAAGAGTGATTCAAGGACAGGAAAAAGTGCTTTATTATAAATTTCTATATATGATGCTATAAAAATCTTTTTTTTTGGTTCACATTTCAGAACTAACTGAATTCAGAGACTTTCCATTCAAAATTTATAAATTCTTGATGTCTTTAGAGCCATCAAAAAATAATACAAAATCTTTCAACTTTTTGCAACCGTCTAATCATATTTGAAAGTGAGACTTTTTTTTAAATACTCAGTTACAAAGCAATGGAAATCAGAACTTTTCATGGCACAGCATTCAAAATTGTGAAAAACCGCCAGTTTACTTTCTTCAGGATGCTACATAAGCTATAGAAAGTCAAAACTCAACATCTAAATGAATCGCTGAAAATACAGATTACTAAACAAGTATAAATAACAACATAAAAGTAGATACAGAAAGGTTTGTCAGCATCATCAGAAGTTTGTATAAATCAGTATTTTTAACTTCTGAAAAATATTATCAGCAAATAGAAAAGATTCATCAATAGAAGAGAGTCATCAATATTTCCTTGGTGGCAGAAGGAAGGTTTAATGACTGCAATATAAAAACAAAGTGGGTGAATATTTTTAGAAACAGATACATTGTGTATGTTTATATACATACACAGATGTACATAAAATACATAACCTCATGCCTAACCAACTGCAACTGTTACTGATATGGAAGTCCCAAGCGAATATTATCTTGAGAATGAAGGTAATTAAAAAGCATCCTTTGTTCACATTAAAAAGCAGCACCAGTCAATTTTAAGTAGGGAACTTGCTTGCCATCTTTAAAGTAGCATTAAGTTAATTTTGTATTAAAAATCCTTAGCACATCGTATTTTTGTACCATGTCTGCTCAGATTACAAAAAAGTCTGAAACTGCTGAGAATAACATCTATAGTACTATGGAGTAGCCAGCTTTTCAACTGCACGTGCTTAATACTACTGAAACCAATTTTCCAAGGAATCTCTTCTCCCCTCTTGCACTCCTAAGAGTCACTGTACAGCAAAATGGAAGGGGAAGAGGTTTTGGCAGGCATTACTGAAAATACATACATATCACCACCACCACCACCACTGCTGCTGCACTTCAACGGACAAACACACATAACTAAGTATATTAAGCATGAATGTCTCCAAAAGTGGCTTGTGAATATTTTTCAAATATAAACAAGCTTTTGGATTTCAATTTATAAAAAAAAAAATCCCTCATTTTAGGGCTTAAGCTTTTTTCATTTTGAGCTCTAGCGATTTATCTCCCATAGCTTTTGGGAGAACTTAGATTACAAAAACCCTGGCAAGGTTAACATAAAACGTATGGCTACTTCTGCAAAGCTAACAATGTTCAACACAGACTTTTACATCACTGCTTTAAGTGATGACCTTTAAGTATGGGCCTCACTTAAGACTTTCAGAAATACCTGACATACATTATTAACCTACCGCATAATACAATGTTCGCTCCATATTCTCTGTTTTTTATTTATGAATTATGAATTTTTCCAACCCTTCCAGATATCATTTTCTTTAGTGCCCTTAACTATATACTATTTATTTCAGACACCTCAGGGCTTCTCTCTTCCTGCATAATAATCAAAAGCCAGAGTAATCTAATGTAATAGAATATTTTATCCCAAGACAAAATTAAAGAAAATAATTCATTATTATTTCCTTTCCCAAATGTCATCTGTCCAGTTCATCTCCTTTTCATGCAAAATTACAACAATTTCAAGTGTGCTTCAATTTTTTTCCATCAGGAGTTGTAGGTGCCTTCAAAATACCACAACTCAGCCACTGACACAGTCATAGGGTCTATGAACTCTGCGATTCCGTGATCATGAAAACCAAAGGCTCAGAACTTTTCAGTAGCCACTTATTTCGTAATGACCCAGCCTGTCTGAAATTGCAGAGAGTTTTTTTCTTGCACCTCTGTAAGGAAAGTCTCCACCAACTTCCTCTTCCAACCATAAGGAAAGGAAACCCCAATAGACTTATATGACTACGTGATAAGTTATCCTCTTTGTGGCAGTCTCTGCAGCAAATCATCAGGCCCTAACACTCAACATGTTTCTGATGCTATCATATATGTTCTCTCTCGCATAACACCGTCACCAATTGAGTCACTGCTAGTGGGTAATCCAGATTTTCTCCAAATTCAATGCAAACTATGTGGTAGATGCAGATACAAACAGCACTATGTAAACACAAACAGCATATTATCACACCCATCAAATTATAATGACCTGCTTCTAATCCAATACAAAAACTTGAGCCTTGACTAGCACTATCTGACTTTAATCACCATCATTAACTACTTCTCCTGTATATCTATGCTGGAATATTAAACATCCACCCACTTCATTCTAGTTACCAAAAGTTTTCTTCCCAACAAATTTATAACAATACATTAAAAAGGAACAGTGCTATAGAGGAGACATACAACCACCATATAAAAATCAAATTACCACAGTATCTAATATCACAAGTTTAGCATTCATTTTTAAATAGAATAACTTTATAAATTTAAATTTGTGAATAATCCATACTTTTATCAATCCAGAATTCTAGAGAATCAAAATCCAAGTCATCAAGAACTGTCAGAAACTATATAGCTGGGATACCGCAGTCTTGCAAAGAAAGATGAGCTCAGGAACAATGTTCAGTTAGAAAAACAATGAATTCCAACTAACTGAAAAAAAAATCATTTTAGAATGAAACCTGTACAAATGTCCTATTATCAGCAGCAGAGAACTGAGTTTGGCTCACTCTGTACTACACAATCAAGAGAACATCCCAGCTTTCACATGTCTTACAATTATACTTAGTGTTAAACCAAAAAGCAGGTTTCTTTTTAAATTCAGACCATCAGCAGATTATTAAAAAGTAAACCAGGAAGTTTATCTTCCCCTTCTTTTGAGCTTGGAAGAAGAAGTAGGGCAGAAAGAGAGAGCTGAGTGAACTGTAAAGGAAACTCCTGAAGATTCAAGCTATATTAAAAACAGTTTATCAAACGCTGCTGCTGGGAAAAGAAAATGCAATAATACATTAAGTTAACTGGTATAAGCAACAATAGAAAAGATTATTGACATTTGGTAATCCATTGTAATAAAAAAAGTTAAGCTGTGAAGGAGGTAGCAAAACAATCTTTTCCATTATCCTTAGTTAAAACAAAAATACAGAGAAAAAAAGAATAATTCTTTAAATACAAACCAAAACTAAACTCTGGTGTTACAAAGCATTGCGGATAACTTCCAAATGGGACTTTACCATATTTCTCTTTTTCATTTTTAAAAACAAGCAAATAATTTAGTCTTGCTGGTATTGCAGAACCACCTACTGTAGAGTTGTGAGGATGGCAATAGGAAAAAATCGCTCTAAGATGAGTACTGCAGAGTCTCACACTTTAACTAGTGTTCTGTAACCAAATGCTCCTCTTCTCTCAGCTGGCCAGCTCTGTAACCTCAGTGACAATGTCAGCAGTCAATCAGCTGTCAGAGCCTTCCTTGATGGAGGAGACCTGAACCTCTAGCATGCATATGCATGTAACCTATAGCATAATAAACTAGGGTATGTATTTAAAACAGCAGCTGTCCCACACTACCTTCCTCTAGACACTTCTGTTGTAAACTGGAAGGGCCTTTTTGCAGTTTGTCTTAGTTTTAGTACAGCAAACCTAAGATAAAGCAGAAGTACAGATTTCAGAATAAACAGCAGGGCAGAAACCACACAGAATTTAACAAAACGACAAACTTCATTTGGAAATATAGACAATTCTATTGAAACAACAAATAAAAGGGGGAAAAGTTTTTCTTTGTTTTCAGTAACGCCTCCTTTTTTTTTCATCGTGCACAGAGCACAATGAAGTGAGCTTCATCAGGATCATCTTCCAACAGGAATTCAGCCCAGTAATTTCTGTAAACCCAGGTGGACCCTTTTAATAAGTTCCAGTTTTACTGCATGTTGCCATAAAAATTATGGAGGCATATAGGAAGACCAACTACAACTTAAATTACTAACATCACCAGACAAATAAGTTATTTTTCATGCTGTAACATATCACCTTTCAGAAGTATCTACAGCAAGAAGCACTTAATTCTGCTCTGTGAGCTATCATTATCTGTATACAATCATACTCTATTAGCCAAAAAAATAAAAATAACTCTCTAAGTGTCAATAACAAATCCTGAGAGTGACAATTTGGGGGCCGTGTTTCTTTCCTCAGTCCGAATTTGCAAAACCTATATTCTTCACTATATACTGTAATTGCCATGCAATATTGCATCACCATCCTGTGTCTGTGGCAGAGACAGGGAAGAGGGTGTGTCATGAAAGTACCTACCTTAGTAAATAAATCTAAACTAGACAAGAATACCCGTACTTGGTTACGTCTTCACATACAAATGTTTTCTGCGATAACTATTCCAATTCAAATTCAAGACCTATTTTATGCTCAGTTACTTCCTTGCATAACTAAACTACTAGGGAGCAAACCATCAAAATAACCAGACCTGATCAAAGATAGACGTGGTCCATAACAGACCCTGATCGCAACACAGAAAGCTGCTTTGTAGAAGGAAGAACCAGAAGGACAGGATTACACACATTGACTGTTTTTATAAAGATCTCTGTATTTTGTGTATAGCTTAAATTCATGCGTACTTCAGTCTTAAATAGCAACTTACTCCTGCGATCCTTGATTTGTGCTGTGTTCCTGCATGCAGTCCTGATGAGAGTGGAGCTCTGTAAAGCGTGAGGCTCTGGCCCTGCGGTAGCCAAGCGTGTAGGGGAGCTTGGGGAACTGAGATAGTGATTCCAGAGTACAGATACTTGAACTGTTGTGCCACCAGGTATGTCAGATACGACATCTACACCTAAGAGCTACTTCCAAGCCAGAACAGTGGCACAGGGCACCTAACACTGTGCAATTCATAGCTTGACTCCCTCCCATAAAACCGATGCCCATCTGGAGAGCAGGACCGAACAGGACTCCGATATCTTCAGTCTTCCCTCTTTTAGTCATTCTTACCATAACTGGAGCTTTTAAATCATCAGAAATTACTGATTACTGGTCAGGACTTCCAGTAGCAACCCACGCAGAATCTCTAGTTACCTCAGTTACTTTGAGGGAGAGTGTTACCAAAAAAAAATTTTTAATCCAGATATTTAATTTTCAGAAGCAAGAATGTTTAGAAGACTGACAGATGAAGATGGTGTCCTTATTTTATCATACACGCAAAGCAGATAAAGGGCATACCATTTTTTAAACATAAATGGATAAGTCCATATTTTTAACACGGATATTTCTACATTTTTCGAACAATAAGATTTTCCCATTTTACATAACTAATTTAAAACGGAAGCTCTGGAAATCTGAGATGGAACACTGGCTTTTGCATCTTGCTGATACACTAAAGATAGAAAATAAAAAGCTTTAAAATTATCTCCATTAGAACACATACATCACCTTACTAAAGAAGTGCAAAAACCCTGTGGTATTTTCACATTAATGGCTTTAAACATTTCAGTATTTCATTTCTTTAAACTTCCTTCTTCTGCATGCATTGCGTTTCTAGTTTCTACTCTTTGGAGCGCATGTGCTGCCATTAAAAACAATACAGTTTACTTAAGTCACTTATTTTTTCCTGCTCATCAGTTCTGAATCAACTGTATCTGTAGCACAAGGATTCAATTGTCACCACGAAAAAAATTGTTTTTAATCGTTATTATAATGTCACTTCAATTTTCAAACTTGGCTACTGCTAAATTTACCATGGCCATATTTCTGTACACAGCCAACGGTTTCAGTGACTACAGCTCTGCAGAACATGCTTTCCCCAAAAACACTGTTTTAGAAAATGTGATTTTATCTCACAAGTAAGAGCACTCTCTAGCTAGGATCATCATCCTGAGACACAGCAAACAGAAAAGGAGTGAACTGCTGGCTCCACAGACTACCACACTGCACAAAAAGATTCAGCATTCCTTGAAACCTAACAAAAAAAAAAAAAAGGATTAGTTGTACTGGAGCAGCAGTCCGTGGCATGGCAGATGCATGCGAGGCGAGACCTGGGTTTAGTTCCTGCTCTGTCACAAGCTTTCTGAGTCATCACAGGCAAGTACTTCCGTGCCCTACAGAGGTTTTAACCAGCTGCACATCTCAGACATTAATATAACAGGGAATTAACTACTTGATAAGGATACTAAATTAATTTTATAGACCCTATTTAAATATATTTCTGTTTAGTAGTAACTAGAAGTCACTATACAGAATCACAGAATCGTTTAGGTTGGAAGGGACCTCTGGATATCATCGAGTCCAACCTCCCTGCTCAAGCAGGGTCACCTAGAGCATATTTCCCAGGATCACATCCAGACGGGTTTTGAATATCTCCAGGGAAGGAGATATTAAAGGAGATACATTAAAGGACACTGTTAAATTATGTTAACATCTCAATCTTCACACTAAAATCAGTAATATTCAAACTGCAATTGCTATTTACTTTCCAGAGAAATGATCCAAGTCCTGAAAACATACGGGCAACTGGCCTCTATTCTTTACTCAAGGAGGCAGATTAGGGAGACAAAAGAAATCTGTAATACCCTTCTCACTAGCTGTACTTTATTTAGTTTGAAAGCTTCCTTCTAATGCATCAACTCCATATTGATATTCTATGGAAAGCCAAAAATAGCAACCTTTCTTTAGGGGAACCCTTTTATGATCAAAAAGTTCTCACCACTTTCTTAGGGAAAATCCATCAGCCCAGTTATTGAGGCAGGTGATTCAAATTCAGCAGAAAAAGAGCGCTCAGGCTAGAGAATTATATTTTCTTTTACTCCTATTAAATTCTGTCCAGGCATACATAAAATGCAAACAGTCACTCTCATTATTTCATTTATTGCCTAGGAAATGCTTCATGGCATACAAAGTTAAAACCCGATCATAATCGTTCTAAGTCAGGCCTGGGTCACTCTCAGAAAATGAGAAGACACAAGATGACACAAATGCTTTGGAAATCACAGGAGTAGATGCATCCTTCTCCTACCTCTTGCTCTTTCTCAGCACTTTCTAAATTCAACATATGGCATGATGTTCTTTTCTCTACAATATCATCCCCTCTTCTGTTATGCAGTACTTAAGTCTACGTCGCAGTGATGAACCTGGTGCATCAAATCCTAACAATGACTGATTAGCTAGAGCTTAACTTGGAAACTATATTATTTTTTAACCTTTTTCCTTTACAGAAGTGTTACAAAAAATATATTAGGTTTGAGGATCAAGCATTCACAAACTAGGAAATAATTAAATTTAAAGTTTCACAGGCCACCCTAAACCTACTCCCTCCTACGCATACTCAGGAGCAGCCTTTGTGATATAATCTGTTCCCCACACTCCGCTGAACCCCTGCTCTATCCAGTAGAGAAGCCCTGGTGCACCCATGGAAGAATTATGACTGTACAAACAACAATAATTTTCTCTTTAAACTTTTGAACACCTGATTTAATTTAAAGCTGTTTAGAGGTCAGTATTCGTTTCTTTATGTGCAGAAAAGTTCTCTTAGAATTTCTCCTTTATATGTGCTGTTTAAAAAGAATATCTATCTCAAATTCCATTATGGAAGGCATATTTTTTATTTGTAAAATATCTTTTCTAATGATTATACCTGACCTAACACAAAGCCAAGCCAAAATTTTACAATGCACCATCAACAATAACTATTCTGCCAACCAAATTATCCCCTCGTCACACCAGTGCAACCAGTCTTCCAATTACATCCTTAATGTACCTGCATAAGCACATAGATATCAGCCATGTAGAGATGAGGCACGTATAATTTTCTAACTTAATTATGTTGACACTTTCATGCTCCAAAAAGGGAGAAAAACCCTGTGAACGAAAATAGTTTTTATGATTTTTAATTAATATTATAAATTGGGGTGTATATATATATTTTTTTTTCAAAACAGGCACTCAAAAATAAAAAAAATCTGTGGAACAGAGCCTTTTCAGTTTTTATGAGAAGATAACTGCACATGCATATAACAAGAAAGAAAAGAACAAGATTTAAGGCTCATCTATACACAAAACTGAGTAAGTCTGCATCATTTTAAAAACGAATTTCCGATAAACATGGGATGTTTATCTTGTACACTTTAAAACAGAGTTATATATGTATAAACACACAAATGTATATAGAAGCCCATTTCAAACAATTTCCAAAACAACATTAGGCAAATTAAGAAAACTGAGATACCTGGTCATAAGGCTTGAACAACTTCTGTGTCCTATGTTTGGTCAAAAAACTGACAGAAGTTCACAGACCTGAGGACAAGATTAAGGTCTTGGTACTATGTTGATATAACAAGTTATAGGCAGTCTAAGAAAACAGTATTTTTCAAAGAGCAAGTAAAAGCCGTAGATGTTTCAAGAGCACCTGAATGCTTCAGTAGCACTTTAAAAGACTGCTCAGTTATGTATTTCTTAACAGCTTTCAGATATCATTACAAACACTTGAAGAAAATGGTTTATCCACAATACAAAGAAAAATCCACCAGCTATAGGCCTCACAACTCCAGGCAGGCACACAGAGCATGTCAGGGTGCAAGGCCACCGTTTCTATAACAAAAAAAAGCAAACTCCCACCAAAAGCGATGGTTATGCTGCCTACCTTTTACCCATTTTTTTTTTCCTCTCTTTAAGGTAACGTACCCAGCAACAACAGCCTTGCCAAACTATGTGAGTGCTTATACTGGCAAAAGGAAGACACGGAAAGCCAGCGGCCAACACAGGGGGGCCCCTGTGTCTGAGCTGTGAGCCTGCGCTTACAGGGACCCAAGTGCTCCTGCCATGACATCAGAGGGCAACTTCTCTTGCAGCAGCACTGGCACTTACATGACCATGCAGTAAACTATTCTGGGAGGTGAACCAGAGGAAAGTTACCCATTCCTCACAAGTGATTAGTTTTCAGCTAAACTTGGGACTGATCCTGGCCACATTAGAGCCAGCATCACTACAAGTGAGCAGCAACACTATCATGAACAGGATTATGGCAGCTTCGACAGAAACTGTCTTCCGTTGCTTCAGAATTGTACCCGCCATGTGCTACACCTTGCTCAGGATTACATCTTCCTTTATTTCTGCTTCCCAAATGATGATATGTTAACAGCTATTAATCACACGTTTTAAAATCAGAGGAAAAACTAATTTAAAAATCCTCTTCAAACCAGTACCTACGTCACATTTCAGCCTAAAGCAAAATGTAGTGAGTTTTACAAAATAGAGCTTATAAATTCAGTATTTTAGTTATCATCCCCTTGTAAAATATAGAAGACAGAATATTCTCTCACAAAAGATGTGTGATACACAGTAAACGGAAGTAATAAAGACAAGCCTTTAAACATACCTACGTTTCTAAGCTAGACACCAGCACTACAATTTTTACATAAAGGAATATATTTTCAGGTATCCTCTCCTCAAATTTAACACTAAGCTGTTTCAAAGTATTCCTCTTCCAGTTAAAACCTTTTCAATTTCTTGACAATCTGTACATTAGCCAAATTTAATGTATATTTTTCCTTTGCATATATATTTCCTTTGACATGTTTCATCTGAACGCATGTGTTTGAAAGTAACTCCTAAGTAGTATAGCATTTTAAATACTCTTCCTTGACAGTGTTCAAAATACCAACACAAACTCCGAAAAAACACTTTGGTCTTTTATCAAAACTAAGTTAATTTAGTTTAGTATTATATGTGAGAAATATAGGAAAAAAACTTTAAAATATGAACTTAAAGACCTTATGCCACACAAGCCAAAGTTCAAAGTGAACTGCCGTTTCACTTTAAAGGAGCTGATGACTAAATTTTTAAGCAATACAAGTTGCTACAACCTAGTTGCTTTTCTTCACGTCTCAGCAAGGTCATCAATTGTTACAAGAAAAGACACAAGACTGTTTTTAGATAAGGCAAACAAAAAAGGAAATGGTCAACAACAACTGTCTGAAGATGATAAAGCTGCACTTTTAAACCATTTTCCCTGCCTGAATATATGCTCAATAATTTTTAAAATGTGTTTCCAGATGCAAAAGGACAAATACCCCCGTCACCATTCAAATAATACTCTATTTTCCTGCTGAAAACACAGTCAATCTTAGCTTCAGTTTTTAGTTTTCTACAAAGAGAAACAAGTCACAATCAGAAGTACACCATTTGGTTAACTGTAATTATCTAGCACTTTATCTGATTAAAGCTGTGTAGAATTAGTAACCACATCTCTAATTATTCCTGCGATAACAGAAAGAATCACCAGTTTGCAGATAATGACAAATAGGCATATATTTAAATTAGTTGTCCAGGATATTACAGAAACATTGTATACAGTCTGGATTAAAACTAAAAAAAAAAAAAATTACAAAGTGTGGAATAAAACCTAAAAGTGTTAACGTAGCATTAATGCTAGGTTTTTGTCTTCTTCCTATACTAAGCATAGCTAACAGCTAAACACTACACAGCAAGCATAAAACAACCCCAAGTCAATGACTTGGGAAGACTTTTGTTACATGTAACTGAGTACTAAGAGAAAAAACTCAGCTAAATCCGTGACAACATCCCACGGTAAGCACTCACTATTTATGCCCATCTCTCCATTTCTAGTCCACATAGTGATACAGTACACAGAGAACACATCAAAAAAAAATCACATTTTTATTGCAACACTATACATTTCAGACATAAATAGTATACACACTTTGAAAAACTGTAACTTGCCTACAGTAAAAAAAATTATGTTAATATTTAAGATAAAAAATATGGTTTTATGCGTAGTGCACTTTTATTAGAGACAAAAGGGATATAAATCATTTTTATTACTATTTTTCACTTTTCTTAATGCCAATTTTCCTTCACAAAACAAAACAAAAAAAAAAGAAAACACTCCAGTAAAAACAATCCCCTGCATCTACAATGTTCATGATGTTTAACACAGTAAATATCTAGGAGGAAACCATAACCTTTGGGCCTTAACTAAGTGATGGCTGAGATGAACTAGAGCTTGCCAATGTCCCCACAGTGCGCTTCACTGCAGCCAGGTAGCACTTAACTACACAAACCAGACATTCAGGTGACTCTACAGTCAGCAGCTGATAACACAATTTCACCTTTCACAATTTTCACCTTGGCTTTCTGCAGACCGGAAACATGCACCATTATTGCAAAAGTCTTTGAGTTTCCTATGCGTGTCTGGAGTTTCAGAGACCATTGATTTACCTTCGTTATTGTGGTTCAGCTCAGCTGCCAAAAATTAGACAACCATTAAAGCAGCCATTAAAATATACACTGATAATCTATCTGGCAGGACTTGCAGTCCAACTCTTTAATTAAAGCCAAGAGTTACAAGATTGGAAACAATATTATGAGGGGAAAAATAAAACAAAGCTATTTTAGCTTAAAATTAAGAACATCATGTTTCTTGTAGAAGTTGCATAGACAGTCTTCCAGATCGTCTTAAGCGAAGAACAGAGTTCTTCGATCTATATTTGCTTTCCTTAGTTCACACCTACCTAGCTGGAACCACTGGATTTCTGAGCTAACTCCTCTAGTACAGTCTAATTAGACCATACCATTAAAACCTTACCAACACAAATGATAGATTAATGGACAAGATACTTAGTCATGATACGTTTTCAGGAGCAAACTGTTCATCATCTTATCAGTTTTAGAACTCTTGGATAAAAACAGACTCCTAGAGGTACAGAAATGAGCCCCTCTACTCTTGTGTCTTCCTGTATAATTTTTCACTGCTCTGAAAAGTGCTGAAGATATTTAAGAACATCGGTTTCCATTGACGTTAATGCATTTATCGTTTCTAACACTCAATTTCAACAGTAATGTTACAGCATAAAACAAATGTTGAAACTACAATTACCTGATTTATTTTTTAGGTTATTTTCTGGATCCGATAATAAGTCCAGAGACCCAAATTTTATGCTCAAAACCTCAGCAATAATCTCCCTGTATTTGTATTCCAGTGCCTTCAATTTTCCTAAAGACCAGCTTGAAGAACTCAGGGTTGAAGTAAGTCCCTTCCCTTTTTCCTCCCCCTCAGGAATGCATGGTGCTAGCTTCACAGTTTAGGAAGGAGATAAACAGACAACTGAAACTATGTCCTGTGTGTGGAATGTCCCACGTCCTTCATGACCTACTCTGATTAGCGAACTACGAGCCTACTAACATCCACTTTTCTGCCACCTCAAATAAGTTAGGTCATTTTATCTATTTATTTAGCATGAGTAAACCACTCATGACAGAGGAAAGACGGAAAGAAAGGAAGAAGAGAGAACATCGCAGAAGCATATCACGTTTACAAATTAAGAAGTTGGCTGACAATACTTAAGAGCTTTTCCTGAAGAAATACTTAGGATACTTTGACTACAAACACTACCAGTAGTTACCTAAATCTAAAAGCTATCTAAAATTGTGGTAATTTAGAGACGAAGGGACTGGGGGCGAGGGGGAAGGAGGAGCTGAAGGTCTCCAGGCCTTTAAATTCGTAGAGACACCAGTGGGATGAGCGAGGATCTCTCCCCGGATTAAAGAGAAGGGCGGCGGGGGAGGGGGGGAGCCTCCCCCAGGCCATGTCAGGGGGCAGCGGCCGGGCCCGCGGGGAGGGCCGCCGCCAGGGTCCGGGGCAGCACCGGCGGCCGCCGCCGCAGTCCGGCTGACCTTCGCCGCGGCGCGGCGCGGCCCTCGCGGGGCTCCGGCGAGCACAAAGCGGCCGGGGCGGCGCGGCGCGGCCGAGCCCACAAAGGGGCGCAGCCCCACGGGCGGCGGCGCGGCGCGGCCTTCCCCCGCAGGCCTGCGCGCGGCCTGGGCCCGGCCGGGCCGCGGGGCCGCCTGGGCCCGGCGCACAATAGCCCGGCGGCCGCCGCCGCCGCCCTCCCCCCGGCCGCGGCAGGAGGCGCCCCCGCTCTCGCCTCCCCGGGCCCCGGCCGCCAGCAGGAAACCGGACGCCCGCGCTGCGCTTAGGCCGCGGCGAGGCCTGGTCCCGCGGCTCCTCCGCGGCCGCCGCGCCGTCCCCCGCCGCCGGCAGCGGGCCCGGGTCCTCCGCGAGCGGCGGGCGGAGGCCGCGGCGGGGCCGGCCGCTCGGCCTCGGCGCTCGGCGCACTCACCTGTGGGCGCCGGGCTGGGCGGGGGCCGCGCCGCGGGCGGCCTGGCTCCCCGATCGTCGGCGCTGCGGGGCGACGGGCTGCGCGGCGCTGGCCGAGGCGCTCGGTGCCGGCCCAACCGCCCGAACCGACCGCGCGCTCCCTCCCTGCCGCCTGCCGGCCGAGGAGACACCGCCACGGGGGCGCGCCAGCTGCGGCGGAGCTCTCCTGCCTGCGAGGCGCGCTCCCGACGCGGGCGGGCGGGCGGGGGCGCGCGACAGGCGGCCGCCGCGCACGCGCAGGCCTCGGCGGCCCGGGCCCAGCGGCGGCAGCGCGCGGAGCCGCCCGCGCCCGGCCCGCGGCGGGCAGACAAAGGCCGCCGCCGTCCTCCCTCCGCGCCGCGCCGCGCCGCCCGCTTACCCGTCCCGCCGCGGCGGAGCCGTGGGCCCGGCAGCGAGGCGGCCCCGGGCCGGGCCCCTCCCGGTCAGCGAACCGCGGGCCTCCGCCGAGCCGGGCGAAACTCCTGTCCTTCAAAAGAAAAAAAACATTCTCAAAAGTGCCCTTTTCTGATAAAATAGCCTAAGCAGAGGAGCCTGCTGGCGCTCTTCCGGGGTGCTAACCGCAAACCCCTCCCCCCGCCTCTGCAGAAAGCGTGCCCAGGTCGGGCCAGGCCCCGGGCCCGCCCGGCTCTGGCTGCGCCCGGACCTGCCAGCGCACAGACCCAAGGAGGTTCATGTAATCACGCCTGTGCTTGCATATGCTTTGTTGGATTAGGACCCTGTTCCTCTACGGCTGCTCTTCAGGCGTCTGCCAGAGGACAGCCAGTGTTTAGTTTATTTTCTGTAAAATATTTAAAAATATGTATTCACAATCTTATTTCATTTTTTGAATGACTGAAGCATTTTCTTGGCTAGTTTAATCGGTTATCCAGATGGCTCTCAACATCCTACTCATTCCTTTTGATGACCAGCAAGCACTTCTTTCTGTATAACGTTCCTATGTCAAATCCACCAAGTTTAGCTCTTTAATTTAGAGATTGCAGAATTACATTTAAGGCAACTTCTTAAATGCATGTCACTGCAGTAATGCAGTGCAGTATGTTTCAATTCCACTCTTTAGAAATCCTCTTCCTCGGTGTAAGTAATACTAATTATTTATTGTCAAAGGAAGACAACTCCAAGAGTATAATTTCTTTGGCCCTATTTTTTCCCCAAATCTTATAGCTATGTGGCAGTTACCGAGCCTTTCTTGTAAGCGTTCATGGGTAGTGATATAGTCGGAAAGGATTACCAACCTGTAGTTTAGCTTGCAGCCAGCTCCCATTGTAATTGCTGGCTGACTTGAATTCTTAAGGAAATAGGTGATGGTTAAGCAAAGTATTTTTGCTCTGGATAGGAAGGGGCATGTTCCTGAAGCATCATTTTATCAATACTAGCTTTTTCTTCTACCTTTGATTTTAGTACAAAATAAGGCCAATCATTTGATGTATTTTTAACATACAGAAGCCTATTCAGTAGTCAAAACTTGAAAAAGGTAGTCCTCTATAGACAACAAGGAACACAGCTTCTCTACTAGTAAGCAGTTCGTATTTTTAGATATGAGAACCAGAACTCTTATCAGTTCCATAGTCTGTGTGGTTTATTACAAAGTATCTCTGTGGTTAAGACTTTGATCCTGCAAACACATGCTAACTTTTAGCTAAAGAAGAAAGAGACTTTATACAGTCTCACAGTCCTATATAATAGCAAAACTAATTAAGCTTAGTTTCTAATGGATTTTTATGCTACCTCTCTCCTTGCCACAGTAACCTTCCACTTCACTTTACTCCCCCTGCTCTTGATACCATCTCGGCAATGCCCACGTGTCTTACTGCCCTGTAGCGCTCCAGCACACACACGCTACTGCCCTGTAGCGCTTACAGCCCTGTAGCCGACAACTGAGCAAGAGGGAGCACAGTGCAGCTGCCTCCCAGCTATGTGCACACACCAACTGCTTGGTCACCCAGTTCACATCTGCCCAGCTGGCAGATCAAAGAGTTCATTTTACCCTCCTGCCCTCAGCAGGGCTACTCATTTCAGCTTCTCCTCTATTCATTACAATACTTTTCAAGACGATTTCAAGAACCTTACTATCTTTGAGACTCATCCTCTGTCAAACTGGGGTGAAACTAACCCATCGGTTCCAAAGTTAGTGAAAGAGGGCTGACAGGAACAGACACCACAGCAAGGTCGCCTAGGCCTCATTTCCTTCAGAAATCAGACTAAAAAGGTCTCAAAGGCACATTAAGAGGTTATCTAATCCATCCCCTGCTCCAAGGTAGATACCTTCATTATTCCTGACAGGGGTTTGTCTAAACAGCTCATAAAAACCTGCTGTGGTAGAAATTTTACTACCCTCCTCATAAACCTATTCTAGTGTTTATCTGTCCTCACCATTGCACTGTTTCTCCACATGATATATAACCTAAGACTCATGTATTATAATTTTAGCCCACTCTTGAAGCAGTGAGCACAAAAACCAGTTTTTCCCCTTCTCTAACGTTGAAGACTTTCATCTTCAGTAAATTACATCAGCTTCTTGCATCTATAGGTCACCATTGCTCGGCCCCTAATCAATCTCATCTTTTTTTCCTGCATATGCTGCAACTGTTCCTTTTATTTTTTCAGCTATAATGCTGGAACTGGACACAGTACTCCAGGTGAGACCCTTTCAAATGCTGAGTAATATGGAGGACCCTATAGGGATACTGCTAAATCAGCAGTATCAGTTAATGTAATTACAAACCGAGGTTCAAATTTTTAACATTAATTTTTACTATTTATCAATTTCTTGAGATTTTCCTACTAAACAACATATACAAAAGTAAATAGATGCTGCTACTATGGAAATGGATACTACTACTGTGGTAGATAAAGTTCTGTATGTATGTAGACCTGTAGTTTAGTGCGATGACTATGTTTCTTTACTAGACGATAACGGCCATAAGTCTTCAGTTTCATATTATATTTACTGATTAAAATAATATTTATATGCAGTCAGTGTACAAGTTAGCAGTTAAAAAAAATTATCTGAATATAAGAGATTATATATAAACTGCTGAAGCTCATTCTCCAGAAACTTTTCCCAAATATATTTGGTGTTGATAGTTCTGCTCATAAAAATATATCCAATCAAATCAAAACCCTTTTATAAGCACTAATCAACTTACAAAACATTGCACTAGGACATTCAGCATTTCTGTCTTACAAATTGGTAAATTAGAGCAGAGAGAGCTTGTTCAAAGTATGCTGAGGCTACATTGTAAGATGTAGTTTTTCTTCTCTAAAATTCAGACTATTCTTTCTTAAAAGTACTTTGATTTTATATTTATTTAGTAAGAGCGATAGACTTGTTCACACTATTTGTTAGTTGCTACAATATTTTACAAAGTTCATGTATGTTATTATATATGTAATATTACAAAGTTAGTAGTGATTTTTACGTTTTTGCAAAACTGAGAGATTCTTTGTTGCAAGAACAAAGTTTTGTAGAAAACAGCATATCACCAAGACATGGCAGCTTTCTCTTACGATGCTTTCACCACTTGAGATTTAGAAATATGATTGCCAATGACTGCTAAATGAGATATTCAAATTTTGTGACTGCATCTAGTTTCTAGTTTCTTGGGCAGAAGTACTGCTTCTGATCATTCGTAGTAACACTTGATGCTGCTAGCTACATGCTTTAGTTCTAAGCAAAGCATCCAAACATAAACTCAATTTTAAGCTTTCGAGTAATATCACTGAAGCTAGCAAAAATGCACATGCTTAAGTGAATTTTCTACTTACAGAATTTTTGAGTATCTAAAAGTAATATTGAATTGTTATGCATTTTTGAGTATCCTAACTACTTGATAGGACTGAAACGAGAACGTTCAGCCATTAAGAAATCTGAGTACATAACATCCCACAATAAACGCTTATTTTGAGACTTGCGTAAGAGAAGTACCTGAAGGTAACATAGTATGCTAATTACAAATTAGCAGTTACACAAATTACAACAGGACATCTAAGATAATCATCGAAAGATTAAACACAGTACGACTTTACAATAAAAATGCTATTCTCCATATATAGAATGATGCACTTTATTTACAAAAGTGCAAATAAAAGTATTTTTATCCTCTTAGCCCTGAAAATGTTATTGTAAAACATCCCTTTGGATGCATTACTAATGATTTCTGTTGTCCACAATTTCCCAGTGTCACAGAAAGGAAAATGACAAACTTTTAAAGTTTGTCTCAAATAACATCGATTGACTAAGATGGAAGATCAGTTACTGATCTCTCTCTGCAGATAAATGACTGTTCATTTATATTCTTCACTGCATAGGCTGCAAAACATTTCTATTACCCAAACATTGTTTAGGAACTCTTTGATGCCAGAAAAGTGAAAGAATATTACAACTACTTACAGCAGTTCATTAAAATATAATCTTTTTTTTTTTTTCTCCAGGTAAACATTGATAGTTATTTCATATGTTTTGACAACAAATTTTGTATAGTAACATTTTTGTATATTCTGAGCTAACAAGATTTCCACAAGAAAGCAATTTTGGGCTACACTTAAGACTTTCATATACTGTTGAATTAAGCCTACTCTGTAAGAGTGTACAGAGATTCTCTGAAGTAAGTATGATCACTTACTTTTAACTGGTAAAGCCTCATACGTATACTGTATTTCTGACCTCCCATAATGTTATTGGTAAATACTTTACATGACAAAAGGCTTATTTTTATCCTGAGGGCCTACCTCTATGATCTGTGGCACTTGGGCAATTCCCTCAGTTTTGGCTTCCACTAAAAAAGGGAACAAACAAAACCTTCAAAACGTGAAAGCTAAAGATACAAAAGGCAATAAACAGGATCCAAAACTTAATATTTAAAATAATAAATATTTCATTTAGAGCCAATGTTACACTAGACTAGTTGGATTTGATGGTCCTGATGTACCAGTTGACTTCACTAGATGCACTCATAGAAAATGTATGTTATAATCTATTATTAGTTACAGTGCTGCTATGTACTAAGTCTTCAAACATTTAAAAGACAGACAACCTGGAAAAAAAAAGACTGAATTTTTGTATTTAATAATTATTACAATCAACTAATATAACTGATCTCAGTTATTTTATAAATAAATATTTTTCTTTTTTTTTGGGGGGGGGAGGGGAATGTCATACATTTGATTTATTTACCACATGTCTTTTTCAGGATTTCTACGAGGCTGAATTTGAAATAAGAGGCAGAAGACAGGTTTTACAGAAAGATTAAGGGAAGATGGAAGTTTTTCAGTTTAGCAATGGACACAGTGTTAGGGAGACATTAAAAAAAATGAATCTTTTTAAAGCAAAGAAAAAGTTAAATGCTTTTTAAAAGTTATTTTTGGGGGAAAGGTATCTTGTTATCTTTGAATTCATACACATGTACATTACAGTATATTACAGAAGCATTTTCAGAAATTGAGATTTCACGCAATACCAGATCAACTAACTTTTCAGAAGCACTGTATAGTTTATGTAACACTCACCTTCTTCCTCAGTTTCATCCCTTCTGATATCTAGGCCAACATCTAGAGATTTCCTAGATATGCTAGTATATAGGAGTCACAGGATTAGGTTACACACATTTTTTTTTCTTTATAGAACATTTACATAGGGAAAAATAAATATATCAAATCAATGACAGGCTATCTAGCAACTCTGTGAGGTCATGGAGCTCCACAGTAATACTTATGGTCATCATATCTCTAGACAATTATTACCTTGCAGTTTTAGGAGGGAAGCAAGTGGCTGTCTGCTCATGTGGATGAAGTAATTCCTCTGAATTCTGTTTTGGAACAGCTCTGCTTTGCAAGAGAGTAGCAGTACGCTATTAACAACAAAAAAAGCCACACAAGCAGCGTTCTCCTGAGGATCAGCACAGATCCCAGCAGAGGTTTAAGACCATCAAGTTATTTCACAACAGTCCATAACTAGACATTACGTGAAATACAATTCCAGTCAGCACTGACCTGATTTGGATTCCAAATGCCTAACTAAATTTAAAAGCCTTTAAAACCAATTCAAATCTCTTGGATCACCCCGTTCTCACGTATGTAAATATCCAGTCGTCTTTGACTCCACCTGAGTCAAGAATGAAATACGTAATCATATAACATTTAAAATGCTATAACACTGGAAAAATTTTGTGGATATGTAACACGCTTGATACAATACACAAATACATTTTTAACTATTTGTCCATTCAATAAATAAATTACAAGATCATAAAATGATTTTAAAATGATGAGAAACATATATAATAACTTCTCCCAGTTTTGAAACTTGAATGACTATAAGGTTGAACAAGATAAGAAGGGGTTTTTGAGAGTTTGCTTTTGGCAAGGTTTTTGGGAGCCTATGCCTGGGTAGAACAAACTGGTCTTACACCATGCCCTGAAGAAACACATTACTGGGCACTTGCACTGATAGGCAGCGAGAGAAAGTAACAAGCCCTCCACTAAACACATGCACTTTCATTTTTTAAATGAGGGACTATTACCAGATCTCAATTAGTATGACAGATAATCTCTATGCGCAAATAATCAGGTGATAGCTAGAGCTTTAATATTATATAAAGATTTCTGAACCAAGCTCAATGCCTTTAATTCAATCCAGAAACAAACAACAAAAAGTGTATGCAAACAGCTTTAGCTGGCACAACTAAACAAGTTAGCAACAGGACGCTTGCCTTTTCAAAAAACTTTCCAAGAGGTATTTAAACACAGTCCCCATATCAAGCTCCATTTTAGGTAATTCCTATCTAAATTCTCACACAGTTTTTGTTACATTATTGTAGGATTGTTACTCCTTGGTTCAAACAAACAGCCCACGTTTTGAGCCTTTCTGAAATATTCCAATCAGGAAGAGAAATTTATTGGAATTAAGTGGGTCTTTAGCATAATCCTATTTGTTTATGAAATAGTTTCCTTGAACATACTGGAGGGAAAAAGAGCGAGGCATCACTTTCCTTGCTTACAATTTCCTTTCCTGCTTTTGTAAAATACCTGACACAGGCTTATGGCTGCTTGTCAAGTTTTCTGATGACAAAACATGCATTAATCCCCATTTTCTACACTTGCAACCAATCTGTTGAGGCCTATGATTAACACCTTGCTCAGATCCTGCCACGTTGACCAGTTCCTACTGTTCTGGCTCTCGCAATACACGTGAATGTTTCATTGTTCCTCTGTTCAAGCCTTCACTCATCAACTGTTCCCCGGCCCATGACTGAGCCACTAACATTTGCCAACGTAACAGCATTTTGAGAACACCTCCAAAGAAAATGATCATGCTTTCACTGATTTTTTTCCTCTCCTCTTCCTCTATCCATACAAAAGGGACAAAAAGTCTCTTCGTTTTCTGCATGATCGGTAAGAAATAGTGCCCTGTTGTGGGAAGCTTGGACAAAAAAGCAAGGTTCAGCTTTAAATGAAGGGAGATTAGTGAGAGGTTTGATTTTTCCTCTTGCTGGTAACAATTTTTCAGCAGTTTTGGTGATCACCAAGACATGAACGCAGCAAGATCATACAGTACAGAAAGGGTCCACTTTACTCACATTCCTGTTCATGTTTAAGATGTATTTAAAAATCATTACCATTCTCACAGAGATGGTGTCACCGGAAATACATCTGCAAATCATACACTGGCTAAATATAACACCTTACGTTAGGTGTTTTGAAAACACTATAAAATAAGGGTACTTATCAGGTGTCCTTTGTCGTGCGACATTCCTTTTAATTTTACTGCAAGTTTAGCCTGAGCAGACACCACAGTGAGTGTAATGAGGATTATAAAATTGGAGGGGGTGCCTCACAGAAGCAGCTCTTGGCCACAAAGAAATCTGATTATGTGCATTATCCCTGACACTTCTGATTTACTAGAGAAGAGGGAAAATTACAAAAGACAACATTCTGTTTTTCACACCTGAGTACAGAGAAAGCCTGGGGCATTATAATGTTCTTTGATACAAATGCCTATTTTATACTGCAGAAGTCTTTTTTCATGCTACTGTAACATCATTTACCACTGTAGCACCTCTTGTTTCCAGCCCTCCCTTAGGTTGCCAGCGCTGCACAGGAAAGCTTTTGAGTCACAGGCTTCCTTTCATTCAATGAGGTCATTATAACAGGGTTATCCCTGGTCTCAAGAGAAATATTTTTGAAAACAGTCTGGTTTGCAACAAGATAATTCAAAGAATGTAATATGACAAGAGTAGGTTAGCCACCCCATTTGGTATAGTGACACTGAACATCAATAATATCACTGTAATTTTCCCTATTCAGAATGCTGCTTTTTATTCCTGTTATGTTTGTTTAATTTTTCTCAGATGTGTGGAGAGGATAGCTCCTCAACTAAAGTGGAAGACTGTCTTTTTTAAATGATTAGACTTAATTCATAAAAGATTAAGTGCATGCACCAAAGTAAACCTAAAATTAAATATAAAATCTCTTAGGCAGTTATAAATAAATCTGTATTTTTTTGTTTTGATTATTTTGCCCATTTGCTTGAAATTAAATACTCTTAGGAACATCATGCATTTACAGATCTGCCTGAGAGAAAATTCATAGCCTGTCAGCTGCCTAAAGATATCATCTTCCAATGTATTTTTGGGTGACATGGTAACAACATTCAGTAAGACATTAAACAGAAATCCTTTGCAAGCTCTGTCTGCATTCACTGTGATACTGCTTAAAAGTGAATTTCTCTCTAAATGAAAGAAAGAAAGTGCACCGTTTGAACATTTGCACATCTTTTTTATTAATTACGGAGCAAAGCCTGCTCTGGCTGGCCCAGCAAGGATAAGGAGAAGTACTGTGTGGTGCATCCATTACCACAGGGTTCCTGCAAGCTAGGACTGGATTCCAACAGGCACACCCCAGGGAGGCACTTCAAGACATGATAAAATACTATAACCCTGTCTGCCTGTACGGCACGACAAATGGCATTAAGAACACATATCACCATGTTGTTTTTTTTAAATAATATGCAGTTGAAGGCTGTATCATAATCTATGCAAGTAGAGGGCAACCAATAGCCTCAATCTTGCTATTTCCTAGTATTTTTAGTGTTTAACCCTGCTTCCTTAAAAATTCATGGAGAGAATGCTAATGGAAGAAAATCCTAGTTTGTTCAAAAAATAGAAGCTCTAGAACATGGGGATTTCTTACAAGAAACTATTCCTGCTGCTAGCCATCCTACATGTTTAGAAATTTTGGACTACAGTTAGAGGAAGCTACTGCCACAGCAATACAATCAATCTTCTCTGTATGTATCCTAAACTGTACTGTTTGCGGACCAGTTGCAAATATATAGACTCCAGTAGAATTTCAACAGAGATTAATCTGTCCCTTTAGTCATCATATTATAGACAATGATTTTCATAATCAATAAATTTCATCAGTGAGCTTCCAATAAATGGCCCTTAGAAGTGTTTTTCTTTCTCTCTTGAAAGCTTTATTCCACTATTCAGATTTCAACAACTTCTCCTTAGCTAGCAAGTCCATTAAAGAAACTAATTTAAGCCATGGCCACTTCTAACTTTTTCTTCCATTTTCACTGATGTTTACCATAACCTCCCTGCTTTTCTCCCATTTTTATTGCCATCTTCCTAACTGCTGTATAACAAATAGACATTGAAAAAGCAAAAGGGTATCTGGGGTTGCTACCAAGGAGAAAGTACCCCCTGGGAATGAAAAGCAACCCATGGCTGCTGCATCTGCTGATTCTAATGGAAACTAATTTAATCTAGTTAGAGGATAGACACGGGGGTTATTAGTGCCAGAGGCCTTCTAAAATATATACATGTTTACCATAAATCCTCATAAACTATTTTAGATTTCACTTTCATCTTTGCAGCTTTCTAGTTTTGTGACTTTGTTGTAACATGGCACTTAATGAAACCACTACAAAATCCTTTTACTATGTAAAACTTTTATCAGCAGGATTTTATACAGTACAGCCTGGGTACCGTCACAGTCAAGAACTGGGTAGCAGGGGAGGGCATCTGCTTACATCAGTAGTGCTGAGTGAATGCATCCTCTCAGCAACTTATATAAGCTTGCATGTAACAACATTGAAAATACTATCCCAAAGCCTGCTCACCCCAAAGAGAAAGACAGTGAAACGACTCATTCATATCCTAGAAAGGAAAAAATCTCTACCAAATTCATCAATACAAGTTAAACTGGGAGGTTATAAATTACAATCTCTTGTGCTTGATGGAAGGAAAAAAAAAAACAAGTAAAAAGTGAATATTGCCCCTAAAATTCTTAGTCCAGCTGAGGAACTTTTCTAAGCCACTACCGGTTCATTATTTTGTCACCTTAATTTTTGAACCGCGCTTATGAAGACACTGAAATTTAACTATTCTGAGCTGTCTTAAGCACGTTAAAAACACTGTACAAACTAACTGCAGCCAACAACCTTAAGAACTGTTGATTTCTTTGCCTTTTGGATCACCTGGTATATACGTTTTCGGTGTACTAGCAGAGATTAACTTAGACAAGCACTGTAACTATGCGCTATTACCCATACAGACAAGATCCCCTAAAAGTTACAAGGCTAATGTGAAAACGTCATTTACAGTTTTAGAGATGTGACGGATATTATTTCCTACATCAAAAGGACTATATTCTCTACAACACAACTTATCAGTAACGTATGCATTATAGTGTGTTTGCAATCTGCCAAAGTTCGTTCAGGCAGGCATAATTTGTGAGTATCCTTTCTAATACGTCTCCTTTTGAACTTCTCTAACACATATGGTACCAATCTTCTGTATTCTCAAATACCCTGAATTCAGTGAAGTTACAAGAAAAGCAGAACAGGACCTGGACTCCTGGGTTTCTGTTCCTAAGAGGAGATTCTGCATGTCCTGGGGGAAGATGGAATAGTTGCTGCACTTCCCCAATTGCAATTTTCCCTTGTCTTCACATGTGCACAAAAATAAGATTGGTATGTTTGTTTCCCTTCCCTCCCTGTACCTGCAAGAGGACTAGGAAAAATTCAGCTCTTCATGATTGCAGCTCATGGAGTAATCCTACTGAACCAAGACATTTGAATGGTGATGGACGATTTCTCATCCTTTTGATGCCACATTTGAGACAACGTACAGGGAAAAGCTGTGACGTTAGCCACGAGCAAGTCCTGTGGCTAACATACATACACACAGTCCAGATGCAAGTGGCTCCGTTTCTTTGGTGCAAGACTGAATTTAATTCTTTCCCCTATACAATTCCCAACTGACCATCTCTCCAGATTACATGACACAAGTATATAAGGTGAAAATGTCTTATGTCAATTGGACTTTCAGAGATATTGATCATCTTTACATACTTCTATTTGATCATTTGTCCCTTCATATAGGTAAAGTTGTCATAGTATAAAGTCCAATTTTACACCAGGCTAAGTTACACAGGTAAGTTCTTCTTCTATTAACCACAGTCATGCCTAGAAATTGTAATCACGTGCCAGGACTGCAGTACGCTAGCTGCTAAACAAACATAAACCTAAAAGGATAGTCCCTGCCCCACAGAGCTTATTACATAAGGTGGGAGAGAGCAAGGAGGATATAGACAAAAGAAAGCAGCAAGACAATAAAAATTAGCAGTATAGAAAGTAGTTATAGTACACTGACATCCTGATATTTATCCTCTATTTTGTAGGCATAGGAAAAACAAACCACCAAACAAGCAAAAGGTTTACTGGGATTTGAATGAAAGAGACAGAGAGAACTTTGCAGATGTTCAAATGTGCAAAATCTCTTCTGAAGTATGAAAAGAAGTATAGGAAAATATGAATATTCTAACTGGGTAGTTAGCAAAAAGGCATGGAGCCTACTGTGTCAAGGTCATTGGAGGAAGGATTTAATGACTCAGTACCATTCAGAGGTGATGGACAGTAAGGAGAGGCTGTGAGTGGATTTAAGAAGGAAGATGGTTTGTTGGATACAGTAAGCAAATCAGAACCATTAGAGAGGGATCAAATTCTCAAACTTACTGCCTAGATAAAAAGAAATCTTCTCAGCAAGGTAGATATCAGGAGAAAAGAGTACCAGAATTTTTTCACTTACTGTGAAACATGGATATATAGTCTTAGAAATACAGCATTTTTCTGGCTGATATTACTGTATCCATTCAGCGATGAATTACAGTACTGAGAACCAACTCTCAAAATGTGGTTTTGGAAAGCATTTCACATTCACCAACTACATGTTTAAACGGAAGAATCCCCTGGCATCACCACTGGCTTGCATACAGATTCACTTATGCACACTCCATATTTCATGAGGTGCCCACATCAGCCATATAACATTACTCACCAGAGGAGTCTTGCTGATTTTTCTCCACTGTTTTTTAGCAAGACAAAGCTTCAGTTTCCTCTGGGGTATACCGTTTCCTCTTCGCATCCCAGGGCACAGAAGAGCAGCTGCTGCCTTTCCTTATATTCCTCTGCTGGCTATAGGGAGTGATTTTCATGCTTGGTGTGTAAGACTTTCATTAGAAGAAATCCATTTTAGGCAGAAGATCTGTTCCTGGCTTGGGAAAAAGTTAGGTTATTTCTTTTGTTACATCTCCGGCCTCACGAAGCAACTGTATTAGGTCTTTTCAGTTTGCTGAAAATCTACGCTGAGTTTCATCTTCTGCAGAGCTTCATATGTTTATGCTTCTGTAACGGAGTTACATATATTAACTTACATAGGACTGATTCCAGATTGTAAAACGCCTTGGAATTCCCACAACATTAGAACGGTGCGAATGGCAGGAAACAGTCTTACCCCATTGGTGTTATAGGAACACGGCCCTCTATGGTCTCTGCAGCAGACTCACACAGAGATTTGGAGGTCAAGCATGACTAACTGAGCTATAGCCAAATGGCTCTTCAGGCTAACTCACACCTTGCATTTAAGAGCTGTAGGTATTTCTGTCCATCTGAGAAGGCTGCAGGGGTGAAGGGGAAGCTATGTAGGATGCAGAGTATTCACAGAAAGTTAGATGGAGAGAACAGAAACTGCTGTCATAAGTCTTCTGTACATATGTGTCAATGTTCTGAGCTATAATTCATAGAAAACCTCCCATCAATTTCAATGGTTTGCAGAGAGAGTCTAAACTATTAAGCTATTTTACAGTTTTCATCAGTAGTTTTGTGCATCAATTCTGTTTGATCTCCATCAGTACAGATGTAATTTGTCAGGCATCAGATCTTCAGGAAGCTCCCCAGGTACTTGTTGATAGTCCTCATAAAAAGTTCGGGTTTATTATACTCCTCTACTAAAACATGTGCAGAAGAACTGCCTTAAATCATCTGCATTTTCAGAAGAAATTTCTAACAAAGCCTATGTTACAGTCTCCAAGCCTTTAGCGATTTCAGCCTAATGGACAGACTAATTGCTCAAGTCTTTGAATCTCTCAATTGGAAAGAGATTGCTACCTGTAATTTTATTTATTAACTGTGCACCTAACTTTAGTTCTCTGTAGGAATTAAGTAAAGGATAACAAAAGGAACATCATCTCATAAAAGCAATACATTTAAGCGGCTAGGAATTAACACCCACAGTTATGGCATAATCCATCGTACTTGCTTCTCTTATCTTCTACATATAACTGAGAAGCCTGCCTGGATAAAATGCAAACAAAGAGAACTTGTGAGAACAGCTAGGACCACTGATGCATATATCTGGATACGTGCAGCAGGAAATTAAAATCAACATTGGCATCCAGGTTCTCACTTTACCCTGCTGACCTTCATATGGGGATTTTGTCGGCAAGTTCCAATTTGGTGAATAGAATTTAAGAGTCTACACAATGAAAAGGGATCTTCTATGTTGGAATGAGACGTACAGGATAGATCATATATGCTTTCTATATTCCAAGACTTCTGTTCAAGAAGCTGCAAATCCATATTAGATTATTCACTTGAGAAACGAAGAATGGTGGTAGCATCTGTATATCTTGCACTTGCCTAGAGCATAATTTAAACAGGAAAGATGATATTCTTTTCAAAAACACAACTGAAGAACTTATAAATGATTAAATAACAAGGTTTTGGACTTCATATAACCTGAACATGGTCTCCTTTCCAGTCGCCACAATCTAATTTCATCCACGGTAAGATCTGAAATAATTTAATTACTGGAGATGTAAAATATACTACACAACTGTAAATTAATCTTGAGGGAGGGAGGGAATGTTTTCATGTGGCTCACACGGGAAGAATGGGGTTATGATAAATACAATCACTACCTACTCTATTGAACACTGCTTTCCAGTTTAACAGATCCAGAGTTTTCCGGCTACAGCACTTCCAGCCCCTACCAATGGAACAGCTCACAATACGAATCAGTTACTTCTTCGGTAACAACTCAGTGATGTTACAAAGAACATGCTCATCACATGAATAAATTCCTCTCATGCACGATAGCCATAATATAAATCTTCAAATGCAAGTCAATTTTTAATGCAGAGGAACAAAAAGATATACCTTCTAGGCTTTCAAGGGAACATGGATGCAGTATCCAACAGGACAAACCACTTTTTGAACATTATATTACTCACTACTGTCTTATTTTAACTCTCCGCATTGATTTGCTATAATCATCATCCTTCTCACTTTGTCACTAGTCTAGTTACACAATGAAAATACATTCTGTAATTAATATATTGCTCTATTGGGGAAATTTATGAAATTGCCAATATTAGTACTGTAATTTATAGTACAGGAAAATGTCTACAAGTGAACATTATCAGCCCACTCGTCATCAAAATCTCTGAATCACACCTCATAATTCTGATTTTCCCCTAAAATACACCTTGCATTGCTTCAATACTTTTTTTAGTATTTCAAGAAAAGGAGGTGTCAAGGGCTCAAAAATGTAAACCAATACAGATTTAAGTATGTCATGCAAAAGCACCTCATCTCAGCATCACGCAAAGCAGATATATTCAGCTATGGTAAGATACAGATTACTTTTTCCCCATTATTCCTAATAGAAAGCATGAGTGACTGTTTAAACAAAATACAACCATATCAAATGCATATTTTTTCATTTGTTATATGTCAAACTGAGGAATATTTAAACCACTTTTTTTTTTTTTTTTTTAAGAGAAAAGATATTTTCCTCTTAATGTGTAATTTAACCTTGACATAATCTGGGAAACTAACCAAAACAAAAGGACTAAATAGTTTTATTTATACAGTGATTCGCTGCCAACAAGGGTTGGATACAATAGCCAGAAGTCAAGTTCCAGTCTTCTGAGTGAAATCCACAATAGAAAGCAATATCATCATTTCACATTTTCTGGAAATAGTCTGACTTTTTTGCTACTCGTTTGTCAGCTCTCCATCAAGCTTCTACCACACCATAATGACCTGTTAGCTACCACAGATTATTCATTACTTAATAAGGTCTTACAGTGTAAGGTCCTGCATTATTTGGCTTTATATATTTGAAGCCTCATTAGCAAAGTTAACATCACTAGTGAAAGACTTAGTCCTGGAAAGACTTAGTCCATTGGAAAGAAAGACTGAGCTGTTATACCATGTAGTAATTTCACAAGTTGTATTAGATACACCATTTAAAGTACTTCCACACTAGTATAGCTATGTTTACATTACGTCTTTTGTCAGTATTAAAAGAAAGTATAATTAACATGCACCCACTCTATGAGCAGTAAAACCAATGAAGTTTGGCTTCCTGATTGGAATCTGAGCACCTGGGGCATCTGACCACTTACTCTCATGAATATAGTAAAGAAAAAAATGTCCATCAAAGCCTCCACCACTTTGGTAGAAACTGGACAGTGGTGTGAAAGTTCACAGAGCTACAACTTGAAAAGGAGCTGAAAGAGGACAGAATCTCTTAAACCTAATTTCACTAGAAAACAAAGCAAAGTAAATATGAAATCTCAATCTAGACTACTGTACCATCAAAATATTATGGTGTGAGTCAGGATTTAAAAAGGACAACCATATTTATAAATATACATGCTAGAAAACATTTAATAATAATAATTTAACAAGTATGAACACAGTATTATTAAAAAAAACAATGAGGAAATAGAATATGTTAACATTCTTTTCAGTATTCTGGAATATTTGAAGTATTTTATTAACACATAAAGTGCTCCTTAAGAAAATATATTTAATATATTCTGGTCATATCACCAACTGCAAACACCTGTGTAACACGTGATTCACACAAGATAAAAATAGTAGAGATCTATAAAAATGCTTGTTCTACCTTTAGCATACTATACTTCTACAGTCCTGCACAGAAAGTTTAAAGCCTAGAATTTACTTAGATTAATTTTTCAGAGATGCCACGAGATCCTAAAAGGACCTTCAGATGTTGTCAAAACTCCCTTAATTTATCTTGAAATGTATAAGCCAACTCACCTTCAATTGCTGCTAAATATTTTCCACCATTCTTCTCCTGCTGGCATTACACTCTCTTCCTAAAACCAGAGCTTAGCATGCTGCAGGCATTAAACTTATTTTGACCTATGCTTGGGGCCAGAAGAAGTGAATACATGTTCTATTTTAATTTCTTCAGAGTCAGCTTTCGAAAAAGGTCAGCATGCAGATACTGGGGTCAAAGCCCATTGACACAGATAATAACGTTACTTTGGTGGACAGGGATGGAAGTTCATACAGGAAGTTTCTATCCTAGTTTACTTATCAGTGGAAGGTCATACACAGCAGAAGTCCCTACGACTGCTTCAGTTGAACCTAACAAATGAGCCGATTAAAAGTTAGTGGAACGATATCTAATTTCTTCCTCTACACTACTTTCAAGAGCAGGATGAGCATCGTGTGGTAACACAGAGATGCCGATGCTACGGATGTTGAGATCACCTTTCTGCAAGCATGGCCCCCAGCCCACACTGCACCCTGCTTTGAGCTCAAGTCTATCCCAGGACAGGCCTAGGCCAAGTCACAGCAAAAATTATGGCAGTCCCACTTCCCGTCTCGTCTGAATGGATTACAATATATGCAATTCACTTTCAGAACCTTACAATTTCTACTTCAGTCACACTCTTCCTCCTTGGCATATGTTTCAAGGAATATCAGTAAAGTATGTTTAAAAGAAGAGTTATTTATATGGTGCCTAATAAGTGGTATATAACTTTGTATAGAGTTATATACCATATGATCAGTCTCTGTAATACCATATATTTCTAAGGCATATATATGTAACCTCAACAAGGGATCCAGCGTTCGTCTTTGTATCCTAGTACACGTGGAAATAAAACTATAAAAGGTGAAGTCTCCCAAAAGCACACTCTGCTCAGAGATTGATAGAGCTGCCTTTATTTTTCATTTCACAGAATAGCAGAGTATTCCCTGTCTCTCTAGCATATGTGTTTATTAATGTTTCCTTTTGAACTCCTATCCCCAGGAGGGGGTTTCCCAAAGGAAAGGCTTCCAAATAGTGTCCCATGTCAACTTATGACCCTGAAGCAAGCTAGTTGACATGCCAGTATCTTCCAAGAGTGACATATCTATTCCCATGACATATGAGCACCTTGAACTCAATGTTATGTAGTCCAAATAGCAGCGATTAATGCATCATGAGGCAATTCTGCTGATTTAGTAGGATTGCATAGGGGTGTATGTGGTTTATGGAACTCAGCAATGTTTTCATCTCTATTTTGAAATTGTACAAAAGAAAGGCAAAAATTAGACTGCCTGATTAGCTCCATTTCTATTTTTCCCTTTGCTAGTACTTTGGCAGATGTTAGCTTTAAAAACGGAAAAACTTCAGCATGCCACGGGGATACTAGTTCCTTAGAGACTACCATTCTGTTCTCCGTCTCTTGCACTCATTTGTAATAATATAGCCATCTTTTATCAGCAGGTCTTCTGAATAACTGCTATATTCTGAAATAATGACACTTCCTTCTTTTTCTTATTTCCACCTCCATATACTGATTTTCTAAAGTTACAAGGTAAGGAGTGAGTATAATCACAGTATGGATGTCAGAAACAAACTTATTTACATATAAACATATAAAATTTACATGTTATGGGTAATATAAGTATGATTAATAGTAAAATTATCTCCTAGAGAATTCAGTAGCATTCTTGCAGGCCCACTGAGACCAGTGAACATGCAGGAATACAGCATTTGTCCCATAATAAAAATATCCCCATCATGCATAAACAAGCTTTAAGAGCTACTCAGTTTTTGTCAAATTAATTTTTTTAGAACAATGACATTTAGACTTCCAAGTACTTGATTCCTATTTCCAGAGTTAAAATCCTGTGTTTAGAAAATGCTACTCTGTTCTAATGAAAAATAATACAAAAGGAGGGGTTTTTGAGTTGAAAAACATTCACAGTACTTTTTTTTTCCTCCTTCTTTTTTAAGACACAGCATGGTATGTGTACTCTTTTGTGGATGATCCTTAGAAGTTCACTGAGCATTTTATACCTTCAGTTTCCATTAAAAGCATTTTTATGGGATTTGCTGATTCCCCAGAAGGCTTGCAGACAGGGTCCAAAACTTGTCCTATTGCTGAGTGCCAGAAAAGGTGAAGAAAGGGATTAAATTAGGAGAGAGTTAAAAGGGAGGACCTATAGGAAGAAAGGAGGAGTCATTAATCTGCATTTCAGACAGCAACAGTTATATCAGTATTGACTCTTGTAAACCTTTTTCTCTTTAGCATGAGTTGCAAATATACCAAGAATTACAGTCATTGGGGAAGGACCATGATTATCCCAGCTTTGCCTATCACATCAGCAGTGGGGTAACTGGTTTCAGCAGAACAGTGAATTAAAGCTAGGAGTACAAGAATCACAATGTATATTTTTATTTTCTTTGTATTCCTTTCCAGTTTTTGACTTAAGTCTCTGCTACAGCAGTAGAAGAGGAAAATATCCTTCAAATGAGAGAAACATTATTCATATTAAATTTAGGAAAAAGTGTGCCTGTGCATATATGTAATATTTGCGTGTATTTTTTGTTTGGTAACATGAAACACTTAGAAGTAGGAGCTTACATAGGAAGATGAGATATAAAAATCTCAGTCTCGTAGGAAGTTTCCTCGGCAGGATTCAGAACACTGCGACTGATGACCTGACTGTTTCCCACCAGTACACCAAAAGTCACACACAAATAGGGCTTTAACATGCTGTGTTGGCCAGGGCAGATCCCCTTGCAAGCATTAAGGTATTAGCCTATCACTTTATCTTCCTATATTATTTGTCCAATTTCCACCAATGTTGCATGAGTACAGAGCAGAGGGGAGAGGACAAGGAACTCTGATCCACTGTTGGTGGATCTGCAGTCCTCTGTTTTCAGAGAAGCTATAAAAATGCTTAAGGCTTTTACATGAAAGAAATACTGCCCTATTCTTGTGCAAAAGCAGCATCAAGTGTGGTAGCTTTGCTCAGTCATAGAAACATAGAGGTTAGGTCAACCCCCCTGCTCGAAGTAGGTGCAAGTAGGTCAGGTGGATCAGGGCTTTGTCCTGTTGAGTTCTCCAAGGACAAAGATCCCGCAGCCTCTCTGGGCTCCTGCTTCAGTGTTTGACTGCCCTTATGGGGAAAATATTTTCTTCAAATTTAATTGTAATTTCCTGTGTTCCAACTTGCATCCATCATCCCTTGTCCTATCACTGCACACCTTTTGGGAAGAATCTCCCTCCTATCTTCTCTATACCTTCTCAGTAGAAAGCTGTAGATAACAATAAGACTTCCGCTTCACCTTCTCTTCTTAAGGCTGAACAAACCCAGATCTCTCAGCCTCTCCTTGTGCATCGTGTACTTCAGCCCCCAGTCAACTCAGTGGCTGTTTGCTGAATTAATTCCAGTACATCAATTTATCTTTCTTGTACAGGGGAGCATCTATTGTTCATGTACAAGCCAAACATGTTTCAAACAAATGACTGTGAAAGATTCAAAGTTCTTTCAAAAGACACAGCAGAACATTTTACAAATGGATCTTAAACTGTCATACTTTTGCATTTTATCTCCTCTATCTTGGACAAAGCTCTTTCAAGCAACAACATACATGGTTTAATATGTATCAGTACAAGAAGCTGTCAAACTTCTGATTTTCTAAAGCTTTTCTCCTGGAATTAGGAATTGAAAACTAGGACACTTGCTGTGTAAGCCCTAACTTCACTCACAGCAAAAAAGAAATATTAACAAGGACATCAGGACTTTGGAAAGTGTCATAGCTTTGCTGTCCTAGATTTGAAAAGGAAATAGCAATGCTGTGTCTGCTAGGTTGAGACTGACTCCTGGGAGCCTGAAGGAAAGCAGATGAAAAGCAACATTTTTTAAAATGACAGCACAGGAGTCTAAATTTAAACCTCCAAGTAGAAAGATCTTGCAAAGATTTCAAATGATACCATTGCCTACTTTTAGAAACAAGTATTTTTTTAAAGTGCTATTCATATATAGAAAAGCAACAGCACAGGGATTACGTAACTTTAAAAATACATAAAAGGTCAATGTTTTTGTGCTTCAAAAAAAAGATGATGCAAATACCAGCCTTGCCTTGGTTAATGTTGACAAAAGCCAAACAAAACAAACCTTCCCTTGCTCATGCTATACCTTGCAAAGCATGGTTCCAGTGGGGCACCAGTAGAAGCAAGGCAATGGCCTCACGCCAGCTAGTGTGCTGGAGCAAATACTGCTTCTTTCTAAGAAAACACTGCACAGATCCCTGCATAATACTGCACCTGCATCTGTCTAATACTAACAGAATGCCTCACATTTTCTCCGGATGGTTTCTGAAGCACTCAGAGGATCTCCATGGCTCCAACAGAGAGCGAGGTCACAGGCAATAAATAAATCAGGAGCCTGCTAAAACGTGCCCGCAGCCTATTAACGTAGTTTTCAAACAGCTTTTTACCGATGGACACCTGGAGGCAAAATGGGGATTCAAGGCCCCTAAATGCCATATTAAATTGCTAACTAGAGTCCACAGATATTTACATTTCAGATACATTAGCCTGCACTGTAGGCGCAAAATCTTTGACCTCATTTAAGCTACTGCAAAAACAGAGGCACAAAGATGGCAGTGAAAAACATACCTAAAATTAGAAATTGAGATATTCAGACAGCATGTGTTAAGTGCTGTTTTATTCACTGTCAGAAACGGAGTGCTGGAATCAGGAAGCTCCATAAAAAACTGAAAACGACTGTGGCTTGAGTAGTGAGAAGGAAATGAGAATTAATCTAGCTGCCTCCTCAGTCTGTCTATAAGCAGCAAAATTCTTTATATTCTTTACATATGATTCTCAAAAGAGTCTAAACTGAAGTTGTGATGATTTTCAGCCACTGAGAGCTAGCTAAGGCTACTGGTTAATGGTGACAAGAGCCCAGCAGACCTGCTGCAGCTTCTTGCATAAAGAGCTACAGATTGCATGGAAGAATCTGACCTTTGTTGAAAGTCATACCAGTGTAAACAGAAGAGCTGTCTTTCCACAACAAGTGCTTGCACAACTAGTGCAAATCCCCTAAACAGATTAATTCAAGTACTTCTACAAAACACAGAGAAACAAGACCATAGCTGGAAATGACCTAGCTCACAAAGAACCTATGTCTTTTTACTCTGCTTTCATTCATACTTGAGGAAATAGTCATAAACCTTATTATGTACAGTGATTCAAAAGCCTCAGGCAACCTTCTCATTTCCCTCTCCTCACCAAAACAGAATTTTTTTTGACTGTCCTACTGCCAATCTTAGTCTATCACATTCAAATTTTACTCATTGGGGCAGGCTGGAGTTAACGTTGCTTCCTTCAGCTATTATTTGGTTCTTATTTGCAGTCTCATTTTCCACCCTTAATTTTGGGGACAAAAAAAAGATGTTAATGATACATCTCCTTGTATTTTGGACTTTTGCGATGGACATTGATCCATATAAGAGGTGAAGCTCTTATATAATGTTACTACAAGAAAATTCTTTAAGAAAGGGCTTTCATCTGAAGCCCTTTAGGATGTCTTGGGAAAAAAAAATCTGTGATTTAATAACACCTCAGAAAAAAATTACAACCTATACAGAAAACTTGAAAAGGAAACTCATTTTCTCCAAATTGTTGCCAACAGCACCAATATTATTAATAGTTTTCTGAAGGACAATGTAACACCTGAACCTCCATAATGACCTAACTTATTAAAACAAACAAATGAAAACATAGCAAGATGAGAAGGAAAAAAAGCACTAATAATAAAGAAAGAATTGCACTGTTTTCAACTATCCTGCCTAATTTTTCTTTCTTTCTTCTTGTTTTTTTTTTTTTTTTTTTTTTAAATCTGGCTCCTTGACACTAAAGCTATTAAAATGGTGTTGACCAACTCACCATTTTGGAACTTTAGTCCATTGTACCTCTGAATAATCTAAGAAAAGAGCTACAAATAAAAATACTGAAAAGAATACAAAGGAATTGCAGAAGATAATGGACAGGGAAAACTCTGTTCCTTTTCAATACAACATTCAGGAAGAGACAAAGTAAATACAGCACAATTTCAATCATTTAGATGCCAAGAAAAAGGATCAACTATGTCTGAAACAAGTGATTTATTATGGTTTATGTACAGCCCATGTATGCACCCACATCCTCCTACTGGGACTTGAATGCCAATGCCACACGGACTTTTACCTACGACAAACTGGGAAGAGGGCCAAGAGCAACCCTTTCACTGGCCTTTGATAGCTATGTTTTCTATCAAGCCAAGGAATATTGCAGAGGGACACTCAAAAAGTGAATGTATTTTTATGCTCCAAAAATCCGGACTCATTATTTGCGTAGGCAAAAATCTTAAAGAAAAGCTCTCACAAGGTCAATAACAAGTGACACTCATATAGTTCATGCATAATGAATGGATCCACAGCCTGCACATCCATACTACTATATCATACAATTTTAAAGATATCATTAAAAAAAATAAAAGAAATCCTAATATGGAGCCCTTTAAATTGATGTTTACGGTTTGATTTCTGAGCATTATTGTTTTTATATTCTCTCTTTCCTGCCAATTAGTAGATATTTATATAGATTCTCCTAACACTGGAATGTTTTAAGTGGAAGTGAAACACCGCATATGAACAAATATATCAATAGTTGTCTCAATTCACGAGCTGGCTCTGAAGAATTCCTCTAACTTTGCGGCATTGTTAGGTTGTAGGCTTTTAGGATTGCACCTATAGCTTTTAGTTTTCAGAAGAACGGTAAAAGACATACTGCTTCAAAGTATTTTTAAAAATTATTTAGACAGAATGAGAACATAACAGAGATCTGCTCCCTTAGGTAGAAGCAGCTGGAGTAAAAGTGAAATACCTTGGAGCATCTCAGATGGCATCGGACATTTACGTTCAGGCAACTGAATCACGCCCCAATAATCAAGTCCCAAAACTAGGGGAAGTAGGATAGAGCACGCAGGCTTTGTGCTAAACCTACTCTACGTCTAAGTTTAAGCAGCTGCAGAATACTAACTGCATATCTTTTGAGGATGCAGCAGTGCTTAATTAAACCTTATGTAAAGCCTTCTAACTGCTTTACTCCCAAAAAGGCTTTTACTACATACAGGAACAGCTTCCCATGTTGTTTATAAATTGCAGAATGAACATGACTTGACCATCCAATTTAAACTCAATCAAGAAGGCCCATCACTTTGAAGTTACAGCTACATTATAGCGGCAGGAGTTAAATTTGTTCACTAACTAGTCAATAATACGAATGGTCTTCATAGTTACTAACAGTCATAGACAATAAAATAAATATGATTATCAATGGATATTTGCTTCATGGATTCATGATAATGTTGTCATTTCATGTAGTACTCAGTACCTCAAGGGAGATGCTCAGCACTCCTCAGTTTTGGTCATAAAGCAGCAAATTTACTCTTGAAGGAAATAAATGGAAAGTTTACCAAAGGCAGAAAAAGCAGCGTTTCATACTTGTGTTATGACATCAAACGCAAACAACAAAGCTCAGTACAGAGTGAAAGCTTCTACTGTCCAGGATTAGAAATTATTTTACTTTTATATCTGTGCAATGCGTTTCCTGAATGTTTTTGTACATATGGATTATAAATTCTGTGATTAATACATGGTATCAGCATTCTACAAGTGAACTTGAACTTAATTTCCTAACTTTTCTTAAGATAATTAGCATTGAAAAGCCCTTATTTAATCTCAGCTAGTTGAATTGATGGTAACTTTATCTCAGAATAGTAATGCAAATGAAGTATTCAAACCTCTAGACACCTATTGCAGTGCATTGGAGGGAAGCCAGTTCTCACTCACAATGTTCTTTCACTAAATTGAATCCAGATGTTTACATGGAATAAAATATTAACAAATGTCTCCCAAGGGCAGCCAATCATTATTGAGTGCTTTAATAACCTAAACCAAAAATTCTTTAAGGTGACAACTAGCCTTTAGCCAGAAAGATACTTCGGTTTATTTTACTTCATATTTTTAACAATGCAGGGCGTATTATCCTAATTTAATTTCAGCTTGTCATCAACCAAACACTTATCTGGGATAATTCTGAAAAAGCTATACAACAAAACATTTGTGAAAGGAGTAATAACTTAGTTCTAAGCATATGGTTCCAATTTTGCTTTTCTTTTTTTCTATAAACATAAGTTACTTGTAGTTTTATTTTCGTAACACAAATCATATCTTTGAGAGAGAGAGATCTAGACATAAAAGAAAAGCTATATTTATGTTTTAAAACTTGGGTTCAATAGCATACCGTTTTGTCCTTGTAACAACATAGTATTATTCAACAGTCTTCCACTCCTTGAAGATTAAATTCATAGAGAGGCTATTATTTAATAGGAATTTCCTGAAAAGACATTTCATCTATATGGTTTTTGGGAAAACTACCTGACTCTCTCTAAACAAACACAGTTTGTTTGTATCTGCAGCTTGTAAACATAAAAATCTATTAAATCTAGATTTAATAGAAGTCAGTCTGAAGTTGACCTGTGAGGGCTGAATGGCACGTGAAGAAACAAATAAGCATTTTTAACACGTTCAAGCATACAACAAGGTAGGACGAGAGTCTCATTTACAGTTCAACTTACTTTAGTAGTTTGTTCTTATTTGCTTTAATAGGAACTTGCAATATTCAAGAAGTAAAGTTATCATGCATTTTATTACCAAAAGTATTGAGGATTAAAAAAGGCATACTAAGTTTTCTTATATTCTTTTAATTTATTTTTCTTTCACTTTCTTAAATGCATTCACCAACCTGTATCCCTTCAATTCAAATACAAGTCAACTTCCTGCCCTTATAACTCAAAGGACAATTCATGCCCATATCTCTCATATGAGAGCCTTGTCCTGACACGCCACTAAGTCTTTAGCCAGAAAAAAATTTCTTTGCTACTAAGACATACATTTTTTTTTCCTTAAAACCACATCCTAAAAACCCTGTCCCTTTTACCCATCCCAACTGTTGCAAACATTTTGCATGCAAGTAATCCTTACCTTCCTGATTTACCAGGAGTATTTACCACAGCAGAACGGTAAAAACATGGCTGTATCATGCACAGAAATCTGGTCAAGAGACTTGAAGAGGAAGTATTTTGTGGCCAGAAAAACTTTACATTACAAGTCTGTTAAAATGCAATATATGGATATAAGAGCTAGAAATCTACAAGAGGTATCAACATTTCTAGAACACCTTAATAATAATTCCTCATAGCATTTGTTTCTAAAGTTCAAGGAATGATCAACAATGCCAAATACACTGTAGAGTGTAACTGTCCTATTTTACATCTCCCTAGAACAGGGAATGGAAATATCTGGGACATGTTAAAAGCTTTCACTGCGTTTGTCAGGTAGAGAGACGACGAAACATGCAAAAACGCATCAACTAAGACTCTTAAGTACTATTCAGAAAGAAATACTTATGGGATTTAACCAACTAGAAGTGCAAAGAGTAAGCCAACATAAACAAATGGTGAAGCCCTATTCGCACCCTATCTGGCCGGAGAAGGTATCAAATGAATCTTGCAACCTAAAAGTATGCAAGGAATCTGAATCCCTTGATCTGCTTCACAACAGTTAAGAACACTAAAACAAAGACATCGTTTTAAGAAGTAGGTATTACTTTCTGGTTTGCGACTGAGTATTTCTTGCAGAACTGTACCAGGTTAATGGGCTGCCAAGTAGAACTTGCTTGCCTGCGGATATACGTATGGCCACTACCTTCTCCTCTATTTTACCTGAGTTTCATATTAGTGGCTGAAATGAGATAGCAAGTATGTAAATGAAAAAAAAATCCAATGTTATACTAACATATAGTAGAAATGTCAGAGTGCATTTTTCCCTCATTTACATAGACTGGATGGAACTACTGAAAATATTCCAGATTTACACCATTTGGAGAGCAAGATTTGGGCCTACATTTTATTCCGGAGACAGTCTTGATACCTCTTAGCTGAGAGAAAAGTAGGACGTTCCAGGATTGTATTCAGACTCTATACAGATAGCTGTAATACGCAGCAGATCTATAAAAACTGGATTACAGTTCACTTCTTCCAAGCCCCTCTCCTTCTTTGAGGAACTCAGTCTATTAAGGGGGTTACATACTCAAGTTCCTGCTGAATTTCAATGGGAACTTCTAATTCTTTCAGGCCTGTTTGAAAAACTGTAGTCAGAAAGAGATAGTAGCATTCTTTAAATTGCAGCTATTCCTCCCTTTCCCAATTATCAAATCTTATTTCAAATGCCATATCTTTTAATTATAGGGACAGAATCTGTCCTATCAATTTTTCCTGATACTTTCAATCCCATTGCAATGTGAAACTAAGGGTGCTCAGAGTTTAGAGAACGAGGCGCCCATGTCAAACTTTGGTGTTTAATTAATCTTCATTCACATTTAGTTCCAGAAAATTGATACTCATAGGATCTTTGAAATGTTTCACTTTGGAACTAAGATAACGGGCTGAAACCTACAAAGGATGTTTAAGCTACGTCAAGTAGGATATTGACTATATTTATGGTCTACAAGTGCTATAGAATAAAAGTTCGAGTACAGTTATTGTGACAGTATGGTGGCACCCACTGCATAAAAACTACCTGCACCTTCACATACAAAAAATTTCAGCTCTGTTCTGAGTAGCTGTAGAAATATATAATAAATGATAAGAAAGGGAAAACATGCAAATTCTGACTTTACTAATACTGCTACTCATATCTATACAAAGCCAAAATCTAAAATATTCACCAACGGTCTGACATCTGTGCTTTGTTTTTGTGAATCATGTCACATAGCATTTATATCTTCTGTTGATTCTGGATTTGTCTATATTTATGCAGGTGCTTTGGTAGGAAAAAGAGCTTAATCTTTTTAGGTCAACGTATCTTATCCTAACTATTAATCCACAGTACCTTTAGGATTGAGAGGGCCAAGTTCAGATACGCATGATTTCAGAACAGGTAAGCACTTGCAGTCATTAAACTAAACAAGTACAACAAATGGTCAAGCCTTTTTTAAAGTAAAGAACAAATAGTAAACAAAATTGTAGGATCTCATTGCTAAACGGTTTCGAAGTTCTTGGTCCCTCTAAATCTAACAATGGAATCTATAACTTTTCTTCATTCATGCCTCTCCTACCTCTCTACATAATTCTTCTTCTTAATAATTCTTCTTCCTAATTCATAATTCTTTCTTCCTCTCTTGGGCTCTGTGACTACGTCTATCTAAGCAAATAAAACAGGCCGGGGCCTAGTCTCTGACCCTGAGGGCAAGCGGCACACAACACAGCCTACATCTGCAGGGCTAAACCCCCCTCTTCGCCCCTCCAGTCCAGCCCCTGCCCTGTGCTGTCCCCCCACCACGTCCAGGCGCTGCCTGGGCAAAGGCTCACCATCATGCCAGAAGTGCCTCAAGAAACAGGCAAACAACTAAGCAGTAAGGATGGCTGAGGGCCAGCATACGAATCTGTGCCCTAAGCTGGCTTAGTTTACTAGTACAGACTAGAAAATAGCTCCATTTCCCACCCCCCTAACCCTATCTCTCTTTTCCTTTCAACATATTAGAGAAATTGTTGTCACACCAGACATCCTCCTCCTGAGATGGAATTTTACTTCCGTGAAATATCTGGGAAAAGTCATAGCACCACTCAAAAAGTAATAGTTGTAGCTTGATGCTTAGACTATATTTGAAGATATGCTCGTAGCTGTAAACTTCTGCATTCCTTTTTAGCTGGAGCTCTTGTGAAGTATTTTGCTTGGTACTTCTTGGCAAGCATATTTTCCAGCTGTCACCAAGGAAAAATATCAGGGGGTTAGACTATCTAGCAATGTTTTCATTACTACATAGGAACTCAGGAAAGCAAAGAAGTCATCAAAAATGAAATGGCAGATTTGTGCACAGAGCTTCACACAAATTAAACATAAAGTGCTGATACCACCAGAAAACCAGCACTGCCAATTAGAAGGACCAATCGGTATCCTTAACTTTAGATGAAAATAACAGGTATCAAACTGATCTGCCTGTGAAACTCTAAGGAATTCTGATTTCCACAGTGCAGTTTGCAAGCCCTACCAGGCCAAATCCTGAAGCAACAACCAAACAACTATGATTTGCTCAGGACCTATCAGTGTATATGCTAATGCTTTCATACACCATTATAGTACCTGGATACTTTCTATATACAAGTCAGTAAAGTTCAAAGTGTATTTCATAACATCTCTGGCATGCACCTCTTTGTGAAATCAACAGAATCACTTGCTGCTGCCTGGGGTTTCTTGAGCTGAAGCTGGTTTCCATCTTACAAATCTAGTTCTAACAGTAAGAAGACTTTTTCCATGAAGAATATTTTGGAAAAGTTCACAAAGATGTTCCGTGTCTGGGTTTAATCTGCTCTGGAAGCATACTTCAAAGCCAGAACCACTTAAATGAAAATACTCTACCCAAGGCTTTGTGATCTACGTTGTCCCAGGGGACTGCAGCTGTTGTCTTAGCATTTCAGAGACTGAAATTCCATCTTCAGTGAAGCTGTGGTTTGATTATTAACTACTGTGTCTTGTAACCAAATTAATTAAAAAAACTTGGAAGGAAATACTTTATGTAAATTTAATCTGTGTAACAGCAGCATTTTTTTTCCAGACATTACCACTGGAGAAATCCATACGTCCTATTTCACTACGTCTGATTGACACAATAGACACCCTGAACCTTATTTAGAAACAGTCTGAATAGCCACGTAAGTTATATAAGAGAGTTAGAGACATGATAATGAACAATTCAAGCACAGGACTGATGACAGCAGACACATCTAGAGAATATGTTTACTGTGTATAGTCCTCCTGAGAACAAAATGATGCTGGTTAAGGGGAACCACACAAGAGGCAAACTTCCTGTTTATAATAGCATAGCTGTCACAAGGGAGGAATCAATGTCACAAGCAGTTTGAACTTACAGTAATAAAGTATGTTAAACAGAAGAGGAAACAACAGGTTCAGATACAAACACTTTTGCACAGTGGCTCACAGCCTATATAAAGAACGTTGCTTTAAAGTAGATACAAGTCTCTAAGCAAATCACTGGAATTTATCTGCAAAGTTATCCCAGATGGTCCTTCTTGGCTTGACACCACAGTAGCTGCCTCAGTGACAGGAATGATAAAACTCAGTCATTGTGTTAAGATAACTAGGCAGCTAAGAGAATACATCACCATTTGGAAATTCCCTGGAGAATTTCAGTGAGCCAGTTAAATGTCAGATACTATCACTGTCTACAAAAGACCAGCATACCCACTTACAGATGTGCTGAGACAACAGTATGTGTATGTGTGTGGGGGGCTTTCTAGGAAAGAGCAGAAATAGGACTCCCACCCCTCAAGAACTCCCAACAAATGAATAAGAAGTGGTTATGGAAAAATCCTGAATTTTTGAATATGCAATATTGGAATTATGGTCCATTATAAATAGAGCCTTATCACCAGAAATGAAGACTCATTGCCTATCAGGATAGCTCATGGAATGAACTCTAATTCCTGTTTTCAGAAAGGAAGCAAAAATCTTCCTAAATTTTGACCAATAAAACCCTATTTTGGGTTTTTTTTGAGTTTTTGTTTGTTTGTTTTTTAGAAAGAGCACTTGAAATGAGTATAAAGAGGTTCTTTAGTCTTACTTTTTAATTTCTGTGACCCCTGACTTTCCTCAGATCCTCCTGTTCTGTCTGGAACCATTTCTCATTGCATTAATTTAGTGTTAGCTCCTAAGCTCCTTCAAGGCATGTTCAATGTCTTTCTGTTCATACCACACAGGATTTAGCTCCCAGTAGGACACTATGGATAAATTCTAGCATACTTCAGAAACACAGTATCTCACCATATAGCGATCATGTGAATGCACCCTAGTCATGGAGAGACTGGTAATAAACACTAACTTTATCAACTTTATTCAACCATCTGGTAAGAATTTTAGAGCCAAATTAAATGAAGATTGGCCTTTACAAAATGTCACAGGGACTCTATTATATAAGCAATCCTCATGTATCATTAATAGCTCAAATGAGCTACTGATTACTCAAATGAATATTGCTTAACGAAAACAATGTAAATGCATATTGAATGCGAACTAGTATCTGATACTGAGAAGTAATATTAAGTGGTATGAGAAGGAAAAATGCCAGAACCTTCATCTTTCAAAATCAAAATGCTTAGAAATAGAAGAATGATCTTGCATTTGCCATTACCTCATCATTTAAGAAGTTGTGTTCTGAATTTCAAAATTTAAGAAGCTAAATTAAAACTATTTCATCATTAAAACCAAAACTAAATTTGCCCAAGTGAAAATTTAAAGGTCTAGTCTGTAGAGAGCTGCGTTTATGAATGAAAACTGTTCTTTTGTGAAGAGCAACTTATTTGGAAGTATAAGGAAAAAAAATTTTCTTAGTAAATTAAATACATCTTGGGAAAATTCTTTCAAAGGTTCCCTAACTGGACTTCCTTAGGTTCAAAAGTAATTTTTAAATAGGATGTAGACATTTCAAAGCCAATGGGAAAGTTTTACTTCTTAATTTTTAGCAACAAATGTCTATTGAAAAGACATTTTGTTATTGGTTTATGAGTGGTGGGGGTCGGGATTAGAACAGTGCCCTCAAAAAAACAAAAACAAAGAAAACCCACTTGATTTCAACCATTTTCAGAATGTCTGCAAAGCCAACATAGAAAAGATTCTAAGTATTAGTTGATTGAAAGGAGGGGAAAAACAGTTGGTAAGCTTAATACATATGTCCTATGAAGAACCTCATCTGAACTGTAAATGGTATGGAAAATCCAATTGGGTACATTACAAAGACAACAATAAATATGGAGCAGTAAATAATTAGGTCTCAGATTAAAGATATGTGCACATTCCTCTTAATGAGGTAGTAGAAATTGCCTTCAGTGTTTTGTTCAAGTCAACAATGCACTAACATGCTTGCAACTCCGCCATGTAGCTGTGAAGCACGCCCTTCCTTTTCTCTGGGCCTTAAATCAGCGCTTCCTTCAGTGGACACAATAACCCATCTTGATTTCCACTAAATAGGGTGGTGGAGCGGAATCCTCTTCAGATAGCGCCATATAGAACAAACATGCTAACACCGAGTTAAATGTGTTCTTACGGAGCATTCAAGCATGGGTGTTTTAAAAAGTGTAAGATTTGTAACTACTGCTACCCACATTAGCTTAAACAATCATCAGTAAGTTAAACAACAATATTTTCACATAGCCAAAAGTGGAAAATTCATACCTACTCAGAAAATGAATATATTCAGAGCCTGTAAGTCCATGCTACGGTACAGGGTTCCATAACGTTGTCCGCTGTACCCTCACACCACCAGCACAAAATTAGCAAGACAGTAGGCTAATTTTGAGTGAGTCAACTCTTCCTTGCTGTAACTCTCTCTCACTTGAAACTAGGCCATCTATTTGCTCTGGATGAGAATACTTTAAGTAAGCCCATCCCTGTGTGAAATTTATTCTATAGATACCTTCCATTAAGTCCTAAAAATTTCTGAACAATAAGTAACACATGCAAGATCCAATATCAAAATAAAGCAAATCAGTTTAGATGGCTGTGTTGACAAGGCTGTGGACAGCACAAACTGGATCTGAACTTTCCTAGAATGCAAAGATCTTTGGCATCAATTCTGACCTTTAACTTAGAAATGAGATTTTTTGGATAAGCAATAGTTTTAGATCTGCCACTGCAATTTATTAACTGGAGAAACTACTCTTGCAACTCTGCAACCCTGCATACTGGCCTTTCCAGGCAAGAAATAATACAAGAAGTATAGAACTATATTACATTAGCCAAAAATTGCACACAAACGCACAATTTTTGTTGTCATCTCTAGCAATCAAGTACTGTATGAGTTACTTGACTAGATTCAGAAGCTGATACACCGACGCAGTCTAGCCCTATCAGAGACCTTCTTCCTCTCTCATGCCAGGAAAAAGTGACTTTAATAACAACCACCTAGCTGAGTTGTGCTCCCACACTCATTTAAAAATAAATTTCTAACTGACTTTTTGTAAATTCCTTTTCAAAACTTGTCTGTTAATCTGTATACATTCTTAATCCCTCCAACAAGTACAATGCTCAGATTACAACCATTTACATAATCATTTGCAATTAGCAGGGCTATCTGTATGCTACTCGTTATCCAGGATTTTTTTGATTACATGTAGGCTACAAAGCAGATCTCAAAAATAGAAGCTTCCATTTAATCTCTTCTGCATTACACAGAAACATTTGGCACTTGTTCATAATACATTAGCTTCTAAGTAACATAATAATAGAGCTAGCTGTCTGACTCAGGGCTATTTCTGAAGCTGCTAACTTGATTTTTTTCCAATAAACAGAAACCTTCCCCCATTATATATACCATTACGTAGCTTTTCTGCTTGCAGTGAATTATCCCAGATTGCCACATAACTAGATAATCCAGTAAGACAAATTTTGTTTGTGTCAAATATCCTTCATTCAAAGCATCCTCTACATGCTATGATGGATGTAAAGTGACTATATAATGATTTTTTAATAAACATACCTTATACTTTTGGCTGATTTATGTGACAGTATCTCATGTATCAAAATAGGAGGCCTACATGCTGAGGGGGCTATGCTAGTAGAAATCTGTAGCATAGACATGGCACAGTGGTAGTTGGGCAGCGAAGCCCTCAGGGCCACATTAATGGAAGTTCCTTGGGCAAATACAGTTGTTCTAGATCTAGATACTTTTATGGTATATTTACCTGGTTTGTGAGAGGAATATTTCCCATATCCAAGGGATATGATTAAATATTTTCAATATAACTGTATCCATAATAAAACTGCCTAATAGCAGTGTATACATATATTCTTACAACAGTAACACATTCCTGGTTTAAGTCCTAACTTTAGGATAACCCTAGAATGATACACATTCTGCCCTAACGTTGACTTCCTCCTGAGCTCCATGGAACAGTTGCAAGGACAGATAAGAGGGATTTTTCTTTAATGCTTAAGGAGTTAATAAAACTGAGATGAGAGGCTTTTAAAAGGTGTTAAAGTGACATAAAGTTTCTTTTGCTCAGCATGTACCTGGAAGTTTATTTAGAAATTAAGTACATTTCAGATTTAGTTTTTAGTTTCATTATTAGTCATTGCAAATTCTTTCAAAAAGCAGAAGACTGAATTTAAAATTGATTTCATATAACCTGGCTTGTAATGATCTTTTTTCTGTAAAAACCGGATTGACAATCATACACAATTTAGTGGCTATGTTGCTATACGACAGACTTTATCCTACACTGATTTCACAGTTAAAAACTCAGAAAATGTGGGTTTTGCCAGTAAGGATGCAACTTTACCCCCTCTCCCCACTATTCAAAAAATCAAATAACTCTATATTTTATAGTTTATTAGATAACATAAATTGCATCAACATAACTTTTGATTGGGTGCCAGTTTCTCACACATGAAATACTAGGGCTGCTTAGTGGAGATTAGCCAGATTATGTGCAATGATACATATTTTGCCTCTGAGGTAGCCACGAATCAAGGATGTGCAATTTCTCATAAGAGAGATTTAACTGTTGTTAATAAGCTCTAACTTACCTTGATTTATATTCAGCCGATATTAAGAGTACATTTTCATTTCAATGATCTCAATGTGTTATTTTTACTTCATATCTAGCTTGCTAAAATCCAAAATAATCAGGGAATTGGACTGGTTTATCCCACATGTCAGATTTTGTTTGCTGTAATTAATCTACCAACTTTTCAAAATATCAACGTGAAGAATTCCTGCCAAAGATTAACGTGATTTTTCTTAACCCCTAATGGGGCTGAAAGACTTTCAGAAAGACAAGTCATTTTCTAGTTATTTAAATCCAAATCAAGCATCATCACTAAATGAAGTCTTGGAAAACAAAAGGGCCAATCTGAGAAACACATCAGATTAAATAATTAAGATATTGTATTTAAGTCAGTAATTGGCTCTCTGGGTGTCAGAGAATTCACTAGATAAAAAACAATTCCTCTGATTGCCATCTCAGGATTTGGGTACCATCCAGATATTGGGAGGAAAGGAGTCAAGAAGTTATCCACAGCTTGTGTAATGAAACAATAGAGATCATGGCGCTAATACCAGTAGTGGCAGAGAAAAGATGAAAAGAGTAAAGATGACTTGAGAAAGTATTTTCCCACAGTGAGTAATTTCCTGTATGAAAACTCTCCTTGCTAACATTGCCGGTATTCTGTCCAGCTCCTGAAGACAAAGGGTTAACAGTACATAAATGTATGACAACTTATTTGTGCAACAATTTTGAAGCTTTTTGTGCTACCATCCATTCCATTGCTCTTGTGAATGAGAAGCAGACTTTAGCAATCACATTTAGAATCCTTATTCATTTTCTCTATTAATTTAAAGGATTAATATTTGAAATAAACACATTTCTGTTTCACCTTTCACATGTGCTTTTGTGGAAAGAAAGTGAGTAATTACTGCTACAGACATCATTCACAGGAACAGATTTCATGACATCTCATAAATCTACAGTCATTCTGAATTGTTGCTTTCTGAAATAGTAGAAAGTGTTAGCCCCTCACTACCAAGGTTATTTTTAGAAGGGCCGATCATCTGCAATTACAGCTGACAACGCTGGGAGATGCATAAGTGATTTCAGCTCTAAGTCATCAGATCCTATCTCCTGAGTATGCAGAGACGCCCCAAATTTGGAATAAATTTTAAATATTTTTCTTACTGGGCATGACAACTGAGCTGGCCAGTTCAGGGACAGGAGAGGGAAGGGAGGGATTAGAATGTCCACTTCTAATCCACAGGAGACTTCATCTACACTTAATTTTCCCTATATTTCTGTCCTTTTTTCTGTCAAGCAGAAGATCAAGTAGTAATATAAGCATTGTGCCACCTCATGCTAGATGATTCCTTATATTGACCTTAGATAGAAATTTGCACAGATAGGCCACAAAACAGTACAGGACCTGGACTGCAGCATAGAAATACCATCCTCTAGCTGCCCTAGAAGCTTATACCAAGCTAACAGGGAGACACACACATTTCTGTAAGGACAGAAACAAGTAGAGAGTAACTGAGCATCTGGAGATGGGTAGTGTATGTTATGAAGGGAGTTGAAGAATAATAGATGGAAGTTTCTTGTTAAAGCAAGAAGAATGCATGCCCCTAGGCTGCAATAAAGAACAAGACATCCCAATTCCCACTGTCCTTAAGTAACCACTGCAGCCATCTCAGCAGAGAACAGCTTTGTGGCATTAATATCATGCTATTTTTCAGGTCTTTCCTCTCCTAAATACACAAACTAAACATTCTAGCTGCAGGTTTAGTCACCTATGTTTTCAAATATATGCCTTATAAGAAAAATGAAACTCAAACCAGCTTATTTGTATTAGGCCTCAGTTTTTCCATGTTATACCAACTGAGAGAATTCTACTAATAAAAAGTTGTCTCCATGGTATGAAAGAAAAAAAATCATCTTGTTTCAGCCTATAAGTAATTCATAATTCAAAAGAAAAGCAGGTGACCCACATACAGAAAGATCAAGCAGAAAACCAGAACTTTTGTATGACTTTTCTAAGAGTTAGGATACCACTATTTCAGCAAATAATGTGTAGAAACCTGGAAGCAGTTTTATTATAGAAAATGCCTTATCCTTTCAAGCTGGGAAGAGAGTGCTGGATTAGGAGCGGTGTTATGTAAGCTTGCTGGTCCAGAAGCCAAAACCCTGCCCCATCAGTTGCATAACAAGCTACGAGGGAGAGCAGAGTCCGGTTCCTTTAAGCAGCAGCGTGGATGGAAATTCAGCAAGCTATCAGCCTTCCTCATGCAAGAAACAAGGCATTTACTGTCACTTGTTATTTATTGGAGCCAATTGTGTGCAATTTGATTTTTCCCCCTTCTCGTTTCACAGTGTAAGCAAAGAAACAACTTACAAAAAAAATGACATTAGGCAGACAGTCTCCTGTTAACACCATTCTGATATGGGAATCACATTGCCCCTTTGAAACAGGGGAAAAAGCCTGTAAGCTGCTGGTACAATTCTGAAAGGAAGTAGGAGAGACAAAAGCAAAACAAGATGCTCTGCAATGGAGTGCACTAAAGAAAACCAAACATTTTAACCAATATTTGAATTGCTCAAGTGTGGAACAAGGCCTCCCGATCTCATCCTAATAACTAAAACCAAAACGAAAAAAAACCCCATAGAGCTGATTTGTATATACATTAAAAACAAAAACTCATGCTTCACCATGGATCAAGAAGCACAATAACCATTCAGTTACCAAAACATTTTTTGATATATTTTTCTTTCTAGATGTGAAATATTGCAGCTTACACTACTGTTACAGGACTTCCCAAACTTTTTCACCAGGTTTCTACATGTAAGAGGTTACAAAGATGCACAGCCAGCAGTAACAGCACAATTTTCATTTCCCACATATACCTGCAGTGAGCCTTGAATGAGGATTAATGTTATTCTTCCTCTTCCCTGGTGTTGTTAAACTGTATTAAAAAGGCCTTCTGCATATATATTGTTCTGATCTTTACTGTTCTCTGTGAATAGTTTAAACACCCAGAGCACTACATTATTTCTCTTCCATTACAGAAAAAGGCATAAGGAAAAGGGAAAGATCCAAAGTCCAATTGAGTGTAGGTGGCCATTGGGCAAGCCTGGTCAAGGGATGACATTTTCCATAGCCAAAAGCCCATGAAGTACTGGTAAGCTGTTATTTATGAGCACACTTTTTTGTCCTTCCAATATCCTTCAAACTGAAATGAACAACAGAGGTTTTACTCAGGCACAAGGCTGGAATTAAGTATGGCAAAATTAGGACATACGGGTAAAGGCTATTTAGATGTAGCTGATTCTTTGTTAGGGTAAATAATTTTTGTATAGTAGCAAGCATATTTACACAGATTTCCTTCTACTTATATCAGCAGTTTTCAAATAGTATCTCCTGGAAAGTTTTCTTATTTTTCATAAAAAATAGAATGTTGTGTCAATCATTTTCCTGCAGAGCATTCAGCAGAATTGAAACACCTGGAAAAAAAAAAAAAAAAAAAACTTGAAGTGACTTTCTTGAGAACTGCTAGTACCTGATTGTGTTATTTCCTTCATAAATTTACAAAGAAAGTGAATTACAGCAAAAATAATACCCATGCCTGAAGAAAGCAGCTGCACATACAGTCACCCAACAGGGAAAGGTAGTCACTATTCTTACACCAGTGTCATATTTGGACTTTAAAAAAATCTGGCACCATGCTATAATACTAATGAATCTAGCCCAACATTTCTAGAGTCTTTAAAAGCAAATAGCTGTAAAAAGCAAAGCAACATTGCAGTTTGTATTACAGAACCCAACAATTAAAGATACATGCACTAACAGGAAACATTTGAAGAAAGGCCTTTTGAGTTTCCAGTTTCTAAGATTCCTTAAATATGATTCACGAGATTAAAACTGAGGAAATTCAGAGTCAGCACATCCCCCTCATCTCCCACCCTGAGTTCACGACTTCACAACACAACTGACTACGCAGCATATCCCAGCTACCTTTAAGATATATTCAATTATCCTGGCCATGCTCAACATATCCTTTATTTTATTACAAACAATTAGATATACAAATGCAGAAACAGAAATTACAAGATATATTAACCAGAGCATTGTTCCATATGATATTCAAGGTGTGAGCTACATAAGAACTATCAAATGTCATTAATGGACATCTACATGCAAGCCAGCTCTAAGCAGATAACCTTTTCCCCTTCACACAATCTATTTCACTATAGTCTAGTAACCTATTTCACTAGAGTCTGATGTTACAGTGGGCAAGTCCCTTAGCTTTGCTGCTTTATTAAGATGATCGCTTAAAAATCCAGCTGCTTTGCTTTGAGATGTTGAAAACCCCATGAAAGAACGTTTTGGCCATACATGTTTCTGCAGCATCCTAAAAGTTAAACACTGATGAAACCGAGTAATGCACACTTGATTGAACAGAGCTCAGCAAATGAAGGCCTTTTTAGCTATCACTTTAGCCCTCCCATTGTATTTTTAATTAGTTACTGTGTTTGAATCTATGCCAAGCAACACAAGCTGTTAGCTAAGCATCCGTTAAAACTTCAGTCAGTAAATTAGTCAAGTTGTGCAACTCCTTTTAACTCTGTCAAACCAAATAAGTATTGCCTTGACATTACGAAGACACTCTGAGTAACTCAGGAAAATGTGTTCATAATATAAGAGGCTGAACTGTTTTCAATTAAAGGAAAAGCAGAAGGGTAGTATTCCAAAAGCACCTTGAAATCAACAGGAAGGAGTCAATTAGTTTCAAAAATTCTATTACATGTATATTTGAATATTCAGTTACCAAATATCTTTATAGCCAGGATTTTCAATGAGCTAGAACAGTTTGGCTAAATCACTTATTCATGATTAACTGTGGTAACTAAGGACATGCACTATACTTTAAAAAGAGAGGCTGACCTTCTGAAACAAACCATATCCAAGTGTATTCTTTGTATAATTTTAAAGAAGTCAATAGAGATGATTTCATCTCATAATGAATAAATTATTCATGGTTTTGATACAAAGTATTATATTCCCATAAAATGGCAAGACATTGGAGCGCATATCTATAGATACTGTACAATCTGGCTGCTTCACAGACAAGCAACTTGTAGATATTATTTTTAAATATAAATTCTCAATCTGCTAATTGCCTCCACAAACTCAATTACATAGTCCAAATTTAGCCTCCATCTAGGCACTTCCAATAAAACAACAAAAGAGCTGCAGTTGTACCTATATACAGACAAGATTTGCTTAATGGTTACAATTCAGTCAACTTCCCCAAATTTAATTTTATTAAAAGACACTAAATGAATACAAATATGATTTTTGTTAAGTTTAGGTTAAAATATGTTGGTAATGAAGTGTTCTTTGGTACTGATTAAGGAGCAGCTTGAATCAGGAGCTTATGACTGTGATTAAGCTGTAATACAACAGTAGGTAAAGAAAAGAACTTGCGAGGGAGGGTGTCCCAACTGCTTCTTATGAACTACTACTTTTTTTGTTGCAAGTAGCATTCCTCTTCACGGAATCCTGATAAAGGGTCAGTTATCCATCCAGATGCATACAGAGTAGAACTTGACAAATAAGTCTGTGCTATTTATAGGCAGAAAAAAATCAGCAGATAAAGCAGCTGTGTTTTACCTTACCTGCACCAAAGCATTTCATTTAGTATCATATGCATACTTTTTTTCAGAATATCATATTTGGAACAGGGACAATCTTAGAAGAATTAAAAGCAGGGCAACTGACAGATCTCTAACCATAACTATTAACGTTTGCAGTAAGGTTGCCAGAGAATTAGTTCTTCGATCAGTGCCATTTATATTTGTATTATCAATCTAAATTGATAAAACCATGAAAAACATACATTTAGATGGGAAGCCACCTTGAGAAGCATCAAGTCACAGGAAGACATACGGATCCATGAATTATTATATCCCTTTCTTCTCCATATTCTTCAAGAATGTCACAATATGCCCATGAGCCTGCCAGGCAAATCTTCTGAATTCAGTAGTAAATACTGAACAGGGCCTAATAAATAGAACGCCGCTTCTCTATTATCACGTTCTAGCAGAATTCACCAAGAAAAAAGTTGCAAAGTTAGTTATTAGCAGAGCTTATAACTATTACCAGAGCGGTATTTGCAGCTTTGAAGCGGCAAAATTCAAGTCCTTTCATGCTTTCAGTGCACTTCTTTACCCTTCGTAACATGATCTATAGAACAAGGCTAGTGTGATTATTATTACTTTGTTAAACATAATATTTTGCACAATGAAATGCATGGCATATTGCTTGCTATAACACTCGTGTGAGGAACAGTAAAAATATGTTTTCTAAGATAAATTTGCCTTAAATTCCCTTTGTGCTACCAACAGTAGCACTTGCAGGCACAATTTTTAATAAAGCAGCTCTTTATATTATTAAACTGCCAGACCAGTCTTTCAGCAGATGGAGTTAATTAGCAGATGTAGCCATACCAGGCAGGCAAAGAATGTCTTGAAAAGTCAGAGTTAAAAGTAAAATGGCAATACATGGAAGATTGATCAATTCCACACCGTTTGCTAATTGTGTTACCATTAAGAAGGTCTTGTCTTCCCCAGATTTACCTTGATGACTAAATGAGCATACAATCTGAGAAATTTAAACTTACTCTGTCTTTAAAAAAAAAAAAAAAATCCACACCACGAATGGCTTTCTTGTGGAAACTTTTTCATAGGCTATTTCCTGTTGATTTGTTCTACTTAGGTATCTAGCTATTTTTCATTGGCAGGATTTACTGTTGCTGAAGGACTGGAATGTTGAAGCTTTTACGTTGACACTCAGATTTTCTGTGCGTATGATCTCCCAGTTTTACATGCCTCGGCTGTTCTGAAAATGCCAAATTAAATTGAAATGCTACAGATGAAGATAATTTCCCTTTCATAAAATATATGACTGATAATTGTTGTGTTTGCATGCCAATTAACATATGTATATAATCAACAGATGTATGTAAGAACAACATGCAAAGATGATCCTACCAATAAATGAGCTTTATTTTAAGTGTATATGGAGAGAAACATGAACATTCTTCGCAATGAAAAAGCTCTTCAATATTTTCAGCTTTATTGTAAGCTTCAAAAATTACAACTTGCACCTCAACTAATTTACAGATGACACCAACTGGGGAGACCAGTCAATAGGCTTGAGGGCAGGGCTGCCTAGATAGTCTGGAGGAATGGGCCAACAGAAACGCTGTGAAATTCAGCAAGGTCAAATGCAAGGTCCTTCACGTGGAAAGGATTAACTCTGTGCAAGAACACAGTCTGGGGACAGACTGGTTGCAAGCAGCCCTGCTGAAAATGAGCTGTGGCTCCTGATTAACAGCAAGCTGAACGTGAGCCAGCAATGTGCCCTACCAGCCAAGTTAGCCAACAACATCCTGGGCTGTATTAACAGAAACATAGCCTGTAAACTGAGGGATACCACTATCCCCTTGTATTTACTTAGGTCCTGTAGGCCATATGTAGAGTGCTGCATCCCCGTTGGGGACCCCTGAAACAAATAAGACACCAATATACTGGAAAAAGAGTTCAGTGGGAAGCCACCAAGATGATCAGGGCTGGAGCACATGCCCTGTGAGGAGAAGCTCAGGGAGGGGGTCTTGTTCAACCTGGAGAAGCCCTGGAGAAGACGACCTTCTAGTGTTAACCTATGCTTATATTGGTCTAGTAAGCAAACTTGGGCCCTATTTTGTACCAACTGTGAAACAAACGCAATAGCAAGGAGAATAAAAGACAGCTATGATCTGCTCCCAAATATGCTTACACACCATGAAAAACATTCACTACAGAGAAGGTAAGGAATATGAGTACTGATAAATCCCAAGTAAATGAAAAGGGAATTACTCCTTCATTAAAAGAGAGTAAAAAGTATGAACTAGATGCTGGCTTTGCTCATCTGAAAAGAGAAGCTATTTAGACATGACATTGTGAGATTTCAGGGAAACAACAGCCTCCATATCAAAATTCTTGTATGTATAAATGAAAAAAAAAATCTGTTTCTCCCATCCCCCTCATCAAATGCAGATTCAGTAATGTAATCTTGGTGTCCGATACACAAGCTTGGAGCCTTATTTTTGCCTCAATTTCAGTAAGAAAGACTTTATAGTCATTGGGCTTACAGGGAATCTTAAATCTTAATTTGCACACAGATGACTATAAAATCTACCAGTACTGAGGCATCCCAAAAGCTACATAGTCCTCTGTTTACTCAGGCATATGTATATTCAAGGACTCAGCACAAGCAGATGAAGTACTTTATGAAACAACTTCATTAACTGAAAAATTATTTTTACTTTTAGAACTTTTGAAGTGGTGAACAACCATGTATCTTTTGAAGAATTCCTTGAGTCTATAAATGAAGTTCCACTGACCTTTAAGTATTTTTTTGTTTTGTTTTTTAATTCAAGAGCTAACATTTGCCATTAAGTAGACAAACAGGGAAAGTCACAATGAATTTTAAAAGGTATACATTTTTTTCTTACATTCACCTTTCAGAATAGATTCTTATGTCAAACACCCAATTTGTGTAAGGGTCAGACAATAAGGCTGAGACTGAAATCAGAAATCTGATGAACTGATCTTATAACTATAATAAGATATGGTGACAGAGTCAAAGGCAGGATGGAAAGAATTAGAACAGAGAAAGTTAGAGGGGAGGAGGAACAAAAGATCAAGCTGGTAGGAAAAAGGCAGATTATTTCTAGAATATATGACTTATTTACAGATGCAACTCAAACTGTGCTTGAAACAGATACTACAGTACTCTGAAAACCGGGCATACAAAATTAAGAATGCCTTAATCTCTCCAGGCTTTGTTCATCATTATCATAAAATGGTAATAATAGCCTCTTATCTCATTAGTTAGTAGCGAAAGAAATTCATTCGAATTTGTGAAGCAGTGCACTCTGATAATGAGCACAGGAAAGCCCAGAAAGAAATATCTCTGTCTCCAAATTAGGCTTTAAATAATGTTTAGTCAGAAAGTTATAAGACAATACTGAAAAAATGGTAAGAAAAGAAAGGTATTTGATAGTGGTATATTAAGTAAGTAAAACACTTCCCCCGCCCTTAGAGAATCATGAGAACTACAGAAAAAAATTCCCAGTAACCTAGTATTTAGAAATTGGGACTCTTAATACTAGAGCAAAATAAACTAACTTTAAAGTAGGTGTTTTCTGAACAGCCCACGTAAACAGCTATAATAATGACAGATATTGTCAAGCTGTGGTAAGTTAGGAGTCTTGTAACGCTTCTAAACAAAAACATTGTGTACTATAATGAGTGTATGTTCTAAAAAAAATGCAAGACTTGCACATAACAGCGTGTTAGGAACAAACTAACAATTATTCAATTAGTTGCACTGGTTTTAGGTTAGCTCGAGAAACAGCCTAATGCTGGGAATGTAGTAGGGGAATAGGAATATCTCAGACAGTCTCTAGAGCAGGTTTTGATGAGAGCTTTTTCTACAAATAAGATTGGAGAGCAAGTGTGATAGACACGGAACGCGCCGTTCTCCAGTTAGCTTTAAAAACCTGATACTATATCAAGGCTTTACAGAGCACCTCTTAGGCTATTGCCTTGCACTGCTTCTGCACAGGCACGGAAGTTTGGGCTGGGCTCCATCCCATAGCTCAGAAGTCAGGAGTGCAAACTGCCACTGTTCACAGCCTTGTGACTTGGCCAAAATGGAATGAATTTCCCCTGGGACAGTAAAAACACATGTTCTCAATATAAAAATCTCCTATTAACCAATCCATTTATTTGCTTCCAAATAAACAGTCCTGATAGTCTTGCTCCAAAACAGCTAATTAATATTTTGACTTATTTTTTTCCTATCCTCACTCTTGGAAAATCTTGAAGCATTTTGCCTGAAATTTTCAGACACAAATACTCAAACTGATTCAGACAGCCAAAATGTAAAATATCAGCTCAAATGAATAATATTTGGCAAAGCTAAAACTTCTAAGAGGATTTTAAAGAGGAAATGTCAAACAACCTTAATAAAGAGCATTGCCATTAATTACATGAGCAGTTTCCCGCTCACTTAACTGTTTGCACCAGGCTCTGTACAGCCAGTGTATACCAGTATATTATAAAATCCTAAAACTATTAGCTGTATATGATGACATTACTTTAAAATACAAATTATTAACAATAGTTGACTTTCATTTTCATCCAAGGTAGTGTTATTGAGGATGTATGCCAGAATTATTATTTTAGTAACATAGCTGTACTTATGTACCTCATCTCACACTAAGATTTACTTATGCTAGGTGGCATATATGTGTCCAGGCTCAGTCCTACAAACACTACATTGCTCAACTTCAGAAATCCTGTTACGGTTCTATAGCATATTGTGATTAAGCCAAGTCTTTGGATTAGAAGCTACAAACATCTCTTGCTGCTGTGCATCTTGCACTTAATGGGGGGTGGGGGGCAGGGAAAGGGTAGGGAAAAAACTTAAAAACAAGATCCCTCCCCCCCCCCCCCCAAAAAAAAAAAAAAACCCACTTCCAAAGGTATTGAATTTTTGCTCCCATTTTATAAGGACAAAGAAAGATTATGTCATTTGTTCAGGATTAAATCATTGAATAATTGCTTCCAAATATGAGAGTTCAATTCAGCGTCTTAGCCAAAAAATACCATCTACTTTCTGTTTCCTCTCCCATCTTTTATCTGTATTTCAATATTATTTTGCCAGAGAGGAGTCATTACCTTCTTTGTTTCCTTGATGACCTGTCATTCATTCCCTTTATCTCACTAAGGATGGTAAGTGAAACAAAGTGTTAGAAAACATTCTTCCTCAAAAGAAATAAACAGAAGGAATAATGTCTATTCATAATACTTTCAATGATAAATTTTAGATGAAATGAAAAATACAACTACACAATAAAAAGTTTTTCCACTTATATTAATCTGATTTAAAACATTTTCCAATCTCTTTCTTCCCTCCTACTATTTAAAAAAATGTAAATACATGTTCACAATTATGCCCCTAACTCGAGGAGTTAAACACTGCCTTAATGCTCACTAGAATTGATGCCAAAGAAAACCACTGTATAGAAGCACAAACATCAAACATTTCAGTACTGCAATTACTGGAAAAAAGTTCAGTCACTGAGACTTGCTTTTTTAAACAAGTTTGTTGTCCCACTAAGGTTAACTGAATAAGAACTGCAGGATTCGTCTGCTAATCTATCACATTAAAATTAAATTTATTTTTTAAATTTATTAGAGTATTTATTAGACATTGTTAACGAAACTCAGAAAGCTATAAAGCTTCCCAAATAGCTTTCCAATTTCACAGTCATGTGGATTATTTCCAGAGATTGCCTTTGTGGCCTAGGTTTTTCCTTAATTTCTGACCTATTTTTAAGAGAAAACAGTTCCAATGAATAGATTACAGTGTGAGCTGAGCATCCTGGCTCAAATAATGAAACCTTATACTGATTCCCCAGTCAGACGTGCAGCCTTCCCTGGTGAACTCCCAAGCTTACCCTATAGATAAACCAGCTGGGAAGGTTCTGCAGCACTGTGATGAATGCCTTTTCCCAGACCATATGCTCTTTCCAAGACCATATGCCCTTTGTGACAGCCACAGATTAACCCAGTTTGTGTGAACTCAAGAGCCACTCAAGGCACCTTTGCAGACCATGGGAATACCACACAGCCTCTCAAAAAAAGGCAAAAAATACAAGCACCCTTCAAAAACACACACACAAAACATTTTTGAAATATTAGACTTCTCATCAGAAGGGAAGAGACAGCTGAGAATTTTACTTTTTTTATTTTTGCCAGGTGCAGTAAAATTATGGGTGAAATTACTAAAAGGATTTGGTCATTAAGCTAGTTAAAACATTAAAAAACCCAAAAGGGCACTTCCAAATTAAACCTAAATGTAACTGATAAGGATCTGTATTTTTTTTTAACCAGTTATGACACCTCTAGAATTAGAAGGATGTGCTCGCCGATGTTTTTTTCTTTTTTTAGACCCACAACTGATTTTGTTTCATGAATGAATTGGTATGTTCAATATTCCATTTGCAAGTGTACTGGCTCTTGCAACTTAATTAACTGGCTCACTAACTTCACACATCCAATTTCTGCATGGTTGCTTCATATTAGACAATTCACAAGACAAAATAACCACAAAACACTTCCGTAATCAGATATTAAGGCCATTGTACTATAAATTATTTTTGTGCAATAGGAACTGTACAAGTAAATACAGAGGCAGCTGGTAAAAGCCTTTACAGTTAAACGGACCTTCATCTCCTTATCGCTAGTTAAACAAGGCAATACCTAAGGAGACAAACACTTTTAAGAAGATTACCTCACAACTGTCAGTACAGGCAGATTAATGACATTGTCAGTCATACTGAATCACCATGACTGTTAGCATACTTTTATGTAAGCCTTCTGTTTGCTGTATGTTACAACCACAACAGCTTATTTTTCTTTAAAAAAAAAAAAAAAAAAAGCTTGTGCACAAAAGTTTCAAGTAAACTTCATGCTTACTGCTGTATTGAGCAGCAGTCACAACAAGGGTTACTGATAGAGGATAAATTAGGGGCCTAGAAACCACCAGCAAAACAAGAGCCCATGAGACAGATTGGGAGTTCGTTACGGAACGCTTTTAAGCCAAGAAGCACCGATTTCATATTAACCTACGATCAAAGTATCACCACATTCAATGGGCTAAAGGAATTCAGAATGGCTCTATGGCATACTTCATATTGGAAATGCTCTTTTTGCTTTGGAGAAGTATCATCCTGTGCCCAGATTTGGACAAAAACAGACACTTTGAAGTACACTGTAGCTTTTATGAAAGCCTACCAATGTCAATCTCTACAGCAAGATCCTGAACTATCTTTTATGTGAGCAAGTGAAGAACTACTAGCTGTGATGCTGAATATCTTATAAACAAGTGAACCCATAAGGAAGTTAAGCACCAAACACAAGACAAACCCCCTAAAAGCAATCTAGTCCCCTCCCTTGCAACTGCAGTGAAACCAGTGTAGCATTCCTCACATACTTTGAAATGAAGACCGCTAGTTCCTGTGCAGCTGCCATGGTACAACCTGCTTCAGGTTTACACCTCCAGCTTTCAGCTTCTTTTCTTACATCCCTTCCCTATTCACAAAAGCAAGTTTAACAACCATCAGAACTGGAATTACATCCCCATAAGTTTAGCAAGTCCACTGCTTCACTACTGTGGAATCAGTCCTATTTTTCCACTCTTTGAGTACAGGAGATCATGTGATGATCTGTAGTCACATTTAGGGCAGAAATAGCTCCAGTTTACATGAACATGTTGCACAGCCATGTGGCTGCAGTTGTGCATTCTTGTGCCACATGATGTGCTGCCTCAGATGGCGCTACTAGTCTGGGACCTAAAGCACATTTACCCCCCAACTGTAAATCCATATCTGATCTTCTTTTCCTGATGTAGTCATATTTTGGTGATATTATATGAATGCAACGATGCGATTTTCAAAGATGTGAGCACTTAGGCATTAAGGTCACGCTTTCCAAAGTACCTTAAGCACTGTGGGCTTTTTGAGGTATTTATGTTCCTAGATACTTCCAAAAAATCTCTGTCTTCATCTTTGAATCTCGAAGTGCCTCTTGAGTACCTTTTGGAACCAAAATTGCTCTGTTGTTTTTTTTTTTTTTAAAAAAAAAAAAAAAAAGGCAAGCTGAAGCTCCTGGAGCATCATTCATTACAATTGGATGAGTTGACAGCAAGAAGCTATTTGTCTATCTTTGTGTTATCCACAAAATTATTTAAAACAAACTGGAATTTTAATTAAAACAAACTGTAAAAAAAACAAAAACAAAAAAATCCAAAACCAGAAAAGCTAAGTGATATCTAGGTAAGTATTGTACCTACTGAAAAGCAGAAGGGAGAGGATAAGAATATTGAGTTTAACTGTTTTTTTTTGCTTCAAACAAACATAATAGTCCTTCTTACAATTATTAAATAGGTTTAATACATTAGCAGCCAAATCACAACAGGGAAATAAAACACAGAGCATTACCATTACTTCAGAAGTGTCTATAAATTAACAGGCAACAGCTATGTATATATAATGATGCAGATATTGCATCTTATTTTTTGCAAAATTTGTTGCAATTTGAAAATATTATGTAGATAACACCCTCGACAATACAAACTGAATTTTTGCTAAAAGATTTGTTTCTATCATTTTCATGACTGATTCAAACTACAGGTTTTACAAAACTGCCTAAGCAGACCTCTCTCTGCATAACCCTTGACTTTTTTGCACTTCACTTTCTCCATCTATCAATGAAAGTAATGATACACACTCCTCAGTAATAAGGCTTTAGAGACCATGGATGAACACACACATATATCTTTTTTATATTCCAAGAGTTAGTATTATTCCATTAATATATAGGTCTGCAGCACTTTTATATGGATTTCTGCCTATAAAGATCTTCTGTTAACAGATTGGCAATAACTCATCGTTGTAGGTTACAGCACCACACTTTGAAAAGGGAACAATTACAAGGCTCCTTGAAAGCAGCCTGCTTAAGTCTTTGGGACAAAGGCAGATAGGCACAAGTACGCTCAAGTAAGCGTGCCTATTTACATCAGGGCTGATCTCCACATGGGTTGCATTCATCTTAGAGAAAACTATTACTCATAACCAGTCCAAATTTTAAAAGATATTTAGGCCCCTGAAGATACCACTAAGCACCATACAAGGTTTTCAAAAGTTATTTCTAAATTATTTTTCTCTGAAATGCAGTAAATCCTTCATGGGGAATTAAACCAGCATAATGGAATAATTGGTCTATCCAAACACCTAGTTGCTTATTTACAAATAAGACAAAGATCTCATATTTTTTCACTAAAATATCATCAAAGTTTTAGTCCTTACTATTTAACATGTACAGCAAGATGACTAAAGCCAATATGAAAACAGACTGGCATAGGCACAGCAAAATGTCACATTAAAAATTTTATCCTTAAAAATTAAGGGGTGTTTACAGTTTTCCCAAGCACAAAATTCTAGTTTTCCATTATTGGTTTGTGGTTTTTTCAATCACTCATCAATACACCAGAATCAAATGCAAAACATTGTAAGCTTGCTCCAAAACATTTACTGTTATGCAGACTACTAAAACAACAAACAAAACTACTAGATCACCAAAAAATTAAAGGAAAAACAAACCTTACATGAATAACAGCCATCAAACTCTTCATGTGTCTGCATCCCACTCCCAGTTCTTCAGACCTTCAGTTCAGTAGTGTAAAGTCTTCAGGATATGGTCTGTCTTTTACTCTGAAGTTACAGATCACCTAGCACAGTAGAACTTAATTCAGCTGGGTCTGGTAGGTGTTTCCACAATAACAATTACTAGTCTTTATAGCATATATCCCGTTCACCTGTGAGCTAAATTGCATTCTCAACGCACTGCCTTGCTTTAGGAGTCCTTCTGGGTTTATCACAGGAGTCTTCAATACAATGTGGGCAGAAAGCCTCAGGGAACAACCTGGTTCAAGAGGGAACACACATAAAACTGCAACCTGTCACAGCACGTACCACATCTACTTTCCCACAACTCTGTTAAGAGGAGACAGTGAAATCCTTCCTGCTCTTTTTTTCTGTCTTAGCAAAAATGTCTTGAAAACAGTTATGTCTTTTTGCAAGGGCAAGGACTATGAATCTTGTCCAGGATGAGCTGCATATTGACAGGCCCTGATTTAGACCTTCAGACACTCTAAAGCCAATATCTGCATAACATAACAACTGTAGAACATATTTCAGTCACATGGGCCACTTAAAAAATCCAGTACTTCAAGAAAGCTTAAGTTGAGTCAATATATTTTCAATTGTCCTCCTATGTTGATTTTCTGTTCTGCAGGGCCAGAGGATACTCTGTCATATAACTCACATCCATAAACTTTGGATGACATTTCTTTGGTTTGTTTTCTTAAAAAACCTATTTCTCAAATTCATTTTCTATCAATATCCATGAGGCAGAACAGGTGTTAGCCTCCATATTTGACACAAAGATATTTCTCTACTAAAAAACTTGATGCTTGCTCTTTTAATATTTGCTATTTATGGTATGAGTTACTGTTTTCTGTTAGTGATTCTACATTTTGGGGCAGAACCATATTATTTAGTATGACTGTCCTTCACCCTGACAGTTTCTCCAACTACATAATTTCATACTCCGTAATCACAAAGTGGAGGAATATAATCTCCATAAGACTATTGTGGGTTTCCAGGGTATTATAAGCAACTGCTGTGCTTCCTGTATCCATTATCAGAAGATCATCATCTAAGCAGAAGTAAAATGTTACTGGCTACAGATCTACATATATATCTTCATAGCATACGTTGTTAGCTTTGTTCTATCTGTAATTCCCCCACCCCCGATATGATAGTTTCCATGCGTACCTATTTCCAACATTGCTTAGTAGTATAGAGAGATAAATCAATTAGTAGAATAGGCAATTCTCAGACAGGCAGTTAATTCAGATTAAATGTTAGTAGCTATAAAATTTTAAGCCAGTCAAACTTGTGTTCTACAGTAGGATATGATTTAATACCCAGTTCCTTCCACAGTTATAGTCTGTACAGCAACGCATTGAGACAATACTATTGCCTATGCCAGTCTGGTAAATTGTTACAACACACAAACACAATCTATTCTGAAATATAAACATTTTAATATTTTAAATTTTAATTTTAATAATTTAGTTTTCAAATAAATTGTCTAATTTTGCTTGCAGAGTATAACTCCTTCCATATACCCACCCTGTATGTTTCAGAGACCTTTGCTGAATACTGCTTATTGTACTTCCCACCCTCCTACACACTAATGTACGATTAGACTTTCTGTTCTAATGCCTGCATTCTTTAACCACAAAGAAGGTAGCCTAATCAAGACAGTCTAATGAACAGACTCCAGGCTTGTTTCACCTGGCAAGAAACTGGAAAGACATCTTCACAACTCCAAACCTTCATAAATTTTTATAGTTTTATAGCAAAGTATAGATCTACTCATTTTGTCATGTAAGGATGGCATCCTTTGGGCTGGAAAGACTTTTCCAAGTAGAATGGCATACAGTCTCTACCATTTGTTTTGATAACAGACAAGATATATCTCCTTGCCCAACCACTTGCCCTCTTCAGTTCAGCTGAATTCATCTTGCATATGAGCGTTTCTGTATGTTTACAGTGTTAGGAGACAAGCAAACTTTTTCAAAGCACACCTAGTCTCCATTTCATTAGAGGGAGAAAATACATGTTTGCAACACTAGAATTCAATCCATAACTGCTACAGTAGCAGTCCTAGTAATGAGAAGGTGTTACTTATACCCTAGATAGGGAAAAAGAGATCTGAAATCTATTTTTGTGTCTGTCACTATAGCACTGACTAACCACTGGCATATCACTCTGCTGATGCTGTGCCTCTTCTTTACCTCCCACCCATAGGCTTATGAAGGCAGATACAGGCAATTTGAGGCAGACTCCTATTCCATCCTTTTTACTACGCATCACTCACAATTAGTGAGCTATGATGCAAACTAAAATCACACCAGAGCCCATCAGTGATGAGAGAAATAAAGGGCCATAACGTTTTTACAGGAACATTACAAACTCATTTAAGCTGCTTTATTATTTGTTTATAATAAAATATTATATTAAGAGTAATCATAATCTTCCCTCCCAAATAGCTCCTCAAGCAGCAATTACACTCACCTCCCACCAGAAACATTTGAATAACGTCCGTAAAAGGCCCTGAGACTATACCCACCAGATGGGATAGATGAGATATTCTGGGCGTTGGCATGAAGTATTTCAATCCATCATAATTTGGAAGACTCATAGCTGCTGTACTACTGGAAAGCTTAATTTGATTTCTGTATATAAAGTTGAGCTTTGATGGATGCTATAAAACAAAGGCTAACCATCTAGCTTCTATATCTTTATCTTCTCGGCATTTTTGTTGACAGCAGAGAACTGAGGGCTCTAACTTACGACCTACAGCAGTTTAAACCAATATGCCAGCTGTGACAACTGAGAATCCAGCACACAGTACTCCTCCAGCAGCAAGGACAGCTGAAGTCAATTTCTTGCAAATAACACTGGTAACGTTTTAAGCTGCTGAAACACATACCACCCACAAATCAGAGCCCTAAATAATTTTTAGTGGATTGCATACTTTTAAACAAAAACTATTGTGTGCACACACTGAACTGGTACAAACTCTGCAGGTTTATTTCATATATTGTCTTAAATCATTTAATTTTCAGTGCTATCTGCTTATTTATTTACTCAAAAGTTGGTTTCTGGCTCTGGAAGGAAAATAAGTTAGAGCATTGTGAAATTGATTTTATGCTGATGTTAAATGTTTCAGACTAGGTTACGTTCAGCCCTAAAAATTTATCTTTATATTAGGTGACAGCAGCTGCTAGACTTTCCTATATCTATGTCAAGAGAATAAAAGCGGGCTAAAAGGTTACAATTCAACAAGTTCTATTTCCTAAGTGTAAAGAATACTTGGCTAGCTGCACTTACAACAGAAAACATTAATTTGTTTCCAATGAAAGTCAAATATTATTAATTTAAAGCCTCTTCCTCACTTCAGAATTTCAAGAATGTCATTATCCATATTCTTGGTGTTTTGCCAGTACAAGATCTGGCAAAGGTCTCTGAGGCACTTTTTTAACTCAAGGCCCTCTACTACAAAGATCTCCCACAGAAAAGCATTTATTAAGCACAGCCTATCTCCTCCTCCTCTCAGAAAATACTGCCAGACTTTCATGGTCTGCCTTCTAGATGTTCCTAATTTTCTTTTGTCTTTGCAAGAGACAAGACTGACTTGGGCTCATTTGGATTCAAGTTATAGAAATGCTTCTTACATAAAGAAGTCAGGCTCACTGTTTTCAGTATCATTTAATCTTGTGTGCTCAGAAGTCACTGCCTGAGTGGAAGGGCTGGCCCCTTTCCGCCTCAGCTTCAGTATTCTGTCCTACTGCTCACTAACTTCTGGCAAAACTAGGCAGCCAGTTCTGCTCTGGTCCTGTTACGCAAATCTGCGACATCTTCTCTGATTTTTAACATAACTTTTCTGAATGTCTTTTTTTTTTTTGCTAAAAATTAAGTTATCACTATATAAGAAATCAATCAGAATTGTTCAAACAGCAGATTTCTGGTTGCAGCTTGGAATTCAAAGAGCTTGTATCAAAGACAAACTTATTACTACTACTTTTAAATACTAACTACTATTTATTTGCATCTCAAACCTAAACTATTAGCAAACAAAAAAAAAATGACAGTCCCTGAGCCATGAAGCAAGCAAAGGACACCATATAGCATTAATATCCTTAAAAGTGTAAAAAGTGTATCCTATTAAAAGTGTAAAAAGATACAACAAGACATACAAATAAACTTCTGTGTTAAGACTGGGTAGCTGTGCGAATATCTTTTATTGTCATACATCCTCCCATAGTGCTCTACATTTTCCTTAGAGGTTAAAATGCAACTGTTTACCTCTAAACAGAAGAATTAAAAACTGGCTCCCTCTACTGTTACAAGAATGTCATCAGCAGTGATGTTTCTTTTCTGAAAATGTTTTAAACAGTTTTGTGACCGATCTTTTTTTTTTAATTGTTATTAAAAGAGGGACAATTACTTTCAAAATCATTACATAAAGAACTGAAGTACCGACAGCTTGAATTTATCTTTAACATCTGTTTTTCAAAAAAAAAAAAGGGGGGGGTAGAGGCTATATCAACATATCTGCAAGCTATCCACTGCTTTTAGTAGTAGCTTCTAAATATTATTTTGCTCAAAATTTTCTCTTAAAATTAATAATACTGAGACTCAGTATATTGAATATTGTATGTTCATTTAAAAGCTTGATAGAAAAATTATAGATTACTTTGGGTTTGAATCACAGTGATCCCTTTACTTACAAATGATAAGAAAATAAAACTTTAATTGGTATATTTTGTCAGAAATCTGATGTCATTAGAGCTCAGCTTTTCATTTTTGATAAAACGATGTAATATTTTAGTTTTCTTGAATACATTGAAAGTAACATTCCTGCCACTGTTAAAAAAACGCACTCAAGTGGAGACTGAAAAGAACCAACGTACTCTGAAACAGCTTCCTTTTCAAAAATGCTTCCTTTGAACTAGCTACTTAAAATGATATAATGCAATCTTACAGAACTTATTTAGCACAAATTTGTTGGTTTCTCTGAAAAGCTACTACAGAGCCACAACGTTTCAACAGTAGGATGTAACATCTTAAACGTAAATGCATACACAGACAGGTGAAAAATGTTCTGGGGCACTAAAACTACTTTAAGCAAGATTGGTTGGACTACTGGAAGGCCTTCTGTGCTAAAAGGGAGAAACTGAATATATTAGAGGCACACCTAGCTTTGTAATCAGACTCCTCCAAAATCCAGAATCATCTACCATATTTTATAGCAAATAGCACAGCCCACAGCAGATTAGGGGAACTTTAGATCTGTAAAGTAATTAAGATTTTAAGTAACATTTATTAAAATTACACGTCATATACATTAACTGTACCAGGGGTACAAGCTTTCCCGTAAGACAGAACTATTCAGAACATAAATCAGGCCCTAAAAATAGCACTGGATGCAGCTACAAAAAAATTCCAGCAGGAAAGGCATCCGTATCAAATACAGCCTGTAAGCTTCTGAACCAGAAGAAACCACTGTCAGTCACAGGAAGACACTGCATAATTCACTGTTTTTATGGAACTTTCTTGGGCATTTTCTCTGCTATTGCAAAAGGTACTTCATAAATGTTCTACCAAAAAACAAACTGCCCTAAAAAGGCACCGAAATAGAAAGAAAAAACAGCAGCACGAGTGCTGAATATTAGTAGTCTTCTATAGCTTTGTTTACTTACAACCTGAATTACTTATAACATGTAGTTCTTATTCTAAAACTTAGATAGCAAACTCCTTTTGACAGTGATCTGTTGAATTTATCACAAAAATCTTCCAATCATCCCCATACCAAAAATCAGAGTTAAAAGACTTCATCAAAGAGATGGACATTCAATAGAATCCTAAAAGGCAGAAAGAGAGTAACTTTCCCACCGCTCTTACTCATAGAAGATGGGCACTGCTATTTTCATTCAAAACACTGCTTCTAATCAAAATAAAAAATTCTTAGCACAGAAAGGGAGGAAAATATGGCTGTTATCAAAGGGTTTCCCTCAGGTCTGTCACGAGGAAATGCTGAGGAGAGACGTGTAGCTCCGCAGGGACTGTAAACCAGGAACAGCTGGGAGGGCTACAACACAGCTTAAATCCAAAACTTCTCTCTGGACAACGCAGGATCTTATCCTGTTTCCCCCCAAACTTTTCCCTAAGTCAGTGTAATCTGATTAAATCGAGCTGTGTTTTTTCAGCAGCCAAATGTTGACTAGCGCAAAACATACTGTAGGAACAGATTTCAGAGAGAAGAACAGAGGTTGCAACATGGATTCTTCATACCAACTCCTAAAAAATGAACACAGGTCTAGCCAGGACGCACATAGATGAAAGAAGACACAAAGTTCCTACCCTTGATCAAGCAATTGCGTGACTTAGAAGATATTCATCTATTCCTGATTAAGTCCAAGTTTGAACATTTATTTTGGAGTAAGAACATCACGTTTGACAATTTTCAGGCATAGGTCAATCATTCAGGACAAGAAAACCCCCAAAATTTCTACCTTCAGTTGCAGTAAACCAATTCATATGAACAAAAGATCTTGTTATATATACTGAGGCAAAAAGATTGAATCCCAGCTCCTTTACTGTAGATAGCCACAAAGTTTACACAGCATTTGTATCAAGAAAATACAGCCACAATAGAAAAGACACGTGACTGTACCTCTTGGTAGTTAGTTAAGAGCACAAGTACACCTCCACACCCTCTGGAGACCCTCCGCCACCCCTCAGGCTGTGCGTTCGTTGTTCAGCATCGCGGGCTGCCTGCGGCTCGGTTTAATATCGACGTTACCACGTTTTGTTAGGCCTGCCAGCACAGAGCGGGGAGGCTTGAGCTTACCTAAGACACCTATGTACCGTGCAGCTGCCCTGCTCTTGGCTGAGGCCTTCGTGCTGCTGCGTGACCCACGGCCGAGTGGAGATTTGGGTGGCGCTCCCGAGCCCCCGACGCTTTCCCAGCAGCCTCCCTCCCCTCAGGGTCTCACACTCACCCTCAACCTGCCTACTTTGGCTGCAAAATTGGGCCAAGGCACAGAAAAGCATCCTGGCCACTGCCCAGGCTGCCACATGAGTTCATACGGTCTCCACTGGGGCGCGAGGCCACCACCAGCGCCCTCCTTGACTTCTCGCCGCCCCATTTCCCTCCCTCCCTGCCACTGCTCACCTGAGGTGAAACAAGATGGACGCCCGCAGCAGCCCTGCTCCCCACAGCGCCGGGGCCGTTGCGGCGCGAGCAGGGCCACGCTGGCGCCGACGGAGAGCAGCCCTCGCCTCAGCCCTCAGCCCCGGACGTCTGCCTCGACAGGACAGGTGCTGCCGGGGGCGCGAGGAGGGGTTTGCCAGGGAGCCCGTCCCCGCCACCAGGCGCAGGCGCTCGGGGTCGGCCGCCACTCCCGTCTGCTGCGTCGAGCAGTTCTAGACAAGTCGGTTCTCTTTCTCCTGCCTCAGTGTCCCTGTTTGAAGAACGGGAAAGGTTATGCTTGTCATGTCTGTGGAACGTTTTTGGTAGAGAAGAATTAAAAAAAAACAAAACGAAAAACCCCAACAACTTAATTATTAATATTCCCCTTGGCAATTTCTGTAATTCCTCATTTCCAAATCCAGCTTTTTCCACGTTTTTCACCTAGGCAAAATCCAAGTGTTCTCTCAGATCTGCCTATAAAAAGAATGGAAATATAGGCAGATAATTAATTATGTAGTAATATATGCACTACAAATTGTCCCTGTTCATGCTCACTCTGTGGTGAGCAAAAGATGCTATATACTTACTTTGTGAAGTTATCATTAATCACTTCATATTTTTCATAGGCAAAAGTACAAATGGGCACTTCTCATGTACCAGAGGAGACCACTGTTACCTGCTGCCAGTAGGTACCTTTCATCCTCAGCAAGCTTATCACTGGATCTGTGCAATGCCCCCGTGTGACAGCAGGTGGAAAAAGCTTGATTTTGCTCTGTTCAATCCTGAGAGTCTTCTCCTAGAGATTTTTTCAGTGAACAACAGCTTTCCCACAAATCAGAATATTTCGACAAGTTTTTGTATTTTTCTCTCTACATATAAGTTAGCATTAGGAAATATACAAACATTACAGTAAATACAACAGTATATTTCACATTTTCAAACTGGTGTGCTTTTTCTCTTAGGTTCAGTCAACTCTGCTTCCCAAGATGACTGGAAAGGTGCCTGGCGCATACAATACATTAATACTGGTAGGGAAAAGAAAAGCCCAAATACCAAATTACAGGGCACGCTGGAAAACACAGTACAGAGACTCTGCACAGAATTAACTGAGGTCCAGCAAGAGTTACAAATTCAGGCTATCAGACCATAAAAAACTTGTTTGCAAAACGACCTCATTTACCGTATGCCTCTTTTGCCAGCACAGAACCAGATTATGTATCTGAAATGTGAGCTGTCTGGGATTCTGGAACATTCTGGAACACTGTGTTCTAGGTGTCAGGGACGTTCTGGCTACCTTCAAACTTAGAAAGGGATAATGTTGCACTCAGACTTTACCTTCGCCTCATTCAATTTTGAGCATTTTGTAGCGTTGACAAAGGTGCATCGTGGACCAACTTTCATGCACAGTATTTTGTCAGCCCCCCACTCCCTACCAAAAACACGTTCTGAGGAGTTTCTGATGATGTTGGTTCCTAGAAAACTTTCTAGGCTGCTGTGCTTCATCCAGCACTAGTTCTTTTGGACAGAAAGACAGCATTTTAAGACTGTTTGTACTTACAGTAAACAAGCTAATAAGGAACTAAGAATAAGTGAAGACAAAAGAGACACTGATGGTTTCATTTTAAGGGCAGTTGAGATGCCACACGGGGTGTTCCTCCACCATATGGCATAGTATTGCAGCAGTTCCACCCATCTTCTTCAAGGAAGATTCAGACCCTACCAGTTATGTTTGTAACATTCCTCACTAACAGAGCTGCAGCAATAAAAACTCAAAGCTGAAAGGGGTAAGAGAACCTAGGGGGGAAAAAAAAAGAAAAACTAAGAATCTTTGGCCCCACTGGGTTTTATTTTATATGGATTTGAGCTATGACAGCTTGCTTTAATGCCCCCCAGTAGGCTTCTGCTATCAAAATCAACTAATTTACCTGTCAAATCAAGAAAGTGATAAGAATAACAGGTTTTAGGTAACTACTATTCCCAGCTAGACTTCTTGCATCATGCAAAAGTAATCAGATCCTACTCTGCTGAACAGTTGATGCCATATTCCTTTTTTGATTCCTTTCAAATATGACGTTCAGCACAGAAATGACACACTAGAATTTAGTAGTGTTAATACAGCTCTTTAACCCATTGCTAGCTAGTGAAGATTTTACATTCTTCATTGCATCTCCCCCATTTGATCAGAAACACAGTACTTATCTTTGTTGCCCCTGCAGGGTAGTATTCTGATCTTTATCTTCTTCCTCCTTTATGACAAAAAATTGAAAACAAAAAGGTATTTCTTTATCTGCACTTCTATACAGCACAGTTGGTTTCAGTTTTGAGTATGCAAAGGAATGATGGAATAGCTTATATGCGTCTCAGACCATTTCCTCGATTCTTTTGAGTGCCTCTAGAACAGCTTCTTAGGTATTAAAAAGCTGACCAAAGTCCCCATGACTCACTCCAGACGTAGAACTAAGCAGAATTATCCAGTTCACCAGCACCCCCATCTTCCTCAGGATGCTTTCCTTACGGAGAAGCCCTCAACTGGTTGAAATCTGTTCCCTTACTAAAACTCCCTTTACTCTTCTATTAAAATGGTACTATTTGGAACCCATGTCAACAGACTTTAAGAACCTGTCTAAGCTTTTACGTGGATTGAATTTGCTGATCACAAAGCACGTGTGGCAACAGAACTGCTGATTAGGATGACTTTGCCCACCTGACCAATGAATAACCCAATGAGGTATACAAAAAAACCCTAAGGTTTGTCCAGTTGGATGCAGAAACATACTCCAATTCTTTCCTTGTGCTCACTTCTGTTTTTTCAGATGCTGCAAGAACTTTTCCTAATATATTTCCTCAGCTCCTGCTACAGTTATCTTTCAGTTCACTCCTGTTGAAGGAGCAACAGGATTTTGCCTTCCTTCATAAGTATACGAAACAACCATCCAAGAAGATAAAGAGAGACTTTTAACTCCCTCATTTCCTCAGTATATGCCAGCTCTTTTGCTTCTAAGCAAAGAGTGATTTCAGAACCCATGGAACTCCTGGAGATAAAGCCACTATTCTCACACCTTAGGATAAGGCTCAGTATTTCAGAAGTTTAACATGGGCCTACTGGCCTCAGTTTTTTGCCTCGTCTTTACGGTCCGATTTTCTTTTACTAATTTGAAAATTTAGCACCAGAAACCTGTTAAAGGCAAGGTATGACAGTCTTAAGTATGTACACAGACATAGACACACAGTAATCCTCACTTTGCTCCTGGTCTTGAGAGTGGTCCTAGTGGTCAACCTTTGTGAACTATGGTTCCTTTTCTTCACCCTACTTCCGGGCTATATCCCAACATAGATTTAATGGAGTGGAGCTGACTGAATACTGCAGCTTACTAACTGCACGCAAGACAGCATGCAGTTTCTATATGAACAGTATCACATTCTGTTAGCCTATTACAGCATTAAAAATTAGAACAGGGTAGGACAAGGGCAACCAGGAAGTAGAACAAGTTGTTTTTAAATTAGAAATTCTTTTTACCATCAATACTCCTTTCCTTCAGAACAACTTTAGAATCTTTAACAATGTAGATATCACAAATCTTTGAAAGCATTCCAAATATTTCCCACTGAGGTGAGTTGTGAATTTACACTTTCTAATTTAAAATTTTCCTCTCCCAACTACTCTAAGGTAGTAGTACCTCACAACCTGAATGAACAAGCAAATGGATTTTCTTAGTTTGTTTTCACTCCATGGCACTAAGATTTTTACCCATATATACACTACTTCCTAGTTGCCTGCAATATCCAAAAGGCGTTTACCAGTAAATTATTCATATAATATTCAATTTTACCCATAGCAGCACTTTTATAGTTGCTGTTATCTGTCTTGAATTTAATTTTTTTTTTTTTTTGTATAAGAACTAGCATTTCTGAGCATCAGTCAGAAATCATCTTGACCATTACAAACAAACAGATGCACAATGCCACCTTGTGACAGTACTTCAACACCACACCAAATATTTACTACTCCGGTATAGCAATCACCAATTGCAGTTCATAGACCTCCAGAGTATACAGACTACTTCCAAAATCCACAAAAAAGGCCTAATGAAAGCAGGCTGACATACAACACAGCAGTATTCATATCTGAAAATACTAAAAGGATTTGTGGTATTTCCATTGAGATATGTTTAGAAGATCATAAATTGAAGGAGGTACTATTAGAGCATAGGTTTTCTACAAAGTATCTATACACTACATGCAACCCCCCGACCATGTTACCTCCTAGGTGCACGGCTTAGGCTATATTAGGTTATGCATATGTCTGGAAAATATGTCTGAAGATGTAAGAGTCACTTTTCATCTTCTGATATGATTTTTCCCCTTTGAGAAAAGGAGTTTTAAAAAGTGCTAACACTATTTTGAAGTGATAACAGTTCTTGAGAACTGCTTGATAACGGTTCTTGAGAACTGCTACTGCTTTAATAAGCTCAGTTCAAGTGAAGCAGAAGATTTGGTTTTTTTTCATAGAAAATATTAATACAAATCTGTAGTAGCAGCAGTTTTTAATTTACCAAAAACCTGGCATCTATTAGCAATAGAAACATACACAAAAAATATCTTTGTTTATACAAATAAAATTAGGTTCTGAATATTCACAAAGTAACACAACACAAAGCAACATTTCCCTCCACATTGACATTCAAAATTAGACACATCAGTTGTGATATAAAAACCCTGTAAAATACTCAGTCAAGCACCATGGCAGACAATGCATTAAGATCTCTCATAAATGGATGGTCAGCTAGTATTTGATCAATCTTCTGTCTTTGCTCATAATCAGGAAATATTTTTATCAGGGCTTCTCTTAGCTGTACTGTTTCTGAGGCAGATCTCTGTGGTGGAATTGCTAGGCAAGTCTGTATGTTTGGTTCCAGCGGAAGCCAGGTTGGTGAACGATCGCCACGTATTTGGTTTTTAGGCTGTCGATTGCTACTAGTTGGTTTGGGGACTGGCATGAAGAAAGGTTTCTCAGAAGAATATTGTCCACTGCTCTGTAAAGCCTTCTGTGCTGACAGAAAATCTCTATGGAACAAAATTAAAATCTTTGATTAAATTAAGGTAGAGGAGATGCTAGCTGTCTCTGTACAACCACAGAAAAGAAGAAAAGCCTTCAACGCCTACATTTTACTACTGCTCAGCTAATTATTGATTAAAAAATGCAGTCATTTGATTCCAAAGTGAAACAAAACAGTAGGTTTAACAATTTTCAATTTGAATGTGGAGTGACTAACAATATCTAATTAACATTATCTAGGAGACGTTCCAATGTGCTTTTAGAATATTGTGACATTAACTTGGCAGAATACAGTAAAAACAGCCAAAAGCTTATTTTATAGAAGTATCAACTTCAGTATTACAGAGCTAAATTATCATTAAAAATACACTGAACGCACGTACAGTGACTCAGAACATGTGAAAATACAGACAGACTATAAGGGGCTTCAGCTGCTCCACAAGACCATTCCTCATCTACTTTTGCTCATGACTGAGAGCTATCAGCCATGCCTACACTTAGGATCAAGGCCATAATCTGCCTCATTTGATATCCCTAGTAAGGGCAATTAATCTTTTCAGCAATTTCAGGATCTGAATAGTCTTCCTTAAAGACTGAGATTTTGTTTCAAACTTGGTTTAAAAAGTTGTTGTCACTTTCAACTGCTAGTACTATAAAATTTAGGGCTGCTTCTACTTCTGATGCCACTAGATAACACAGAAGTATGAACTGGAATTCATGATACAGTCCATTCTCCTACTGCTAGAGGAAACAGTACATAAAATGTATGGAGCTCTACTTTTAAAAGCAATTAGGGGACCACCTACTGCTACTCAATATGGAAAGTTCTCTAATTGCTTGAGATCTAGTTTCTGATTTTACTCCTAGCAACCAATGGTGCCATTTATGCTCACTGTGTCATTTAACTCACATAGAAAACTCTCAGGAAAGAACAAAATCAACTCTTTACACTGACACTTTCTCTCTCTCCAAAAAAATCCCATATAGTTAGTAAACCAAGCTCTTCTAGACTTCTCAAAAGAAAGGAGCTCTCCTTTTCCACACTCATCACCGCCATCTCTCAGGACATGCTCTGTTTTCATTTCATTTTTCTTGAACATAGGCGACCAAAACATAATGTTCCAAAAGACATCTCATAAGAGCTTTACATCAGAGTTTGAATATTTCCTTAACATTTCTTTTTGCAGTTCTAGAACTGCATTCGCTTTTTTCATGCCTACATCATATGGCTATTTTCAGTCAACCTATGATCAGCTGGTACATACATGTCTCCTTTTCCTCAATTGTTTCCAATAGATTAGTTTCTTGCTTATACTTTCTATTAGTATTTAAGTGCATAGGCTTGCCTTTTGTACAACTGATTTTTTAATTACTTCATCACTTGTTTCTAAAAGCTCTCAGCACTCCTCACTACCATTAGCATTTATAATTCCTAAGCTGGTGAAAGAAGTGCAAAGAAGAGCTTATTATCTCATGCAAAAGAGTAAATCCATTCTCAAGTCTTGGCAGGTAATGCAGAGCAAGTTCATACTTTTTAATATATACATTTAAAAATAGAATGATCTTAAGAACAAGATCTATGTAGCTATTAATTTTTAAAAGTATGAATAAAATACAAATGCATTTAATAATAAAATCAATTTTAAGAGGTATTGCTAATAGCACAGTGCAGTACCCTCAAGATACCCTGTAGCGTGAAACACCTCTCCTGTGACAAAGGGTATGAATTTAGACTGCTTTTTTTTAAAGTACCTGTTGTCCCATAATGCGTAAGTGATCAACCGAGATACTTTAGACAGCATCATTCTCATTTGCAGGATACCAGACTACCACATATCCAAACTACTGGTAGGTTTGTGCAATATTAACACGCTGTTTGGACCACCTTTGTGTGAAAGCCACGACAACCAAACCTCACAGGAAGTTACTGAGGCATTTATCTTACTTATCTCAGATTTGATTGAGGATCTTGATTAGATGCAAGCGTCACCAGCAGTTTCTGAACAGACTGAAGTAACAGGAAAAAACATGTTTTTGTTAAGCTACTACATCCTAATAAGTAGTGTCCTTGCTTAATATTACTGTACCTTTAACAGTGAAAGTGAAACAGGAAAGCAGTTCATTCCACATCTAAAATCATAGCTATCTCAAAGAAAAGTGAAAACAGTGCTTATACCTAGAGCAGCCTTCACTGCGAAGGAAGTCATCTAATCTGGGTCCATTTCTTCCTAAAGGATCATCAGGAACCATAAATATGTCCCCAGCAAAAGTGTACTGGAGCAACCTGTAAGAGAGTTTTTTCAATATTACTTAACATTAATGTATATTTTCTGCCCCTTCACCTCTGTAGCATAAGTCACCTTAAAGCAGAAACTTCATACCATACTAGGAGTCCCTGAAGCCTAATTAGTGAACACCCGTTTTAGTTACAAACAACATTCCCATCAAAACAATTCAATGGGCGATTATGTGAATTGTTCCCATTGCACTGCAAAACACCTAGTTCTTTGACAGAAAATGTTGGGTGATGGCTTTTTTAAAAAAAAAAAAAAAAAAGAGGTCAGGGTGGAATTTTCTAGATGATTTGAGAATATCTTCTGGTTGTTTAAACTCCCCTTCCTTGCCAGGATGTTCAAATAGCGAGCTAAAACGCATACATTACCAGACAGTCAAACAACTAGTGAACATGGAGTTAGCTGTTTACTGATAAGAGACAAAGAAGTGTTTTTTCTGGAATCATTTTGGGACAGTGGGAAATGTGCACTCAAGGAAAACAGCTCAACCAAAATTTATCTGCAAGGAGAGGATCTGGTAGAGTGGAATTCCCCCAGAACTAAAACTGATAACAGATGTTAACACAACGTCTTGAAAACCACAGACTCTGAATGACGCACTAAGTGTACTTGCTGAAGTACTGTAGAAGAACAGAATCCAGCTTAGGCAAAACTTGCTCAGAAAACAGGGTAAATACCTACATAACAAGCTAACATAAGTTCCATGCTCTTCCAGCTATATTATGAAAACCCAAGCCAGTTTTCAATTATTTATTTCAGGTAAAACTATACAGACGCCAGTCACTGCAATGCAGATATACCCTCAGAAGATGTCTGGGAGATAAGAACTCTGACAGATTAATGGGAAATTTGGGCAAAGGAGATTAACAGTAGATCATAATTTCATAGTAAGAGGATCTGGTTTAACTGGAAAGAAAAAAAGAAACAGACTGCACAGCAGAAACTCATTCACAGAGAATCCAGGTGTCAGTTCTGGGATATCTGACAGCTAAGTCGACTCATCTAAACCCAAAGGACACTCAACAATTGCAAGGAACAGCTGCAGGGAAATGTTTTAAGTGTTTATTTTGTTTAGCTATGTCTATTTGTTGGGCTACAGTAGAGTGATTGATTCTGAAACGTTAACAGCAGACCTGCCTGTCTGTGTTATCATGTCTCCTAGAAGGAGTGATATGTAGATCAAGAAAGCCTGTGGAAACAGACCTCAGAGAGGGTATACTTTAACAGGATATAACACTGAGCTTCAGAAGGGACACAGCTTGGCTGCTACACCAAGCTTCTGGTCATGTGAAGAAAAAAAGAGAAGTGCATTAGAGAATATATGAAAATCAGGGACATTAGCCTATTCAAGATATGATTATTAGGCCATGTATTAAGGTGATGGAACTCAAACACAGTAATCTTTTGGGCTCTACCAGAGTCACATGACAGACTGCCTTTATGATGTGTTTTTTTTTTCTTTTTCTTTTTTTTATTATAGTGCCTATAACTGTACAGACAGGCATCCTTTAAGCTTTCTTAGAAACACAAGTAGTTACCTTTTCTGAATAATTTCTCTCCAGGCAAGTGATTCTGTCACAAATTCTCTGAAGTTATCGTTAGTCACAATAACACCTCCCGTTCTATCAGCAAGATGTAATAAAAATCTGTAACATTCATTTCAAAAACAGTTAAGATAGTCTGCCTTGCTCAAAATTGTCCAAAGATCTAGAAAATTAAACATCTCCATCATTCAAAACGAGTGTATTTACATGAAAATTTGAAAACAGCCATTTTCATTACCAAGAAATTACTTGATTTTGACCTACCATATAAATTTGAACAGTAATGCTTTAGGTAGCATTAGTTTTAGTGCAGTAGAGTCATTATGGAAGGCTAAAAAGACACAAGATTCTGAAGTATTTGTAGAGGTAAATGGTATGCTTTACAGAAGAGTACGGTATTTCATATACATTCCAATCCAAGTTTATTTCCACATACTTTTTTTGCTTAACGTTAATGTCCTTGCTTTTTGCTAGCTGAAACACTGCATGGAGACTATTTCAGAAGAAAGTGAATGGATTTTTTTTTTTTTTTTTAGGGAGGCATATACACTTTTGACCATAAGTGCAAGTACGTTAACACAACACTGACTTCTAAAGTAATCCCAGCTGTACCTACTGCACCTATACAGCATGTTATATCAAAGCTGGGTGTATATAAAATATTGCAGGTATAGAGCTAGCGTGAAAAAAACTCCAGCTTGGCTGCCTTCTACATAATTCTGTTTCTGCTGTAACATTATTACTTAACAAATCTGAGTTGCTGTATTTTCACAAGGAAAATATATAAAGTGTAGTGCACTTAATTTATCTTTTGCACATCAAGTTTTGCAATCAGGTACATAACTGTACAATTAACAAAAACAGGCACACCCATGATGCAAGCACTTGATGATTTTGTAGTTAGAATAATAAAGTAGGAATGATTATTAGTTAGAAGGCAGAAACTGAGGTCCAGCGAACGGCAGCTAGCAATTTCAAAGCTGCAAACTGCTTATCCATGCAGAATTAGGAAAGCTGGCTGTGCAAAGAACTTGCTAGTATGCTCTTCTAGTTGTGTCTCAAGACTGGGAGAATTCAGTAACAGCTACGCAGTCACTAGGGGACTGCCCTCTCCCACAAAGCTTCCACACACCTAAAGCTTACTGCTGACTTGTTTGCTGAGAGATGATCCCCAAATTTTGAAGCTGAACTCTGTTGCTTGAAATAGCTTGGAAATTTAGCAGTCTAAACATTGCTACAAATACAGTGATCCAAACATCTGTCTGTGTCTAGGTGCCCCAATGGTATTAAAAACAACAACCACCACCCCCACCACCCTGCAGAACAAAACAGTAACTTTCAGGAGCTGATTTTTACTAGAGTTCTACAAAGTTAGAGGCCATCCAGAGATAAATCAACCATCAGGAAAGCATAACACATTATTAGAAAATTCATTTCTTTCTGAAGACAAATGATGAAATTTGAAATGGATTCACTTAGCAATTTTTTTTGTTAAAATTGCCATGATAAAATTGCTATTTTCCATTAATTTCTGAAAACTATATGTACAAAATTACTACAGAATTATGTATTTTACTATCACAAGAAACAGATTTCTAGATGTAACAGATATAAAGCTCAGACACATAAGCTGGAGGCATAGTTCCTTTCCAAATAGGCTGAAGAACTGACTAATACTATCACATATGAAGTATTAATGTTGCAACCATTAGTCAAATGTTTAAAAAGATTGTAACACTACACATGTTCCATACCTGTCATCATGAGCAGCAATTCTTGCTCCCAAAACCATCCTTGCAGGGGTTAAAGACAATATTCCAACATCCTGGAGCTGTGTTAAGAAATGCTGCTCTGTTGAAACATGAAACAAATGTTCAGTTTTAAAAATAAAAACTTTCCTCTGAGCTATTTAGAGATTTGATTTAGTCTGAGAAATAATTAGCAGAGAAGGTGGACTATTTCTCTACCTATTAATCTATAGGAATGGCCTGTTGACGGTTAGAGATCTGCTAACATTACAAAAATGGAAGAGGTTGAAACCAGAAATTAAAGATTCTCTAATAAAAAAAAAAAAAAACAGCCTCCACCTACGGCATATCAGCTGGCCTGTAAAATATTTCAGAGAGTGTCCCAAGATGTATGTTGAAATAAAAAGATGCATGCTGAGCAGCCAGAACTCTCATGCTTCAGTTTTATCAAGTTTTGCTTCTCTACGTTATTCCCAGAAGTATCCAATTAGTTATAACTTTGTTTAATAAAGAAAATGATAATAAAAGAAACATAAGGAAATTATTTGCCTCACCTGTAATGTAAGGATCACGTCTGGTTCTCCACTGTGGAACAAACACAGTAATATTTCTGTGGCCACGTTTCCAAAAGTAATCAACAGCTATTGCAATTCCTCGACAGGAGAAGAATTTCCTTAGACCATGACTGGGGGAGGGGGGAAGAATACAAACGTCACTTGTAACTTAACTCAAAAGCCTTTCCAAAGACAGACAGGTATATCACTCAGTCCACTTTGAGTTTCGTGGGCAGAACTACATTTGAGTCACCAGAAGAATTGGGTTTTCCTTTAAAAGAGGCTGATAACGATGGTTTCAGAAACCTACTGATAATAGATCAAAACGATCAGCATCCAATTCATGATAGTTCCAAATACAGTCCTACTATGAAACAGAAGTTGGTTCAACTGGTTCCGAAGGATTAGAAGGGACAATAAATCCACTCATAATCTAAGATATTAGGGCCTCCTTCCCCTTTACTTCCACAATCTGAGCTGTTGTTTTCAAGCAAAATAATGCAATTCCTTTGAAGAATGACTTTCAAAATACTGTACTTCAGTGGTAATCATTTCTTCCTATTAAAGGAGTAAGATACTTATTTCTTCCTGTTTATGCAACTCAGTTAAGTGGCTTGTTAGCAAACTAACAAACAATTGCCTAACATAAACAATACTGAGATTGGAATTGATGACCTCCTGAGGTCTTTCCCAACCTAAATTATCCAGTGATCCAATATATCTACTTAGCAAAGGGCAAAAAGTCCTTCTTTAGTTATTTACTGGCTAACCAGGTTCTAAGAACTGGGATTCAAGCAAATAGGAATCTTAAAATAAGACACAAAAGACCAACTGAGAATTATCTCCAGAATAAAATCCTACAAAACACCTAATAGCAGGTTACATAAGGTTAACTCCAGTTTTAATTCAGAAACTTTTCTCTCACATTTATTTTCATGAATGAGAGGCTAGACTTAGGAAAAAACAAATATATGCTTAGTTAGAGAACAAATATATGCTTAGTTAGAGAAGGTATCTATGCTGATTGTAATAAAACTACAATTGAAAATGGCATGATCAGACAAAGCATTTCTTACAAAAAAGTATGTATTCCACCTTTTGAGTTAGATAAATGACTGAAGTGATTTACGTAATAATTGATCAAGTGGTAATCATATTTTAGACTGCTCTTATAATAGTATATAGATAATATATTATAATATAATATGCAATATAATGTATACTATAAGCCTAATAATAAGCCTTACCAGTTTTGAGTGCAATCTTATCTGTAAACTCCCAGGTTAACCTACCAGTAAAATGTCTAAACAGAGTTTTTTAAAACATTCCCATGCAAATGTTTTACAGTGAAAGACAACCTTTAGTAACATTCAAGGACCCCTTCCTAGTTTTCTAAACTCAGTTTAAAATAAATGCATCAAAATATAAATCTGCAAGCTTCTCCAACTGAGTTGGAGGAAAGTGTTCTATGCAGAAGGGCAGAAAAACAAACAAAAAATTCAATCATAACTGTAAAAGGGGGGAAATCTGACTTATTAACTCACTGAGTTTCTGAAAGGAAAAAAAAAATCTTATGCTGTACTTGCCCTAGTAAAATTAATTTTCTTTACATCAAGAACAGTTAAAGAAATGCAACAGTCACAGAGGATTTACCCCTCATAAATCTTCTAAGTTCTGAACTTAGAATGCAGTCCTAATCTTAAATTTTATATTTTAAGTTAGGTATGTTATTCAATAAACTAGAAAACTGTTCAATACTTTTACTATTTTAATGGCTCTCAGCTGCACTTCAGGGGACGCAAAGAACTCAATGCTCATGTTGCAAGCTATGCTTTCTCCACTTCTCCATTCTCTTATTTTAGAACTTTACACCTGCTGAATTGCACGACAATATTCTTCATTTTAAAAAGTTTATTCAAGGGTGGTCTTATCTTCCAAACATCTATATCAAAAGACTGCATCTGTTCCCCAGTACCCACTGTAAACATATACTACTGTTTCCAGCTATCTCAGATCTTTAAAAGCCTTTTATAACCCTAAGACAGTATTTCAGAAGTTAAAGAGATGATCATAAGCCAGACAAAGCAGTAAACAACAAAAGCCTAGGCTGCCTACAGATTGATTTCCAGGCCACATCAAGTTTTTCTTTTGATTCTGTAACTGAATTAAGAAAAGCATGTATCATGACTTACAAATTATTCTAGCAACATATAACTCCATCAACTAATTCCTTTACTCTGTTGCAAGTTTTTTCAATATTTTAATAAAATTTAATTTAAAAGGACCAAACACCTATCTGAATATTTCAATCGACCATGAAAGGCCTGTTTTCAGCATAGAAAAAGGGGCAGGCTTTAAAATACTTGCTAGGGATTAGACTAAACTCTAGGCTTCCTCTCATTCAACAACCATATTGAAACTACAGCTGTCAGGCCTACGCAAGGATTAATGTATCAATGTATAGTTTTTACTAGGCTGTGTATGTCAAAAAGAGAAACATTCAGCTCCTTACAGTCTTCCAGAGCTAAGCTACAAAGTAGTTGAAAAAATCAAGCCCATTCAGCCTTAGTCCAAGCATGCAAGCAAAGCATTAATTCCTTCAAAATAGCAGGACACTTAGAAAGCCAAAACATATAGTAATAGAAGCAGATATCCATACCCTCAAGGAAGTGGAAAGTAAAACTGATAGCCTAAAAAGAAAACAATTTTTCACTTTCTAACCTGAAAGAAAATACTAAGGCTTTATTTAGCCAGAAGGAAGCTGCAAAATAGCTACGTAAAGAAACATCAACCCTCCCTGCATTGCTTATTTATCAGGGCATTTAAACATCTCAGTGGTTCTGTTATTTTTGGTCAGTTTTTCTGTCCTTTGATTTTCATAAGCAGAATTTTCATTTGGCTGAACAGCCAGAGGCAGATGTTACAGAACCGCATTTGGGGAAAGTACACCAAGAACATCAGACCGCTGTGCCCTACAGGTGCCTCACAGCCTTCCGAGAGCTAAGTAGATGTTTATTCACCATCTTTTAATTGATCGCTTTCAGATTGTGTTTGGTGGTTCTTAAAACACAACAGAAGAAAAGCAGGCCTCATCATACTGTACTCCGTATCTGCTGACACGTAATATACCTCCTTGTCTGCTGGAAGGACTATACATTCTGTCTTACAACAGACTGCTGTGCTTAACAGTTGCAGATGAAACATGTAGAAGAAAATCCCTCCAAATTTGAAAAGCCAAGAGGATGTGGTGTGTTATTTTCTACATGACCCCAACAATTTGCATTTCTTTTCCATTAATACACATCTGGGAAATCATTCTAAAGAGTTCAAGGTAGCTTATGACTCAGTCGTGACTTGCACTTTTACATCACTATTTTCTAAATAACAGAGTCTGAACAATGAGGAAATAAGTCTGCTTTAAACACTATTTACCGTAACAAAACTCTGTACACTTTTTTTTATTCACGGAGTGTCAGAGTTGTGGCTCCTGTAGGGTTTCCCCCGAAAGCTAGCAGGACTATAAGAGTCAAAAGACAGAAAACATTCATCAACTAGTTTGATTAACCCTTCAGTGATCGAACTGAAGAGTTTTTATGCTGCCACTCAAAAGGAATAGTGCTGGGCTTTTAACCTATGGAAATCAATTCATAAGGATGATTACCACCTTCTTCAGTCAATGACCACTTGGTAGGAAAGGTTATATACTACAGTCTTCCTACATTCACTCTTACAAACACAGTGAATCATCCAGATTTACTTTTGACTCCTTCCTGGTGCTATAGAGACTTTCTGTACTAACTACAAATGGTTCTATGACTACACTACTAGATCCTTGCTCCTCAAATTGCATTTCAAGCTAACAGTCTTTGAAAAAGTTGGTTTTGTTCTGAACAGTGGAAAACAGTGTTCCAGGAAGATTGTGTGCAAACATATATGAAGCCTGTCAATAAAACAGACAATGTGAGTTTTTTTTTTTTTTTTTAAATGTGAAAGAAGTTTAGAACACTGTCAGAAATATTCCTGAATGCACTGTATGTTTAGGAATTTCAAGGTGTCCACTGGTAGTCTATGTAAAGTATCAGCAAATACTAAGGTATCCAAAAAGAAATCATCAGGCTATGACTACAGGTAGAGGGAAGAAGTTGAAATTTATTCCCTAGCTTGCTGAAATAAGAGTACTAACAGTTCTACTACTCTACTTTATGAAGGTTTCCATAATAGACTTATGAATTCTGTTTGAGTGGAGATGTTGTGCAGAAAAAAAGGAGTCAGAAGTATTTAGTAGCCCTAACAACTGATTAGGTTTTGCTAGTCCATGAACCCTGTTTAAAAATAAGTTTAGGAGTTACAGTAGATCCATCACAGCCATGAAAGAACAATACCTAAGGGCATCTTTGTCTAGATCCATGAAACTAGAAGCATGCAACCATATTTTTTTCCATTAACACAACTGTGTTTGTGTACAAAGAGACAAGATCTGTGTTTATACATTTACTTCTGGGAGACCATACCAGCTATCAATGGTACAAAATATTAAATTCATTTTAGGACAGGTTTAGACATTATTTTCTAGTTATGGTATATAAAATGAAAAATAGCTCTTTCAGAAAAAGTTTATTTTCTTCCCCTAAACAGTACTTAAGCTTCTTTTGGGAAGCAACTTTCATCTAATGGCTAGGAGTAGATGAGATCTGTTACACATACCTTAACCAGCTAGGAGTGTTTTCCTCAGCATAAAGGAGTATTATACGGAATTGATAGGACCACTGGTAGCACTCTAGCCTACTCTTAGGAAATACCCAATTAAAGAATTAGTTCCAACCAAATCTAAGATAGTATGGCTGCATTAAGGCTCTTCAGGATTTCCAGTGTTTAGGATTAAAGTCTGTACTTTAAAAATAGTTAAAGTGTTTAAGAAACAGGATATATAGCCTATTCGCTCTCCACTCTATCTGGAAATGGAGAATGGTCTACGTTAGATTTCTTATTATTTTGCTTAAAATACTCCATTTGGGTTCTACAACTGGCTTTCAGATTGTAAACTAATTATTATACCAGATAGGTTTATTTTTTTTCAGCAGAGGAACTAAAAATAAGTTTTAAATAGCAACTTCTCATAGTAAATTTACTCCTGTTTATCTTTATACTGACCAGTGGAACAGCAGGACAGTCAGTTTGTTCTTAAAAGCTACCACTTCCTTATTAAAGGAAAGAAACAGTGCATTTGTTATTACTTATACTTTCATATTCCAAAATGACAAAAAAAGCCCCAAAGCAAACAGTGACAAAACTTTTGACATGTTTGCTTGCCAAAATTACTTAGTATAAAGAGAACAAATCCAAGCATCTTCTTGGCTAGAGAAGAGCCATCAATTCAAGGATAGTTTTATCAAGACTAATGTTAAAATGAACAAAGGCAAGCAAATATGTAAGAGATACAGGTTTAAATTGTTTTTACTGTTCCAGTTAGTATGACCAACCAATAAACCCCTACAATAGGGTAACGCTCAGAGGAGATGGGCAACGGCAAGGTGCCCGTGAAGCTCAGGAACAATACAGGTTGTGACTGATCACAGCTGTTGCAACAAAAGCTGACTTTATCTAAAGGCAAAGGAGACCAGGAGACCGGCGGGTGGCCTTTGTTTTAGATAAACAGCTATGTCAGTTGAGTGGATCAACTTACACCTCAGTTGAGTTGATGAACACTTACACCAGTTGATCCAAAGAGCGCGAATGCCTCCCTGAGTTAGCCAGACCAGCATGGGGGAAAGTATATATGTGGCTCAGCCCAACACAGAGTATAAAAACTGAGCAACTAACAGAAGAATTCTGAAGAGAGCTGGCTTCAGCTCACATATTCCTTCCTAGCAACTGGGGGTGCCCAGCATCAAGACTGTGAGAGTATGATAGAGACCAGTATTTCTCTAATGCAGAGATCACATTTGTATCGTGATTGAACTGTATATTGCAATTGCTTTATATTCCTAAGTATAACTTATATTGTGATTTCAGTATATTGCTGTATCACTCTGCTAAATCAAAAATCCTGTTTAACATCATATATCTTCAAAGTAGTAAATTTTGATATTAAACATTACACCTTCCATATGTGGAATACCTAAAAGAACCTGGTCAGAGAGCATTGGACTCTAACAGTTATGATAGCAAACTTAAGGTGGTACTTGGCATTGCCTTCAAAGATTGTCTGCAATGGAAACACTGAAAAGAAGGAATTAAAAAAATAGGTACAGTAACAGAAAACCCCTGCATGAGTCAATAAAATGCATTTCTTGATCTTTTGAGTACTAATAGTGCCCATTTCATAGTTTTTTTTTTTTTTTTAAATGTACACTGCCTTGTCAGGCAATCATTTAAAATTATTAAACAGCTTTGTAACTTCCTACTATCATTTGCGTATGTTCTTTCAGGTATAAGGAGATCAGAAGATAAAACATGTGCATGCATACAGACAGTTCCCTATATTGCAAGTTCTTTGGAGTGGGATGGTATATTTTCATTGCATGTCTACATTCATAAAAAATAACAGGGCCTGAGCACTATCCTAGCAGAAGGGTCATCTATGCAGCATCTGCTAAAAGAACTGCTGTTTCCTTTTATACATAGTATCTCAGCAGAGAATTGTAACTTCAAATAAGTCAGTCATAAACACAAATGTCGTTACTAAGCAGAGAATAAAAACATCAACATTCTTGTATGTTAGAAATTAAAATGAGTATTATGAATCTCATGTCCTCTCCAATTATCTAATCTTATCATATTTTACCACCACAGCCATTACCAGTATCTGAAAAACCTTGCTGAGTACACAAAGTGTTGTTCACCTAAAAGCTAGCTGGCAAAAAACTTTGTTTTATATATGTGATGGCAATCTCCTCTTCCCAATTTAATTTGGAAGTTTATTGAACTTTTTATAAAGAGAAATAGTTGAAAATAGGAATACTTACGAAATTGCAACATTGCTTCCATCAATAATGATATGTTTTAAGTATGGTTTCCCAGGTTCATTTTTCAACTCCAGTCTGTATGGCTTTTTCAGAGAATCCATAAATCTTTGAACCCCAGTAACCGAAGGATCAATATGACGTTTGTATGGTCCCACTGTCTCTGTATCAGAATTTGAAGCATTTATTTGTGAAGACAATACAGTGCCTGGGGGAGGATTTTCAAATTTTGAAAGATGGGAAGGGCGCTGTTTGAGAGGTCTCTCTTGAGAAGAGCTGCAATGTCCTAAGTGGTCCTCAAGAATAGGATGACCGCTCTGTACAGCCGAGGGCCCTGCGAATTTCTGCTGAACAGCAGTTTTAGTCTTAGCTGAGATATGCTGCACATCTGAGCTCCCTCTGGCTACAAAATCAACATCCTTTGGAGCTGCAGCCAGTATAGCACTGCAAGCCACAACACCATCAGTTTCTATATCATTTGATCTTGAACTGCGATTCTTACCAGGGGAATAAGTATCTCTTTGTTTAAAGCATATAGCTGAATTCTTACTGGAAGGTGAGGCAGGTTTGCATACAAGCACATGCATTTTACCTTCTGCATCAACTTGTGCATTTGGTAATTCTCTTACTTTATGATGTTCATTTTTTATGTCCTTTGACGCATGATTGGATTTAAGTGTATTTTTACTGCTAGAAATGTCTTTGTCTTCTTGAGTTTGTGAATGACTTGCATTACCTCCTAATGGAGGATTTAGAGCTTTAAGCTTCTGAGATGACTGTTCAAGTTCTTTCTGAAATTTTAGATTTTCCTTTTCAATTTCCTCCAGCAATGTCAATGGTTCCACAGATTGTCCCAAGATACCAATAACTTTTTCTACAATATTTTGTGAATATCCCATTGTTCTGAAAAAGTTCACAAGAATCTTATATTCCATTTCCTCACTGATATCATCGCCTTCTTTAATAGAGAAATTGGGATCATCTGATTCACTGCAGCTATCTGAAAGCAGATCAATAACAGAATCCTTGTTGGAAGGATCACTGTGTGAGGCATACTTAGATTCTTGTTCATTTTCTAAAGAGAACTGTTTTTTAGGAAGCCTTTCCTCAGCATCAGAAGATCTTCTCTTACACGATTGTCTTTCTTTAGAAACCACTGCCTCTAATGGAGGCATAACATTTATGGGAACAAAACTTGTTTCAGAAGCATCAGAAAACACAGTGTCCATTTTCTTTGTAAGCTCAGTTACAGGTGTTCCAGCATTGTTTCTTGCTTCATCACCACCTGCTCTTCCATCTCTGTTCATAACAATTATTTTGGAGGCTTTATTCTGTAAAAGCTCTGTTGGGCTTTCAGAACCTGTAAGATCTATGATATCGCTCTCTACTTCAGAGCATTCACTTTGTGTGAGAGTTAGAAGTTCTCTTTTTAGTGAGCTAGGCAAGATCAGTAAGTCCATTGTATATTTGTCTGCATGTGCTTCCACAAATTGTCTGAATTGCTTTTTCACTTCTGGTTCATTTTCACTTACTAAGCTTTCATTATTCTCAAAAAGCTTCACAAATTGCTGAACTTGACTTTGAGCCATAACAACAGCTTCTGCACCGCCCTTAATACTGAGTAATCCTGTTTCCAGCACTGTTATGTCAGCACAGGTATCCTGAATAAGACAGTTGAGAAACAGGTTCCGTGCACCAGCAAAAATGCAGTGCATGTCCTTTGGGTAGTACTCCTTTTCTTCTAGCTCAGGTTCACAGAGTCCCTTAATATACTCCTAAAAGGAGAGAAAGACAGCAAAGTAAACTACTTCATTTGTGAAAAGCTAATATATATTATTATGTAAAATCAGTTTTGCTTAGGTCAGTAATGGACAAGTACATTAGCAAATAAAGCCAGCTTAGTGAAAGAAATATGAGAAAATAAATATTGCCAGTAAACTGGATAAGAGAGATAAATACAGATATTTAAAATTACTTTTAAATAGATTTTTATAGAAGACTTTCTTTGGCATACCATTGTTTATAAATAATTTTAGTCCAAACTGTTAGTAGCACTGTATCTAAGTTGTAGCTTTAACACACCACATTTTGTACTTAATGACTGCAAAAAATTCTTACCGTTCTTGATATCAGAGCTCTCACTATGTTGAAGCACTTAGGGTCATACAGACAAAGCACAGACATTGCCATTTTTGTCTCAGATTTAAGAAAGGCTGGATGGTTAAAAGTCTTGTATCTGTAATCTGAAACTTTGTACCTAATATTTACACAATATGTAACTCACTCTGTTTTGGGTTCCAGCACATTATGCTATACACAGAATTCAATTAAAATGACTGATTAGCTAGAATAGAAACAACTTTCAATTACTATGCTTCTTTTTTTACTTTATGAGACTAAGTCATTTCAAACAGATACTAAAGACTATGTCAAAAATCAAGATAAGAAATGCAAGCATTTAGTGTTTAAAAAGACAAATCTAGGAAGATTTATTTTACCATCCCCATTCTCTGGTCATGAACAAATTCCTTGCACTACAGTAATTCTAGTCTATAAAACTGAACTTGTAAAACAGTTTACTAAGGAAATTTCCAAACAGGGGCCATCACAGTGGTAACCATCCCATTCTTTTAAACAGTTATTATGTGTTAGCTTTCCTATACTTATTAATGACAATAAATATAATACATAATAATAATAGTAAATCAAGGACTTCCCTTCCATGGCATGGCACAATATAACTAGTAGCCATAGTAGCATTCATTGAAAGATATACTACAGAAAAACTACACTAAAAACCGAAAGTTTTCTAGCCTTACAATGAGACAACTTTCAAACTTAAATAGCTTCAAAAGATTATGCTATCGAAACACTAACTGAAACTAAAATAGAGTTTAAAAATCATAACAATATGTGCATGTTAACTTTGAAGTGTTTACTGATTACTGTTTTGTTCTACTCAGTATGCTACTTTAAGACATATAAACCTAACACAAACAATTTTAACATAGTTACAGCCAACCTCTTCCAGGGTTGTCCTTTCTTTAGGAAACAAACACATACACTTTACCACACAGTAACAACATCTATCAGAGTTCAGATAAACTGAATTAAATATTCTATATTTTAGACTACGACTGACAAAAAGCATCTACTTACAATAGGTATTTATAACCAAAAGCAAATCACACCCAAAAAGCCTCACAGCAAGCACCTTTTCTCATGAAGCTTTGAAATGCAGTATTTTGAAAGAGCAAGTGACACTGACAAATGATTAATATACTCCAGAATCAAGCTATTTCTGTGTTAAGCATGTAAAGGAAAGAATCATTCAAAATTTGTTTCATAATAGATAAATAAATTGCATTACTATTTCTACTACCTAGACATTACCACGAGAAAAGTAAATTCACTACATTATCTTGTTCTAAATATAGATTGTTCTTTTTGACAAAATATCTGAACTTACTATATCTTCTTTCAGGTAGCATCGTTTTTCTCTGAGCTCTTGCGTTCTGCACTTTACATCATCTAAGGTAGTGAAACCAGTCTCTAAGCTGCAGTAGCTGTATTTGCAGAAACTCCAAGTACACCAAGTTTTATTTTTTATTATCTTTCTGTCTGCATGGAAGGGAAGTTAAGCTTCTCTTTTAAATTGAAATGAAAACCAGTACAAGGTAATGAACAATGTAACACTACTCAATGTAACTCAGTGTTACTACAATTTAACACTGTCTAACATCTGAGTTACCTTAGCATAGATATCAAGCCAGGATGCTTCAAAACCTTATTAACACAAACCACTGTTGTAGTAACAAGATCCAATGGATTACTTTTTGCATCTTAGTCATCACATGACTGATTTTGCAGAGCAATAGGACAACAATGAAGCAATTATAAAAGACTATTCAAGATCTAGGAAATTGTCCGTACATTTATTAAACAGTACTGAAGCTGAAATGAGTGTATTGCCTGTGATTGATGAATTAAAGCATACATTTCTATCACAAGAGTTTTTCAAGGGAGACAATAACAATGTGCAATTGTTCATATCTCCTAGTCAAAAAGCTTTGGTTCCCATCTGGAGAGACAACAGGACAAGTCAAGTCTCCCAGACCCTTTCAAGGTGATTCCCATTGGAATGGGAATGCAGGCAGCAACAGTGATCCTTGAAGCTTGAGACAACATATCCAAAGAGCAACTTTGTTACCGCAGTTTCTCCGAACTGGATTCAAACTAGAAATGAAGAAGCATTACTATCCATTTCTGAAACATACAATTACCAACTAGCAAATTTTAGGCCACATAGTTGAAGGATATTGTAAAGATTTGTGGATAGCTTTTAACAGCAGCCACAGCAGTAGAAAAAAAACACATTTCCAACTACTCCACTGCTGCCTCATGCAATAGTGAGACAGTAATTAGAGCTTACCTTCTATGAAAAATGTATTTTACTTTTGGAAATTAAGACAAGAGCTACACAAAGGATAGGAGGGAATGGTGGAGGACTCCATCTTCATTAAAGGTTTCAATTTTCCTAGTAAGACAAATTTAAAGTGCTCCTTTTTCACCACGTCTTTATGTATGCATTGGCATAACTTCTGTTTTAACTCCCTCCTCTTAAGGGAGGGAGTTAAGACTTAACTAATACCTAACTTCCCCTTTGAAATTTTTAACACAAGCCCAAGGAAGTGAAGCTGACTACCAAATCTCAAAAGATAAAGTTTGTGATGCAAACTTTCTGTGCATAGCACCTGCGTATGTCTTTAACTATTATTTTTCTCCCCTAAAGAGGGAGGGATATAAAGAGGGAAGGACTTATCACAAGACAGCTACTGAAACCTGAACAAAATGCAGTGCAAGTTTACACTGTTGCTCGGTTCCTTTCAGCTATAGCCATTCTTACTATGATACCTACACATTTCACCAGGAAGTACTCATATATAGTTCTCAACAGCTGATGTTGGATGCAAGCCAATAAGAATCTGCTCAGACTCTAGGAAAACTCACACATATAAACGCATACTAATTTAATGACAAATCCCTAGTTTTCTGTCACAATACAGCAAGCCACTGCCTACTAGAGCACTACTACAAGTCAGCTAACATTGTTTTAATTATTAGATTATATAATTGGGCTCAAGGCAGAAGAAGGCAATTAGGGGAAGTAGGCAAAAAAAAAAATTTAAAATCCAGTAAGAACTCAACTGTATCTCAGAGAAAGCAGATTCAAAAATAAACACCTTTTTGCTGGGAGTCAAGGCCAACATAGGATTCAAGACAAAGGCTGCTATTAGCATACAAAAAGTTATATTCTTGTTATTACGTTACTATGCTGTTACATTATTATTCCATATTATAAGAAACTAGGTTGTTATAAGTGAGAAAAAACATACCATGACAACACCTACATTAGGGAAGCTTTACTAACATGCCTCAGCCCTGCCTGGATATACTTTTGCAATTCTGCTAATATGCTAAAAACATAGTATAGTCTCTTTAAAAATGTTTTCCTATAAATATTTTGTATTATTCTATGAAAACAAGCAAGTAGAAAATTGAAATTTGCTGTTTTTCACATTTTAATTTTTTGGGGTTAGGGAATATTGTACTGCAGCTGCCTGTACAGGAAGAATATCTTTTTATGATACCTGTAACAGCTTCTGGAGTTTCTGAGCCAATACACAGGCACAATAGTTTACAGTCAATTTCAGAGCCAATTAAATTCAACAACCTTAACATTCGAAATACTTCACAAAAGGAAGTCTTATAAACTACACAGTTAAGGAATCAAGCTTTTGATAATGGAATGTCGAGTCCAACAGGGAATTATGTCTTAAAATAAGTTGTTAAGAATCCCCACTAATATAAGAAAATAGGTGTCTAGGTTTACTTTTTGAGAACTATTTTCAGAACAAATAGTGCTTGTCATATGATTCCAACAGGTATACTTCCGCTCTAGGTCCACTAGGAGTAATATTAATTACACCATTACAGCTGAGTCCTTGAAGAGCATTAGCCATACAAATGATTTAACAATAAAAAATAAGAACATTATGAAGATTACTACACAGCAACTCATGTCACAACCAAAGACACCAAGAGAAGAGACTAGACAGTCTTTTTTTTTTTTTTTTACACTTCATTTTAGCTTATTTTTGTTCCTTCTAAGCATACATTCAACCTGTCTGCTCCAGCAAACAGCCTGGTGAAGTAGTCCGGATCTGCCAACTTCTATGCTAAGGAGATACTAACTGCCTCAAACTGCACACAAGAATTCCGTTAGCAGGCTACTACACCCCACACAAGAAGTTATGTTTACGAAACAGTCACGAAACATGGCAACACCCAATCACTTTCTAGCGATTTCTTGACTTAGGGGAGAAAAACGAGGAAGAGAGAGAGGCATTCGGGCCGCCTTTGCCAACACCGAGACCAGCCCTGTAGGTATTAAAGGCCCTCCCGTTCCCACACAGGCGGGCCCCAGCAACATTTCACGATTAGGTGACTCGATACTGCAGTCACAGCGAACTTTGCACTTCGGCGTTTATTCCCCTTTACCTCTTCCCTTATTTCCACACCCCCGGAGGCACCCTGGCACCTGGGACACACCTATTTGCCCAGGCAGGGCAGTTTCTACTTCCTCCTGAAGCAGTGGCGCTTTTCGCCCGTTCTTCCTCCTCCTCCCCGCCCGCCCCGGCGCCGAGCGGCACCGCAGGGCCCTTCCCCACACGGCGGCGGCGCCGCTCCCCGCCGGCCCCCGGCCCCGGCCTACCTTGGCGCTGCGCACGGCCTTCCCGCCGCCCGCCAGCTGCACCCAGATCCTGGCGGCGGCCGGCGGCGGGCCCGCGGGCCGCCAGTCTGCCTGCGCCCCCAGCACGGCCAGCCGCACCTCGAACAAGCCCTCGATGCGGCCCCGGCTCCCTTCCAGGAAGCGGCTCTTCTCCGCCGGGACGGTGAACTCGTCCAGATCCGATCCCGATCCCGGACCCGGCTCCGGCTCCGGCCCTGGCCCCGGCCCGGAGCCGCGGGCCGCCCAGCGAGCCGCCATCAGCGCCGGCCGCGCCGCCCCGCGCTCCGGCCTCCCATCCCGCCGGCCGCAGGACAACAACACGGGGAATCCCCAGCCTCCCTCGGCACAGCCCGCGCACGTCACCGGCCCGCGACGGCACCGCCCCGCCAGAGGGCGGGGAGAGCGCCCGCCGCGGCGCCATCTTTAGTAAGGGCGGCAGCGCTCCCCGCTCGCCCTGGTGCCCTCACTGGCGTTGTCACGGGAAGAGTACGTATCGCGGAGCCCGGAACGGTGCTGCAGGCCGAGCCGGGCACCTCCTCTTCTTCCTCTGCCTCATGGTTCTCGCCCCGGACGGGTGAACGTCTGTCGCCGCCGCCGTCGTTCCCCGGGTGTCCCGGGAGTAGGGCGGTGGCTCCTCACAGCGCGAGCCCCTCCTCACGCGCCGCTCGCGCGCCCCCCTCCCCCCCGCCTCGCGCGCCCACCCAGCGACCGTTAGCGCCAGGCGCAGTCCTCACACGGACGCTCCCTCCCTGCCCTGGAGGCAGGCTCCCGCCACCCGGCTAGGGCAGAAACCTTCCTCTTTCATCCTCGATTTCACGGCCCAGAGGTTTTGTGTTAGGACTTAGTTGCCAGAGCCACGTTGTGGCCTCATCGTCTTGGATTTCGTTTAAAAAGAAATGTAAGTTTTCTCCTTCGTGGTTTATAGGGCAGGAGAGTATATCCCCCCAACTCCTTAGCTCTGATAGCTGCAAAAACAAAAGAGGTCACATTTTTTTCTTAAAATGAAACGTGAAGAGTAAAATTAATTCTTTACAAGTGGTTCTGGGGCCTTAGTAGACTTTTGAATACCTGGAGTTGACAGTTCTGAATAACTGTTGCGCAAAGGAGTAAATATGTCAAACCTTTTCATCTCTTCCCATCCCTGACCATGGCAAATGCTCAAACTCCTCCTAGACTGCTTGAATCCCCCTTGTTTTCTCTTTAACATCTCTGTGAAATTAGTTTTTAGCAGCTCTGCATGAAGTATTGCCTGCTAAGAGAGGATGAATATTTTATGATGGTGTATCTAAATGTATGCATTTTGTTGTTTTAATCTACTTAGGCATTACATTGAGAAAGGATTAATACAAAAATCATAAAATCACATTTTTATAAAGTCATCTGTGTCCATATTTATAAACTTTGGAAGCAAATGAGAGTCTGCAGTTCTTAGAACATCTCAAAATCACACTAAACGCTTATATCCAGATATTTAATTTGAGCTATCTGAATTTGAAATGTTGCATTTTTGAGTACATTATAATAATAAGGCAAGCAATATAATTTATGCCCGTGGCATAATCAAATGGAAGTCTGGGTATATCGTGCCTTCACACACGTACACACATCCTAAACAGATAGGATATGGTTTTTGAGATGGGTATCATAATCTGAGAAAGATACTCTATTCTCTTAAGATAAAATCCTTCTAAAAAGAAACCACCTTGTGTGTAGTTTACACATTTGCATTTCGCTTTGCTAACGTTATGCTGCAACACTCACATTTGGAATGTAATCTAGGCTTTACCTGGGTAATTTCTTGAGGAGGTTGGTGCCATCAACTGTTAAGACGTAGTCACTGCAGCCACTGATGCGTTGTAGTCCCTATTAATCACAAATGAAATTGTAAGCAAGAAAAAGTACCATTAAACAAAGTATCATTGAAAATCTGAAAGAAAATGCTTTTATTTCTAGCTCTCAAGTCAACACTGCCTGTTGAAATGTGATAGCTGATAACTTACTGCTTTCTAAATAGAGCAGGTAATGTTTAGTGCTGTATACTGTGCTTGGTGCTTAACAACACCCTTTCCTTGTGTGTTTTACCTCGTCTTGGGACTGAATTTATTGTAATCTATATTCTGTATAATTCTGTATGTATTCTGGGTAATCTGTATTGAAAGGTAACTTTGTTGTGAGCTTATATGGTTCTCTAAGACCAGTCTAGCCTACTAAGATTAGGCAGTACATGACATTCAAATTTTCAAGACAAATAGAAGCGTTTTATGTGGAAAAGATCAATGTTATAGAAAAGGTATACTGACATTTACAAACATAGGCAAATTATTAAAACAAGTTGGAACCTTTTCTCTGCATGGTTATGACTCAGGACTAGAAAAAATATGTAAATTATAGTGGGATTTTTTTTTTAGTGCCTATTTTAAACTGCAGCCCAAACTTAATCTCCCTCATGCTTAGGAGAAGTTGGGAAATTTCAGTTTCTGACTCACTGGTCATATCTCCTAGGCTTACTTTAGGGAAGGGAAGGGAAAATGCGATGTTTTTCTGGTAGCAGTAGAGGGAAGTGGTCATACCCAGTGCCTGCTCTTGTATTTATGCTTGGAACACCAATGGGCCATTTTGCAACGAATGTGAAGTGGTGGTGTTGCCAAATTGTTCATTATTTGTATTAGTGTTGGAGAAATATCTAACAGATAAATAGTTTCTGTCTGTTTCGGATTTTAAAATAGCTTGATTCAGCTAGCTTGTGCAACTTTTTGCTTTTTATTAAAATTCCCACAATCAAAAATTGGTTGCTTAAATCATTTTATGAAACTGGACTTTCCTAAATGTTTGTGCTTTAGCTGCAGAGCTGAAATAGGAGCTGTGCTAGTTGAAACAACGTGGAACCTGAGTCTTAAAATTATCTTTCAGCTCCCTATTGGTGAAGTGATCTATGCTTGCTATAATGGTGCACTTTAGAGATGTTGCTCTGATCCTAATCGTTGGTATTATGATCTTCACTGGGGTTATTCTCATACATACATTTAAACATATATTCAATTGCTTGCAGGATGGGGCCATAAATACTAGGATATAGGAAGTATCTTGTCGAATTTGAATAGCAGAAGCTTTAATTTGCAATCATAAGATAAATATAATGGTAGCTTCCTTTTTGTAACAGTCTTACCTCAGACACGTTCTGCATATCTCAGAAAGAAAAAGGCCTAAAGCTCTCAGGTCTTTGTTATCTGTAATATCTTCCTAGAATTTTTAACTACCTCTGATTATATTGAGCTCTCATTAGGAGATTTTGGTATATGTTTTAATTAAAATTTCCCTACTTACAGAAGTGGTTTGACATGAAATGACTTCACAATGCTTTGTAAAGACAAGCTTCTAGACCTTGTTCAAGTCTCTATTTTGGCAGTGAGACAGACCTTTATATTTGCTGGAAGCCCAGATGAAAGCTGTGATCATGAAGGTTTCCATTTTGTAGAGCTTATTGTAATATTGCCGTCGTAATGAACTTGCAGTTCTATGCTTTGCATTCGTTTCTTTAGTATCTAAAGGCAAACTTTTTAAAAATAATCCAAGATATAGATTCCATAATCAGCTCTTTCTGTTAATGCAACTGAATCTATCCTTTAATTGGAGAAATAACTACCTTTCTTTATTCCAAATTCCTATCAAAATATTCAGTTGTAAATAACTGAATCTTTATAAAAGGAAAAAAAGAAAAAATGTTGCAGTTGTAGCTACATCAATTGCTGAATTTTTTTTTTTTAATTAATGGAGTCTGCATCTGTTTTTGAGGCATTTTGAGTGTGTTTGCTACAGTTTAGTAATTAGCTACAAAAAACTGCAGGTGTATTGGCAAAAAATGTTAGTTAGCTTGGGAAATGTTCCAGAAGACAGGTTTGTGTTTTTAATGTAAATATTTAGCCATATTATTTTTTGTCACTTTAAAGGTTCCACACTGTATGCTTACTGTGTTTTTAAATATTATAGCTTCACTTGAATGGCTGACAAAACAAATGATAATGTAAGAGTATAATCTTTATCATGAGATGGTATTGAATACTGTTGAATTACTTGCAGAAACGAGTGGTATTTGAAGGGGTGTCACCATCATGCAGCTGTCTTTTAAGAGTAGATATCTCAGCTTCAGCTGAAATGGTACAAATAAATGTTACATGCTTAATTGTCACTCTGTAAGTTAGTTCATAAGTGGTATACTGTGCTGCAGTTTCAGAAACTGTGCTAATGAGAGCAGTAATCTTGCTAATGTTGTAACTAGGAATTTTTAAAGCTCTTTAAAGTAGTTTTCTTATAGTTTATCAAACTCTAGACTTAGAATCCTGACCACTATTAATTTTGTACCACTTTTGCATCCCAGGGGTTTATCTTCAAGCTTTTATGAATTAAAATTCTGTTCCTAGTCTGACTACAGGAATGTAAATACCTTTTGTAAAGCAATAGCTATAGTTACTGAGCTAGGTTCTTGTATGTACTGCACCTGTTTAGTTGCTGACTACTGATAGAGTATGACCCTGCAGCTCATTTCTGCTGCTCTGGGAAGTTTACTCCAGTATGAAGGAGTTGGTGGAAAGTGACAGCAATAAGTGCAAAGTATAAGGGGTGCAATAAGCTTGAAAGATGCGCTTATGATGGCTCTTCAAGGCTTTAAAGAGCCCTAGCGTGTAGTAAGCCTAGCTGCAGATGGTTTGTGTTTTGTTTTGCTAGTTGTATGCGTGCAAACTAAGATGAGCATAGGTGTAAAAGCTACCATGTCTGAATGATAACAGTTTACAGATAGCTTTACACAAAATTTAACTGCTATAAGATTAAGACCTGTAGACATGAATATTGTTTATTTTTCTGTATGAATCTATTGACTTGAATTAGACTGCTAAACTGACTAAACATTTTTCAGCTGTATGAGTAAAGGGTTGTGAAATTGGGTAATGTTTTGGGGGCATATGCAACTAGTATGGACAGTCATATGTATATTCCAAAGAAACAGACAGAACTGTAAAAGTCCTGATTAAATTAAATCTCAAAAACTAAGTAGTAACAAAACAAGAATGGAAAATAAGTTGAATAACTTGTTTCCTAAGGCTTTCAGATCATAAGTTAACATTACAAGTATAAAAAGAAATACCTATCTTGCTATTCAGTACAATATATCAGTGGGTAAAATTTTTCCTATTGGTTGGACTTTTGCATGGGTGCTGGTTACTTCTGTGAGTACAGTTTTCCAGAATCCGGTCCTAAATTTTAATTTTATTTTAATATCTGAAAAAGAATAGGATTATTTGGCTTACATTTGCTTGTACAGAACACAATTTTTTTCATCAGTTAAAGAAGAGTATATTTTTCTCTGAATATATGGTGTTATTTTCAACTTTTATGTACAGACAATCCTCCAAGCCAGACTTTCACTGCATTTCACTCTGTGCAATCACTTTGGCTTGGACAAAGTGTGTGTAGAAGGTTTCTTATTTATTTACAGGGCAAATGATAATCTTCTTTTCGGAGATCTATAGGAAAACGATGCAGTCAAGAATCAGGCTTACCGACTTTCAGTGAGAAAAGAGTCCAGTATAATCTTACTAAAATAATTGGGGTTAATCATCAGCTGATATGAATGAGAATATTTCCACCAATTTCAGGTAAACTTGGCTAATCTACAGCAACTGAACATGATACTCTTGTGTAGAAGTGGTGATAGCACTATCAAAAGCAAATTAAACTGTTTTTTTTTTTTTGACATAAAAAGAAGGATGTGTTTACATTTGACTCCAGTGTGTTTTCCTGTGTGTCTCAGAGCAAAGACAGTTCAATTAAATATCAGTGGAGGGCTTTTTCTAGACAGAGACCTCTGGAAATTGCTGTAACCCTTTAACATTTAGAAAAGAATATTTAGAGAAATAGAATGCCTTCCTGTACATGCTTGTTTTCACAGTGGTAAAAAAAATAAGAAAACATTTTGGGGAAGATAGGATACCATTTCAACCTCTCCCACTAGAAGTAATAAGGAAATCAGCTGTAAGTTTTGTTTTCCAGTATAAAAGACGCTTAGATCAAAGTCAAGGAAAAATAACCTGGAGGTCACTTGCTTTATATGAAAGATGAAATCTGAACTTCTATCAGTTAGTTATGCTATCTGCTCTTTCATACTGGTGTCATGTCAGTCTCTGGTTGCCTCCAGTCTATTAAATCCTAAAACAGCACAGTTTTACCATAAATGTAGAAACATGCAAGTCAGGACTATCAACAACTGCATTTCATCTGTATTTGAACACTGCTAAATGCAATTTTGCTGTGGTATTAAAAAGTGAATTTTGGAATTCCCTGTCTGGTCAGTGCCTAGTGTTTGGTGGTTTAAAATCATCCACTGTGACTTAAGGCAGTTTATATTTATTTAAAACTATACTTCTGGGTTCAGTTAACCTGTAGTGATTTATACTAAGTGAGGATTTGGAGGGAATAGTTACATTGCAATCCCTTGAACCAGTGTTATTCAGCTAGTACCACTGAAGCCTAACTTTTTGCCACAGAACGTCAAAAGAACAGATTTTTTAAGCTATAGCAAAATCTGATTTCTGAGTTTATTTTAGAAAATTATACTCTTAAGGAGAAATGGTATGTATGGTTATGGGATACAATCTTATCTTTCAGGTTTGAATAGAATAGTTATTTTTGTTAAACCTCATAGCTGAGCTAGTCTTGCGTCTAGTTACTGTTTAAAGGGTAAACCGTCAAGAAAATTTCAGGCTCAGAAGAGGTGTTCATTTATCTGTAGTTAGCAATGACATTTTCTCCTCTATGGCCCTGTTCCTGTGGTTGAGCAGATGCACATTGATGTCACCACTGGAGTCTATTATAAAATTTTGGCAAGGTGGCAAGAATGACATTTTAAAGATGAGAAGTTTTAATTGCTTGTGTTCATTAAAGTTCATCTGGGATTTTTCAGGAAATTATGGATGTTCTCCATTAGATGTAGTGTCTCTCTCTGTGAGCCTTTTCTGTAACTCGGGTTTATTTTATCTTTATATATGAAGCACCTAGCACAATTTTTATAAATAATGATTATCAGAGTTCTTATTTCAGTCTCAGTGGATGATGGTATGTTTTCTCATGCCTTAAGCTGTTACATAGTGGTTATATGAGCTTCTCAGTGTCTCATGTGTTCCATCCTACCTGCAGCATCTGCTCTTAAACTCTTCTGCTTGATTTGCTTTGCCATCTTAGTCTCAAGTGGAGAAGAAGGGCTAGGAAAAAAAGGGATGCTTTTATCCTATTGCTTATGGGATGTAAAGTTCCCATAAATGATCAGAAGTGCATCTATCCAAAATATAGGTGCTGCAATTTCACATCATTCTTATGATCTACTGAAGAACAGGAAGGTTTTTTGTTTCCTTGCACTCAACAGCAGAAGCATCCACTTAAGAACTGGATAAAATCTGGTCGTCCGGTATAACTATTTTATCATGCTTGGAGCTGAAAATTACCGATATAAGATGATGGTGTTATTATATAAGTGACATCAAAACAAACGCGAGGATTTAGGAACAGGAGTTTGTAGTAAAAAAGTATGCCAAATGAATAGTATCTCACTCAGTCTATTTGTGTCAGTCAGTGAACATTGCTATTTTAATTTTGTTTGATTTTTCTCCCATAAACATTTCTGAACTGTAGCCTCTTTGCTACGAACAAGGATAGACAGCAGTTTCAAGATCTTGTATTTTTAACAGCTGTCTCAACAATGCTGGGGATCAGATCATCAAAGGCAATAATGTGCCCAGTGAGTATTTAGATAACTAACTAACTTTGACATAGTGGAGTTCTATCTGTCCAAATATCTTTAAGAATTTGAGGCTTATTCACTGATGTAAATCAGGAGTTAAGCGTATTGATATCATTGAGTCTATTGTGGCTTAAAAGTGGAACAAATGAAAAATAGACTTGGGAATTAGCTCTTAGTATTTGAGCTTTCTCTTTCCCTTGAAAGTATTTCACACAATAACCCTGTCCCCTTTCCTTCCCATCAAGAAACTTACTACAACACCTAAACAGCTGAGTTTGGAGTGGAACTGTGGTCTTCCACAACTCAAAGGCACGATATGATCTCTGTTAGCTGTTAATGAATTGTGCCAACTCGCTAGCTGATAGCAAAATCAATCGTATCAACTTTACTATCTGAAAAATATTATTACAATATAAAAGTTATTATTTGAAATTTGATGCATTCAGAAATACATCAATAAAAATACTGGAATTAAATCTTTGTGCCTTCTTTCCCTAAATACATAACTTCTGAGAAACTTATATTTTACATTCACTCTAGCTGTTTACATTTCTGAGAATTTCCTCGGCAAGGCATTACTCCTCATATATTCTAATTAAAAGGAAAAGAAGAAATAAATTGTCCTTGGCATATGTCATGCTAATGAGCACTGCTTAGTTTGAAAATACATGCTCATTGGTTTTACATGATAATTTCCCTTTGAACCGAAAGATCCTGTTTATACAGGAACATTTTCTGGAAGCAGTAGGGGGCATCATTTCACTTTTGTAATTCTTCAGAGACATCATCCCAGTGCATTATGTGTGCAAACTGAATTTTCTTTTTTTGTTTATGGCATTAATCCTGGGGTTAAGGTTGGCCTGTGGTGAGCAATAATAAGTTTAACCTTTGACTTCATACAATAAGATGTAATTTATCACTTCTAGACTCTTCTGTAAGTGCCATTACCCTCACTTCTGCTTAAGATAAATTGAGACAAGTGAGCACTTGATATCAGTGATCTTTGTATGCAGAATATAAATCTAATTTGCTTATTGTCTGAGCTTAGTTCTTTATCCTCTGATTATGTCTTTTAAACAGTCCAAACATAATTTTTTAAGTTTGATGTGTTAGTCAATTTTTGTAATTCATAGAACATTCTGTCCTTCATGTAGGTTTAAGACCAGTAAATATAAATCCTGGGAAGTCTGAATGTGGAAAATCTTTATGAAATGTGGAAGCAAAGCAAGTGAGGTACTCATATTGGTAGTATTTTCTTGCTGTGTAGCTGTGATCAGGAAAGCATTTTAAAATTAAAATGTAAAGGAAATTTAAAGGTGATTTAACAATTAGCATGTACGATTATTTTTGTGGCCAGTGTTTTCACTTATAAAGTGCATGTACCCAATATTTATAACACCTCTTTTTGTTTTTGAATTGTAACTGTAGCAGTTTTCTTTTAACTTCTTTATTTTAAAGCTTTGTTTTTTAATTTGCATTAAATATGATTATATTGCTTTGTGTTTTGTAATTGAAGAATAGATTTATAGCAAATTTGTTACTCTCTATACTCTTTAAGGGAGAAAAAAAACAGTATATTTTCTTAATTGTGTATGCTGCAAATGTTTTTTTTTCTCCCTTGTGACAAATTGATGATTTATCAAAAATGTTTGGGTGGGGATAGGGGAGACGTATATACTGATTCCATAAAATACATTTTGGTTTCAGAATAGAACCATTCAGGCTCATATCCTTAAGTAACACCGGAATTTAGAATCTCTATCTCCCACATCTCAGACCTATTATGTTTTGATATTAAGACCTATTTTTATCATCGCAACCATCACATTAAAATGTTTGCCACTATTTCTTAAGTATGCACAGGTGAAAAAGCGGAAAAGTTTGAATAGTTTTATAATTTACTTTGGAAGAGTACTAATGTTTGGTAGGGTTCTAACAATATTTTTCCATCTGGACTTAATATTTTGGGAAGAAAATATTTGTTCAATCAACCACCTGTTGGAACTCAACCCATTTTAGGTCCTCCACATAGAAGCTTATTCAGAAGATACATGTGTAATTGCATAATTTGCATGGTAGTACAGCCCATGATCATTAAATGTGTTTGTTGTTTTGTTTGTTTGTTTGTTTAGAAGCACTAAAGGCTACTCGAGGATACTCTCAGTCATGTTCCTAATTGCAATGTAATTTAACACTGAAGAGGCTACCAGTATCTGTAGTGTGTGCTGGTACTTGAATCTTCACTAGTTCATTAAATAGAAGTTTTCTGTTGGCTGAGCTTGCTCACAGCAAAAAAGCGGTTACCTGATTAGCTTAGCCCTTGCTGGCTAGTTACAGATAAAACATGGATAGAATATTATGAGTCCAACAGTACCAGCTGTCTCCGATGACACACAACAGACAATGCTGGATTGTGAGAGTAATTAAGTTCCTTACAATCTTAGAAGAATAATTTTGAAAATCTTCATGCAGTCTGTATTGCACAGCTATACTTTGGGATTTCACTTAAGTTTGAATTTTTTTTGATAATAAAGAAGAAATTGTAAGAATTGGAGATACCATCATTTATGCTGTTTTCATACACTACAGCTGTGCTGAGTGGAATGTGTTTAAATGTGAGTTAAGGAGGAAGAATGTATTCTATTGATAGTTATGGAAAAAAAGAAGAAACGAAGTGCTTTTTTTTTTTGAAATGTCATACATGTTCAAAAAGATTTATTTTTTGATAGATTAGGCTGCTGTATTTGAGAACAGAAGAGCTGTGTGAGAAAAGAAGGGTATGCTGGCAATTGGTGAACAAAGAAAATGTATTGCACTGAACTGCTATTCATACCATGATATGCCATATGGAATTAAACACATTTGTAATAGATACCAAATCTTAAGAATGACAATCCTCGTTACAATGCTGGACCACCAAAGTATGATATCTTCCACTGAAACTACAAGGAGAATTCTTCACCTAACGATAATAAACTGTTATTCTGCATATTGATCAGCTCTTAGAATATCCATCAGCATTAGAAATTTAGAAAGCAATATTTCCCATATGCGTTGAGATTTTCTAAGTAGAAACGTGTCTACATGCCATGAGCTATAAGCATATGTATTTGACTTAACACACAGCAGCCATTTTCCCCAGAATTCTAGATATTTGATAACTTTATTAGAATAGTTGCTGTGATAGGCATGGGTGAAAATCTTGGCTAAAGGACAGAAAATGCAAGGAGATTACATGTCACTTAAAAGCATTAGTGTACCACCAGAAATGGTAAAAATGAGAGTTATATACTGCAAAATGCTTTGGCATATACTTTGCAACCCTCCTGAGAATAAGTCAACGTGCTTTTCTCTGTCATACTTTTTGGTATTAATATTTAGTGTGTAGTTATATTAAAACAATATAGGACCAAATACTGAGATTCTTCACGAGGCGGATAATGTTTCTTCTGAAATGTCTGTCTTCAAGAGCTCCTGCTAATAAAAAAATACTGTCTTGACCACAAGGACCAAGAGAAATACAGGCATGCCGTGTTTTTCATCTGCTTGATAGGAATTGTCCCTGTGGATCCAACAGAAATGCTGCTAACGTGGCTACTGCTTCTTCTACTGTCGATGTGTCTTTTCCATGTTGGTTGGGAAAGTCATACTGGTAGTAGGAGGGAGGAGAATGAAAAGAGGAATCTAGAACTGAAAATGCTAGTCCTACACATCCTTGTTGACTTCCTGGGCATTCAACCCTCATGTCTTTCTAAGATTGTGTTGAATTGTAACATGTGGCAGATGAAGAAAGGTTGAATGAATGATGAGCAAATTATCTGCATGACACCTAAAACATGCTGTGGATCAGATTTATATAACATAAGAATACATGTCTACAAATATATATATGTGTGTATATATAAATCGCAAATTAATAAACTAGTGGTAGCTATTTAAAGGCTAAGCTCAGGTGAAATATAGCTCTAAGCCCTGATATGCAAATATACAACCTGATTTGTCTTATGTATTCCTTTTCACCCTTTTGATATAGAAGTTGTAATCACAGGATACTTAGATAAAAATAAGTTTGTCACCTACAGGGGAAAAAAAAGGCTTCCTTACTTGTCAGTGGCAGCACACATGAAGGTCTTTCATGAGACTTTTCATTATGACTAAGAGGAAATGTCCTCTTTCCACTGAGCAGGTAGTAACACTGACAGCTTTGCAGGATTTATATAAGGCAATGTGAGTTTTTTCTTTTTGAAAATAAAGCCAAGCCTCTGTAGCACTGAACAGGTATTGGGATTTTCATTCTATCTTCCCTTCCTGGTGAGTTTCTCCTGACTTTCTGCAGGCTTTTTTAGGTCAGGAAAATGGTTAGCCTTTAAAAATCATGGGTTAAAGTTTGGAGGAAAGCAAAGTTATGGCTCATGTGGAGAAGAGAAGCACTTTGGTAGATGAAGATGAATGAAAGTCTTGCAGCAGGGAGCTGACCCATTACTTCTAATCATTCTGAAGCTTTTCTGTGGTGGAGATTTGCTCCAGCTGCAGTTGAGTCATTGGTGTATCTGAACTGATGCAGCTTCTGGCACAGATAGGTAAAGCTACTCTTTGCATGAGTGGAGTCATTCCAGCAGGGATGAATTCTCCTGGTGCAATTAGCATATTTGCCTGTCCACACTAGATATGTGTGCTGGTGCTTCTGGCTATCAGTGGCTTTTCATGGAGGCATGTTCCCTTTTATAGAAAGACTAAATGCTGAAGAAATCCAGTGGGAAACTACAAAGTGAGAGAAAGTTAGCTCTCATGCAAATAAAAGTGAAATATTGAGAATTATTTTGAAATTGGCTTATGTGAGAGGCATTGTTCTAATTGTGGTTATTTATTCTCTCTAAAAGCTGCACTGCTTTGGCCAGCGGCCAGGAGAAGAATTGCACTCTGACAGTTCTGCCTTTTATAATCCTATCAAATACTCTTAACTACCCAATTAAGGCAGTTTCTCTTTTTCTAACATGCTTTTTCACTTGTATTTTCCATCAAGAAATTTTTCTGAGTTTAAATACCTGATTTACTGCTTCAAAAGGACAGTTGAACATTTTTAGCTATGCTGAGATCACTTCAGGTGATTTTTTCTGATAGGTTGTTATGACTTAAGGGCTCTACAGAGCCTAACGCAGTGGCATCTGAATGAAGTTTCTGTGCATGTGGAGTCTGGCTGTGGGTTTTAATGTGTTGTCTTTTCTCTTGATACTTTTTGTAGCACAAAAAAAATTTCTGGGAATTTCCAAGGAGTGCAGCACACTTCATTTTTAGTTGTCAAGATAGCTGACAGTTTATTGTGGTATTATGAATAAGTTATTTAGGGGTTCACACTTAAAACAAATGCACAAATGCTTGCCTTTTTTTCAAAGCTGACATATTAAATTTATATTAAGCAAAATATCACCAGGATACACACTGCATGAAAATGTAGACTATTCAGAATGAATTATTAACCCAAAGCTTTTACCCTTTCTCAGATCCTCTGAAGTTATTATGCAGGCTGCTAGGGGGGTATGTATGTGAGGGAAAATAGGGGGCTTCTAATGAGATGTATAACAGGCTGCAGTATCAGCAGATGTCATTGTTCAGCAGCTATTTTTTTGTAAGACAAAGTTCTTTATTACTAAATGCTGTGCAGAGACCTCTAATGATATTATTGGGAGAACAGGAGCACTGTAGTTTGTGTATTTATGTTAGGTAACCTTCAGATATCTAGGGTAACTGCATAGCCAGGATTGTTTGTAGTTTAAATGTAGTCAGTAAACCTGGAATCCAATTAGCCACTGAATTCAGTACACACATTTTAATGGTGATGTTTGAAATGTCAAAGTTTAATCTTGTCCCAGTGCTGTCTGAACAGCTGTCAGCTTCCATGTATCTCTGCAAGACTCTGTGAAACAATCAGCTTGTTCAAAACTGAAAGAATGAGCTGTAAGTACAGTCCTTTAAATTAAATGTTTAGTAAACATAGTGGTAGGTTCCTTGGAAGTGTACATAAATGTACAGGCAGCATCTGCCTAAATAAAGGTTGCAAAGTTTGTCTTTTGTCCTTTGATTTGATTGTATGAGATCAGTAACCAGAGTATCAAGACCAATATTACAGTTTTAGGAAGACTCCCGTGGATTTCAGGGAATCAGAGCCTGAGTGTTGTATAACTAATTGGCAGAAGTTATAGGATATTTTGGACCTGATTCTTTTTTCCACTTTAGTTCTAGAATAGCAAAAGATATGTAGTTATATAATAACAAAGGTCTGTATAAAGAGAAGGACCATGACCTGAATAGTTTGAGAATTTTCTCTCTCTTTCCCTACTATTTTTAATGTAGTTGTTTTAATACCAAGATATTTTTAAAAAAAAGGAAAACCTCAAAATCACCCTGGTGACTGAAGAATCTACGCCCCATTTTAAAAAATGAGTTAATCCCAAATTAACAGAAGTGTTTAGATAGCTAATATGCAAGCCTCGAAAAACCCAGTCAGTTGTCTTACAGTGTTGGAGCACCTGAAGTTTAGAGTTGGCTAACAGAAAATAAGAACTAAAAATGAAATTGTCTACATGACTTAAGCTCTACCTGTGATCATTTTAAGAATTATCTTAGACTTCCTGAGGCTGAACAGGTTCAGTCTCACTGCAGTTTACCCATTAGCTGTCCAGTAGCCTTTTTAGCTAGTTGGGTGTTGGGATGATGATGGTTTTACTTTAAAATATGCAGAAGAATTGAAAATGATACTTTAGTTATTAAATAATCATCTCCACCATTTCCTCAAATGGTTGACATTTTAAACTTTGAATTATTTAATTGTCTCTCTCTATTTTTTTTTAACTGCATTACTTTGGAGCAGCAATTTCTGAGCAACAGTGCTATGTGATCTGTAGTTCCCCCAACATTAGGCCTGAGGCTAGCATGTAGTCTTCCATATAAGGATAGCAACACAGTGATAATGCTGCATAGTAGTATCCACAGTTGCAACAAGTGCAGATATTTCAAAAAAAAAACCCCAAAATAAACAGCTAAGCAATCATGTTCTTTCAAACAAATTTTTTCCTTTCTAAAAGAAGAAAGTTTGAAAGGTCGATTAAGCTATTATTTGTTGCCTATTAAGCACTAAATTGAACACAGCAAAATCTGCTTTTTTCTTCTGTAGTCCAGCACATTTGAAGAGTGACTGCAAGAATCAGTATCTTCATATTCCCTGCTATTGTCATGCTGTATAGTGAACAGCACTCTTTAAAAGTTCTGGACCTGAGAAATTCTTGTACTCAATCTTTTGTACCTGCATGAGATTATGAAGGTCCTCTTGATTTGTTTTTTAGCAGCAAAAACTTGAAATTGATATTTGGGATTATTTTACTTACTGAGATAGCTGTTGGGGATGAATTTGAACTCAAACTTGACAGGCTTCATTCAAGTAATGTGTAGGATATTCTTCTGGTTCTTCTTCAGCAGGAATCAAATAAATTACAGGTATGTCTTTAGGTGTATTGAATAATTTAAATACATGTGAAAATTGGTTTGAAAATAAAGCCTGAAAGAATAAGAATGGTGCCCTTTTCCAGCATTGAATTCCGGTCCTCTGCACAGAACCTTGAATTTCTGCAGATCAGAATGAATTGATACCTCTTATTTTGTAATAATACAGAAACCAGGCAGGGGATACTTGAAGATCTGAATGCTGCTTTTGTGTACAGACCTATGATTCCCAGTTTCCATGCATGTTCATCGTTTTAAAGAAAGCAGCTATATATTTATTTTTTAAAAAAATAGGAAGACCAGGTATTTCTCTCTGTAGAATTCCAAAGGGGATTTACTACTGATCTGAATGAAGTAAAATTTGCTCCCCTTGATTAACAGAACCACCTTTACCATTATGGATGCAGAAGACAATAATTAAAAAATATTTAATATAAGCCACCCTCATTTGAAGCTGCCCTCAGTCTGCAGCCCTGGGGAAAGCCAAGTAATTAAGTTGGCTGCTGGAGGCAGCACTGAAGTGAAGATACATGGTAACTAGCAAAAATCCAAATTATGATTTGGACAGCACTGGCATAGTAGAAATTTCCCATTGGATCCTAGAATACTGTTTGTGAAGATTAGTGGATGTGCTGCACTAAGTGATGTTAACTTCATTACATGTTAGAGTTGGATATTTTGCACAGAGATTGCATGTTAAACTGTGGTAGTTCTCTAGGATTTTCATCACATGCTACGTAAGCAATGCCTCTCCACTCAAAAGTCTGGCAATCAGTGTCTATCCACAAGCGAAAAAAGGGTTATAAGAGCAGAGAATAAAGAGGAGTCACTTCAGGTGGAATATAAAGTGGGAAAATTAGCAATTGGAGTGATCTGTGAAGGGAGTAGGAGTGGAATACATAAGGGGAATGTGAGCAGGAGTGAAGCTGGTCCTAGAACTAATGAGTTCTGTGGACTGGATAAAACAAGCACGTGATTGTAATTCCAATGCAGTCTCTGAAGCTAAAACTTGAGGATCTTCATATTTACAAAAAAGATAAGTGCATGATCATATCTTAGATACTCCCCCTTCCAATAATTTGTGGTATTATTTGTCTCGTCAGATTTCTGCAAGAGTTTGAATTAATGATTCCAGACTGACTGACTGACTCAAATCTTTTATTTCAGTTCTGCCGCTTAAATCCAGTGTTTCCTCTATAACAGCTGTAATGTAACATATGCTAGCATCATGTATATGAGTATATATAGAGAGGTCAGCATACATTTCCCATTCTACTGAATGATGTAAATCAAGCTGAGTCTGCATTGGGGATTTTACCATCCATAATAATATCAGCATGGGTGTATGATTTTTTTTTCCAATTCCAGAGGTGTCAGCAAAAAACTGTAGATTACGTGAAATTTTAGAATAAACTTATTTTATTAGTATTTTCTCTACAGTTTTTTTCAGGCTTGCATGTGCAATATTGTGTTAGATGACATGAAAGGAACGTATTGTCTTACTCAAGAGAATGGTGAAAACAGTTAACACATCTGATGTGATGAGTCTAAGAGCATCCTTATCTTGTTGAAGAAAAACTGATCTCAGATCTTTCTTGTGAAAATGAACAGAAATGAACTCTAGGTTCCTGGGCAACAAATTTGTTAAATAAAAGAATTTCCATTGCCTGTAAATGTATGTGAGCTTTTGCTGAGTGCATTCTGACTGCTGCATTTTCCCGCACTCACTGTGCTGTCAGTAAGCTGCTGTTATCAAGTGCTTTTGGGACACTCCATAAAAAGGTACAATACAGAACCAAACTGTGTTCCATTTGATTCCTTGAAGTGGTGCAATTCATTTTTAGTAAAAACTGGTCATAGCCAAAGTGATCTGAAATCATTGTGGCTAGGCATCTGACAGTGTCAACACAACACTCTTCTGTACAGTTAATCTAAATACCGAAAGGAAATAATAGGAGGTTACATTCTTCAGAATGGCCAGAAAATACTATATGAACAGTATTTTTCTAGGGGTAAAGGGATTCATTCCACCTAGTGAACTTAAGGATTTTTTTCTGTCTTCTCTTCCTAATATAGTCAGTAAATGCTTTTTACAAGTTTTGCTATGCAAAAAGTTATAAGCCCATAAAGCTGATGGGGTTACAGTGGCATAACATCTGTACAGAGATTGGAATTACCCTGATATTTTAGTGTGTTGAAATACTGGAAATTTTGTATTAATGTTCTTAACCATTTTTTCTTATTTTAATGGCTCATAATTAAATGCATATCTTTTGTATTTCCATCTAGCATTCAAGGTATAAGTGAGGTGGCAGGGAATTGCACGTAAGGATGGAGAAGTATCCCCATCACACTTCTTTTGTTTCAGAGATTTTACGTTAAAACACTTTTCCTATATTTGTTGTCTAATTACACGCTTTGACTTTGTGAGATTACCTGTTAGACATGCTGCAGAAAGGTTCATCATTCTTCACCTTTGATATTCCTTAAAGTGCCAAGAATCAGCATCTCTGTCATCTGTGATCTCACAAAGTTGGTAGCTCTACACTCTGTTTATCTAATTTTAGAAAAATAAATATTAAGAATGTACTCTAAAATTGTTTCAAAGCATATTTACTTAAACAGCTAAGAGTCTATTTTCTTATATATTGCACATAATAGGCATTTGTTTTTTCTGATAAATATTTTTAGAAAGATTTAAGGAAAGATACAAAGGAGTACTTGGGGTATTTACCCTATGTATGTTGTCCAGAATCCAGGTATAAAGGGTTCATTGGTTACTGTATCTTGTATTTGGACTCAAAATGAGTTTGACTGTACAGATTTAAATGAAACCAGATTTTGGTTGAGTGTCCTGGGCCTTTTAGAAAGAATGACTGCAGATAAGAAAGTGTAATCCGTTCTATAACATGTATAGGTTCCTCAGAACAAGCTTGAATTGCTTTCACTAAACCTCTTAAAATTTTACCTTCTGTCTCTTTTTTATATTCAATATGCTTTAAGAATTTTTTAATTTTGAGAAGAATTATGCACTTTAATTTATTGTTTACATTTTTCAGTGTTGCCAATGCTTAACTATTTCCCAGTAATTGAGTGGTTACCTTTTGATTTCACTGCCTTTGGGAAGCTTCAGTTTCTGAAACAGGTAGTTTCTTAAAGGAACCTGCATCTGCTCAAAAGAGATAATAATTTAGCCATACTTTGAAATTTCTGAATTTTTGTTTGATCCTTTGTGACTCTGCCCTGCTAATAAAAAGTCCCATAAAGTGATACTGCCTGGAGCAATCATGTTGGTACACATTGTTTACTAATTCTTCTGAGAAGTCAAAAAAAGCAGGCTGCATTTGGGAATCTGACTGAAAAAAATACAAATATAAATTGGGGAAGGATCGAGTTAGAGGTCATTTAGGCAAACTTGACTCCTGCAAGTCCATGGGCCCTGATGGGATGGACCCATGAGTGATTCTGTGATAAATGCAGGACCTTTCCAATTGCTCTGCCCCTGAGGGGTAGCTGAAGTTCTGTTGCACTTGCTTTTTAATAATGTGTGTATTTTTCACTGGTTCTTTCCTGTCTGAGGGTTTTAGCAGGTCTGTGGAGTTATCATCAGCTTATACAAGAGCGATTGTAAGGAAGAAAGGGATAAGATAGATTGTAGCTTCTATCAGTAACTTTCTCAACTCTGTAGAGAGACAAAATTTATATTCTCTTGTGGATGCCAGAATTCCAATTTTCTAACGTACCATGGGAAAAAGCAAAAAAAAAAGCATTGAGATGATAAACATTTGACACTCAGAAGAAAAATGTGGCAACACATTTGCCATTCTGATCCTTTTTTTGGAACACAATATAGTTGATTCCTGCTTTGGGTGAGATGCATCTAAAATGATCCTTTCTCAGTCAGCTTAGTGATTTCACATGTCAGGTGTAATTTTGCAACCCTGTTAGTGTTGTGGTTCACTCCTCCCAACATAAGTAGGAAAAAATAGCTGCTACCTTTTCCTTATAGAAGTTTATGAAATGGGATTGGTCTGCCACGGTGTTATGAGAATGCAAAAAGGAGTGTATTTGTGTCATGTAGTGTACACAGGGACATATAGCATACATTTGCTTTCAAAGTCAGGTATGTACAGTGTATGAAAACAGACGTAGTTGCTGTAGAGGAACGAAGGAAATCTTCTGTTCTGGTACACTTAATGTGCATGAGAAATCATACAGTTTACAACAAATAATACATTATATAGAAAAAAGATATATCTACCTGTTCACCATGGTTTTAAAAGTAAGTTAGCTTTTAATTTATCTAAGAATGCATCAATTAGTTGTGGCATGACTGATGCATTCAAAACTGAGAGAGTAATAGCTTGGAAAAGAAAGAGGACAGAATTGTCTGACAGTGTTTCCTTGAAATGTTGCCAGGTCTCAAATTGTTCCTAGTAGAGGGAGAATTCAATGCGAACTGCAGCAAAAAGTGACTTACATAAGAAAGAAAAAGTATGTCTGACCATACTCTAATATTTAAAATTCAGTGCTGATTTATTTTAGTGACTTGGAATTTAATTCTATGTTGAAACAATGGCTGTTATTTTGGCTGATTCTGGGACTTACCCAATGCTAAGACTTCCAAAGATGAGAACTTCTTAAGAGCCAGACTGTAACCGTGCACTGAGATTGTGAGTGATAGTAGGATATATCTGTTACACAATAAGCACATTTGGAGATTTATCGAACTCACAGACTCGAGTTACATGGCAATTGCTATGTAACTTCTCGCAGTTTGTTCCCCCTCCCCCCCCATACTGTGTCATTCTTCTCCATCTCCTTTCTCTTCCCTCCTTTGTTCTCACTCTGTTGCTGTCTTTTGAAAAATTCTTTTTCAGAGATGGTATTTATTGAGTACTTGGGGCAATAGATAGCTGTCCTTCTTTCATGCTATTGTTTTCTTGCCTTCTTAGCCTTTGCTCTTAGAAGCTGCATATTATTTTGTTTATGAGGAATGATGGGTAATATCATTTGACGCTTTCATGATAGCAGTAGCACTAAAGTATCATACTATCATGAAGTAATAGAATACTAACAGATACATCTGAAAAGTATTATGATTAGTAATGGGCATCATACTGGGATGGTGACTCTACTATGATTATAAATAAACTTAATAGCACAATACTGGTATTATTTGGCAGCTTTACTATTTTCCATAACCTCTGGCCATTGACTAACTAGCTAAAAAATACTCCCTGAAACTTTTGGGTGCTTCTGGCCTTTACTAAACTTCTTTGCTTCTTCTCTAAACATTGTGAGGCAATGTTCTTCTAATATATCCCTTCATCCTCAAACTGAGGAAATATGTACTCCCACTTCTTACTTTCTTCATTCAACTGTGAGACTCTGTATGTCACATTGATACATATTTTCCATCCTTAGATGATATGTATGCAGATTTCTGTTCTGTCATACAAACCAGGGTGGGAGATAAAGGACTTGGTTGCTTATGAGGCATCCCCTGCCTGTTCGCTCCTGAACCTTCTCTGAAAATCTGTATGATACAGAAGAGTGTTTGGACAAAGAACATGGACTAATAAACAGTAATCACCTGGCACTCTCCATAGGAACTCTTGGAAAGGTAATACTTTCTGGAACTGTATTCTCTTTATTGCATATCAGTTAGAAAACATAGGAATCTTCAAAAGAGAAACTCTGGGGTGGGGAATATTGCCTGTCAGATTACTCAGGTTTGTGGACAACTACCTCATGATAGGATAGAGAAATGGGCAAAGTCATCACCTAGGGCAGAACAAAAGGAAATAGTTTGGCTAAGGATAGCTCTGCTTATCACTCCTTGTGCAAGGATGGATGCATGAAAGGTGGGCCAGTGTGTGTGCATGTTTTCTATAGGATTTTAGGATTTTATAAATTCTAGAATTAAGACCGCAATGTATCTATTAAAGGTTAATATGAATCTTGTTTGACACTTTATATTTACAGCGTGTCTAAAACAGTAATTTCGTAATACAATATGAAAAGTCTTCTTCAGGGAAACAGAGTAACAAATATTCAGAATATTTTGTAAACCTCATAGTGGGGTTAAACCTATTCAGCAACAGTCTTCTGTTCATTTACTAAACACAGTGGGGCAGGACAAGTTGGCAATTATCAGCTCTTTAAAAACCTTTGCTGTTTAGTGTTCTCAGGTACATAGTCTACTTGAACCATAAGCTGTTAGTTTCTCAGAAAAAGGCATTTTTTAAACTGTTTTTTAAAACAATGCCCAGCAAAATGGAACTCCAGACCTGACTGAGGTTGTGCTTATACATATTGGTTTATGAACAGTCACTAGCCATTTTGCAGAAGTATATTAATAATTATGCAGTCTCTCCATAAACACATTCCCTTTGAATTACGTGGATCAGCTACTTATATATCTTTACATTTTGTGCTATTTTTATTTTATGGAAATAAAAAAAAAGGTAAGTCGTCCTTTTATATTTTATTCATGGGAAATGTCACAGTTTTTATATAATGAGCAATCCACTGAGTTTTTTTCTCATGAACTTTCTCTTTCAGAAGAGGCAAATTTGACTGTATGTAAATTTAATTTTAATTAGTGGAGTATCTAAAAACCTTGGGTCCATTTTTCACTTGGCAATAATGTTTAAATCAGTTACTGCAAAGGGCTCTTTAGTGTTTATAAAGGGTAAAACCATTAGACTCAGAAACCCAAAAGTTAGCGTTAACATGTGGCCGAATGAGGAAACGGTTGGATTTCCTACTATAATCATTTCCTGGGTCGTGATTCTACCAGTGAGAAATTTTGCAGTGTAATCACACACAGTAGATAACTATTCTCTAGCAAGCTCAATGAGAGAATAGTTCTTATAGCTATCTTTAGCAAGAAACTTAGTTTAGGTTAGAGACAACAGAGGAAATTTACTAAGCTTTACAGGGTGATTTTTTGGCATCAAGGTGATGGCAGTTATTAGATCAGAAATGAAGAGGAATAATAAAAACAATCCCAACAGTGTGACATAGAACTAACACAAAATTTAAACTGCCACAAGCATAGAAACTTTAGAGAGGAAATGCATAATTTAATTAGAATGGAAATAATTCTATTTGCATTCTTGAGTCAAATTGTTTGTGTGAAGCACAAGCCTGATCTTCAGCAAGAGACATTGAGGGTCAGTTTCTCATTTTTCTCACATACTTTACACTAGCTGAAGCTAAATTATTTTAGCTGGATCAGATTTACATCTATGTAAGTCCACCAAATTGCTAAAGAGAGAGAGCACAAGCAATAACAATGCTAGAAATAGCACTTGAAGAGGTTTTCCACTACAAAGTTTGTGAATGGCTAATCCTTTTTTTGAGAGTTGTCTCTCATTTTTAGTGTTCATCTTAGACTTGGCATTTTAATTTGTGATTAGTCTCTGTGATGCTTTGGAACAAGAAAAGCGTATATACTATACATAATGTATATACAAGAGAAAGAAACAAAAGGGAGGTTCTAGGGAAAGGCTGAACTGATTGATTCTCCTTTCCATTCACCAAATCTTGGTGAGAGGCTGACAACCTGAAACAGGCACTCTGAGCTGAGATATAAAATGTGCACTACATTCACCAAATGTTCACCTTAGTTTCAGATCATTATCGGTGTGCTATTTTCAGGTATTTGTTGCCATTATTTTTTTTTTTTTTGTTCTTTGTCTCCTAACTTCATTTAGTTCTACATTACCTACAAATCTGGCAAACACTAAGAACTTTTTAATTTTTCTGAGGTGAAATTTTTCTACCAAGTTGTTTTCATTCAGGTTCAGATAGATTTAGCATTATTTATTTTCAAATAGCAAAGGCCTTGAATAAGTTCTTGCATCAAACAAAGTGATTAAAAGAAAGCTTCTGAAATCATTACGGCAGTGAAGGTGTGTGTGAAGAATACACATGGGAGATGCAAGAAGAGAAGAAGATACACTGTAAGAAGTATTAATGGGGATGGAGAACAGATGTCGTTTCTGGCTGTTTACGAAGCATCCCATTTAGTATGCTTTTCAAAGGAACTTGAGCTACTGTTACTTTTGTCCATTATCCATTTATACTTGAAAAGCATAGATGGAGAGGTGCATTTATTGTCACATTAATATTACTCTTGTGACTGGCATTATCGTTTTGTAAAAACAATTCTCTCCCAAAATTCTCCTCTAAATTCACAGCACTACAAATTCACTGTTTGCTTATTAGTATTTCTGTGGGTCATCAGTGTGGGCTGTATGGTATATATCTGTGGTATAAGGATCACAGACAACTCTTGCTGCAACTGGTTTTACTCCTCAGGCCTTCTATAAAGCTCTGAGATAGTACGTTCTGAATCAAGGCATACAGGTGCCTAACAAATGATTTCTCAACAGCAGAGCTTTTACTCATGAAAAACTTTAAGAATATCCACAGGGAAAATCTTTGGTTCTGTAGCTTCGTATTTAGATTACAGTAGCTAGAAGTTAATTAGCCCTGCTAGCCTTTTTCTTTCAGGGTAATTAGTAAGAAAACTGGATATAAAAAAGTCAAAGTCATTTTGAGAGAAAGAACCTCAACATTTTTGTACATAACAGCCCCTTTGGAGGATATTATCTCCATAATGACCATAGGATGCTCTCTGTTCTGACAGGATGTAGTTCTACAGTCTCTGGACTCATTTAAACGATGTCTTAGTCATTAATGATTTTAAGCCTAGCTGCTTGCAATTGCCAGATGAAACCACATGACGTGGTTTAATTATGCAATGATCAGCAGCCTTTACATTTTAATTAGGAAGCCACTGTAATGAAGCCGTCCCACTTTACATATGGCTTATTGGGCTGAAAGGCCTTCTTTCCTAATTGGTTGTTTGGAAATGTAATTTTGACACAGCAATGCAGGTAGACTTGTCTTCACTTCTAATGTGTTTCCTGGTCTTTTTTGATTTGGCTAATTAGTGCTAATAATTTAAAAGCTGCATGGCATTCCAAAACTCCTGCTGTTTACTATATGTATAGTAGTTTCATTAACAGATTTTCGTACTGTTAATACATGGTGACATACTGCTAGTGTCTATTCACAATTTTCTTTGGTTTTGCCAGATGACAGGGACTTTCATGTCACACATTTCATTCAGTGAACTGTGTGTGAAAGAGATTCCTCATGCAAGGCATTTAAAGAACTATGCTTTAATAACCGTTTGCAGTACTCTTCAGAGAATATTGGCATTGCAAACTGCAGGATTTATTTGTGTTTAAGATTTTTAATGATTAATTCATGAATATATCTGCAAGAATGCCAAGGTCTCCAAAATAAAGAAAGCCTATCCTTTTGTAGTTGTTTGTTTTCATTTCAGATCAAAGCTATCTGTCTTGTTTTTTTGTTTGTTTGCTTGCTTTTTTTAAGGAATAGTCTGTTCTTTCCACTGAGATCTAGATATCATTTTGACAAGTAGAAGAATTAATTTACATTTAAGAATCAAATAGGTAAAGTTTCCATCTTCACCTGCATTATTTTCTGAGTTCTGATGAGCAGGACCATTTCCCAGCCTGTTCTACCAACCCGGTCCACATGCTATGTAAAGTCATTCTCCCATTTAGTGTTTTATTTTATTAGTAAAAATAAAATTGACAAAGCTCATCACAGTTCCTCGCCGAATTGGCTGTCCATGCGGCTCCTAGCTCAAAAATATTTCTCTCTATGTTCTTTCTCCCTTGAAAGCTATTCTTGCTTATATCCGATTGTGCAAAAAAAAAAAAAGTTGCTTCAGTTATTCAAGAGACTCAGCAGGAGTGTTTCAGGCAAGCACTACTACTGTTCAATTGTTGGAGCTCTCTGATAGTCAGCCTAATATTGATTAAATCCAGAGTCACTTGCTTTCACATGGTATTCACAACCCTTCTTTTACCAACCTTCCAAGACCACTAACTTTATTTTCAGAACCTTCTGACAGCTATACAGGATTTAGATCCAGATGTGCATTTCTAAAAAGACTGCTTCATTTAAAGGGTTTCCTATGTACTTCAGTAAGTCAATCCAATAGCTTTATAATTTGTTATTAATGTAAAGTCCTTAAAGCAGGGACATGTCTTACTGTATATTTTTATTGTACCTAGCACAACAGAGCTTTGAGCTTGATTATCTTCAACAGTGATAAAAATAATAGTAATCTGTGAGGTACAAAAATCAGGGAGCTAACAAGACATGTGCTAGGTAGCAGCTCAATCACTTTGTTCCCAGTGTTGCAAACATTTATAAATAGTAGTATTTCTGGTGTCTTCAATTGAACCACATCTAGATTCCTAACTTGAAGTGAATAGTGTTTGTAGGGCCAAGGTAGAATGTTATTTTGTTAAATTCTTCTTCTGCTTATTTTTATCGCCATGTAACTTTTTTGTACTGGTAACTTGACTTTTTTTGTATTAGTAAGGTGCTGGTACAGTAAAAGTGTTGTTAAAATACGATAATATAAATAAAATCTTCAGAGAAAAATACAAACAATTTTATAAATAAGGCATAGGGTGTATTAGAATGATGCTGGAGCAAGCCTTCTTTTCCTCCTGATCAGTAACAAGCACTTAGTTACCTATCAAAGGTAGCTCTAGCATAAATAAAGAACTGTAGATAAATTGTATATATTTCAACAGATTCCCCATTAGAACACCTTGCTCAGTTATATTATCTCTCTTTCATAAGGTAATATTAAGGTTAGTTTGGTGCAATGATAATTCACACGTTAAAAAAAAAAACACTGGATGCTCTGCATTATGAATATTGGATTCTGAGCATAGCCACTCAGAAGTTAGTGCTAAAAATTTCAATAAGTTTAGCAGAGAAGAACTCAGATGTTTACACTTCAGCAAAATTCTGTCAGTGCTCTATTCATTTCAAAAAACATATATTAGAATTGGGAAAAATTCAGGAAAAGACAGAAAGGGTAATTAGAAGCATGGAGTAGTTTCTGCACAATGAAGATTGAATAGGCCAGAACTTTTCAGGCTAGAAAAAAGATGACTTGGGGAAACATGATAGAAGTCTACAGACTGATGAGTGGTATAGAAAGGGTGGGTAGGAATCAGTTCTGCACTCTCCAGTACAAGAATGAGAACTCATCAATTGAAGTTAATTGTTCAAACAAAAGATATCAGCCCCTCGTGCAGTATGTAGCAGATCAGTGAAACTCTTTTCCAAAGGATGTTGTAGTGGCAAAAATTTGTGGACTTAAAAAGGGATTGGACAGAGAGGTCCATTGGGGGCTTCTAATCATATAAGCCACATCAGGTTCAGGAAGTCCTCTGAACTGAAATTGTTTGGAGGCTAGGAGACTGTTAGGCAGGAGGTATAATATACACTGGCTCTGTTCTCTCCCCTCCCCTAAAAATATGCTAATTGTCACCATTGAAAACAGAGTATATGGACCTTTGGTTTGACCCACCACAGCAGTTCTTGTGTTAGGGGAGTCAGGATGCTTGGACATGGAGGACTAAGGAAATAAGAAGCCTGAGACCAAAAGGTGAATGCTGGGAATCAGGAACTTGCAGTATTAGAGGAGTACTGTGAGACTGGGGACAAGAGCAGGAGTACAGGACATGGGTCTATGGCAATAGTGGCAAATAGGAAATGATGCTGGATCTTGGGATTCTGTGGAATTGTCAGGGTAAGAAAGGGAGCTCAAGACCTCTGACAGGAAGGAAGGGCTCCCTTTGTGGAAGGAATAGAATGGCAAATAGGAATGAGTAATAATACTGAGGTCTAGCAATACAAATTTTATTTCTGGCATATGCATGGCGAAATGAAGTTAGAGTAAAAAGAAGAGAGATTGTGGGGAGAGGAAAAAAGCCAGAGCTTCTAAGAACATATAACTAGCTTTTGCTCACACATGCATGTTGAGCGGAAGGCACAAAACATTTTCTCTCATTCTTTTCCTGATCTGGCAGGAAAAGTAGACATGAAATGTAAAATTGTATGTAGATGAAATGCTCTCTTTGAAATGCCCTTAAAATGTAGTTGCAATGCTCTCCTTATGACAGTATAGCAGGAAGTGCCCACTTAAAACACTCAACACATGCAACTCATAGAGGATTTGGTACCAGTCTTTGCAGGCTACAAATGATGATGTAGAAATGAATTGTGGTAAGTGATTTGTCTTTAGAAGATTTACCTTGAGGCTTGCATTTCAAGCTTCAAAAGCCCTTAATGATCAACTGTTATGGGAGAGCTAGGATGTCCGAAAAAGACTGAACATCAAGACTGGTGAGCTACACATCTGAACTGAATAAATCTATCAGAATGAACGTATTGGCCGGTAGGTTGCTGTTGGCTTTGGCCATGCAGTAGCTTTCTGGTAGCAGCAGGAATAAAAGTAGTGTTTTGATGAAACATGAATTATGAGCTGCTCTGGTATTTTATTCAACGAACAGTTGCACAGCAGCTGTAACTGCAGATTTGTAATTTCACCGGGTTCAGATGTCTCCTGACAAGACCTTAGCTTTCTGGCTTTTTGTTGTGCACGTGAAAATGGACATAGATCACAAAAGATAACAGAGCTGCGTAGTTAGAGAGCTGAAGCAATTTTTAGCAAGGTACAGTACATGTGATTAGGTAAGCAGAATGTCATGATTTATATACTGCTTATTTCTGAGCTTCTTTACTTGTGTCATTTGCTTCTTTATTTGTGTCGTTTCAAATGCTAAAATCTTCTGCTTTAAGCAATTACTCTTACATATTTATTGTTTTCTGGCTACTTCCCCACTTCCAGCAATCAGGACTTGGTCCTTCATGACGCTAGGCATTTTTGCCTTTATTTCACATAGTATGTGCATAATACAAGAGCAATGCTTAATTTTTACTATATTAGTAGTCTGGCTAATTTCATTGAGCCTCATGAGGTTATATCAACTTCAGAGAAGCCAGCACAGCCATTTACATGTTTAGAACATTGCTGAATCATGACCAAAGTGCTCAACAGATGAAATTCTAATGGGATAAAAAAAACCCTTGCTCTTAATCTAAATGGTAAGCCTTTAAAAGAAAATTGCTTGATGCCTCCAACTTCTCATTTGCAATGTGCTCTGCACAGACTACATTTCCTATGCTCTGCCTCTGGCCATGTAACTCCCATGACACATCTTCTTGTTGATCTGACTGAAAAAGAAAAATTTCATGTTACTTTAATAAAACGGTGCAATTCAGTTCAAGCTAAAATGAAACAAAACAGATTTTGCCACTTGTTTCATGGATTGGATTTTTTTTTCCAATAAGTAAAAAAATATTTTGGTGGAAAATGTGGTTGTGTTGATAACAATGCTTTTGAAAAATTTCCTCTCTATTCTAATATCCATCTTCTTCACTTTCTGTTCTGCTTTTCAGGTTCTGAATTTTAAACATTTATTTGGACTTTCGAAAGAAGTGTTTAGTGTAGCCAGTCTTTTAAAATAAAGTTATGACAAGGTATAGAAAAGAAGATAACAATGTGAATAAATATGGCCACATTATTTTGTCATATATGTCAACATGTTTAATGTAAGCATATGCTTATTTTCCCTGGCAAATCAGGGCCTCTTTTTTCAGCTTCCTAGTTCTGCATCTTGATATTTCTAAATTCTTTAAAATGAGAGGCCCAAAGATGAGGATCATTAAGTTTGCATGGAAAACTGAATATCAAATATAAATAATAGCTGTGTTTTTCAGTAATGTGAAGGTCTTGGAAGACTGACCTTCTGTGCAAAGAGCAATCTTTGCGAAAAGTGCCCTCAAGTGATATAAGGTCTCTGAAATGATAGGAAGCATCCTTTTACATTATGGAGAGATTAGCATTCAAATAGAATGTTTTCAACATCATGCTATCTGAATAGATTTTGTTAACAGGGTCTAGTTCTTTCCTGGGTTTTCAGGTGTGTTTAATATGTTTTTCTATAATATATTCCACATATCTTTGTTTAACAGTGATGGCTTACAAACTATTTGCTAATATAAAATTCCTGTTTGTTTTATTAAGTTAAATAATACCAAAACAGGCCTATTCTTGAACTTAAATGGCTTAAACTCTTACATATGCTTCATGTAGCACCTTTATAAGAAGAATGAAGAACTGTGGTATATATCTGTAAGTATATGTATAAATATTTAAAGTTTACAGAAACTTTGGTAGAATTGTGCAAGAGCTGAATTTGGCCTCACTTACTATAATACTTAAATCCAGAACTTTGATTCGTGACTCTTCTGAGGATGGTGTGTATCCACTTTTGACTTGTACAAGAGACAGGAATGATTCTTCTTGCATCAGTAAAATTCTGTGCAATGGTTACTTATTGGCCTCTTGCTGGATGGGAAGTATGGGAACTTTGATTATGATATCACTATGATTAAATATTTTTCTTACATACACTCAAATGGAGAACTCTGGTCTTAGCTGAGACAGAAAATTTTGTTGCATGCTTACAGTGGTTTTTATGTTTTTAAGAAAGAGGCTTTATTTTTTGCCATTCTCTTGCTATCTCAGGCTGCAGGGGTAAAAATAATTTAAAAACCTCACGATATAGTATATGCTTCATTTCCTATAGAACATCTGCTTGCTTTCTTATCAATGTATCACCTATTTTATCTTCTGCAGTACAATGCTTTTTAAAAATGTTACTATAAAAGCTCCAGTGGACTAGCTTTATTTTATTAACATTTCAGAAATAATTTGTTCCATTTAAGAGTTTTCATTTTATATTTATTCCATAGGAGTTTTCATTTACAGTTTTAGAAGGTAAATGAGTCTCACTCCTATAGATAACCACAGAAATAAACAGATAAGTATGGACTACACAGCATCTGAATTAAACTTTGTGCAGTTTCAAGAAAAATTCTTTCTTGAGCACAAATTTGCAGTTGTTCAAAAACATCTTTCTTATCTTTTTATGCCACATAAAAGTTAATAATGCCTTCTACTTTATTCTTCTTTTTAACTCTAAGCACCTCTTGTTGCTTGATAGCTTGGATTAAGTTGATGTTTTTAAACGTTAAACGTTAAATAGAACAAACTTAAATGTGCTAAAAGTTTCTGAATTCTCAGAATATAACTAAAATGTAAGGGAATTTATTGATTCCTCTTTTCTAGATATATATGAAATTTAGAAGTGTCCAAAGTTTATGAAAATATTAAAGTTTTACCAACAGAATATTTAAGATGCTTCTATTTTTTAAGTTGTATCTTTTCAATTTAAATACTTTTTTTACATTAGATACTGTGTGAAAATGTCCTGTAGGATAATTTTTGTATCTATTTGTTAAAAATGAAGTAAAATGTCCTTTAGAATAAGTGCCTAAGATTGGATATAATACATACAATATTTTCATCTTTTAGCAGATAGATAGATATTGTTTAAAATACACTTTTCTAATTTGAAGTCATTCTGTACTAGGTATATCAGAGTAGTACTAGGTATTACCAAAGTAACGATTCTGTCATATACTGCGTATGCTGGCCTTATATTGCTCTTACTAGTGCCCAGTGCTAAATATGTGATTTACTCATAGTTATTCAGCCCTGAAATCACAGTGAGTAAGAGCACAACTGAGCCTCAAACTTTACTTTAAAAACTACTCCATCAATTGCTTATTTCAAACTTACGTGTTTGCCAAAAGATCCCTCCTTTGTTTGTAAAGCTGGAAAGTAACAGATCAGCATTCAGGCATCTTTTTTCTATCCTGGATTATGGCAGATTACTTACTGTATTGTATGACATGCTGTGAATAGATGTCACATAACCTGTATATAGATATCACAGTTTCATTGTAAACTCTCTTAAAAAGGGAGAGAAAACAAAAAACACAGTTAAGGGTAGGAAAGTACTTACATGACATGCAGATGGAGTAGATAAAGGTACTCAAATAACCAGCGGCCAATTTGTCTATTAATCATGTCTTTGCTTCAGGTTTGTAGCACTACCATTTGCCATAGTAGATTTAAATTAGATACTCTTGGAATTCAAAGCAACTATCCAACTTGAAAATAGGATGTTGAAATTTTAGCGGTTGCATTAGGATTTTTATGATCCTGAATTTTAGTCATGCTACATCAGCATAGCTGGTGAATATCTGATAAACATGAATGGGTTTATTATCCCCTGTGGTTATCTCAAAATAGTAAATATTCACTCTGTATCTTATTTATGTGTTGCCCAGCACTATGCAGCATCCTAACAAAATGTGATCAATTTCGTAAACTGAGTGAGGGAAGGGCATAGCACCTATATATGTTTAGCAAAAGCCTGATCCAAAGTCTGCCAGAGCCGATGGGAATGCTCCTATCGATTTGAATTTAATTTTGAATCAGGACCAAGGTACAACTAGGCTGACCACAAGTTATAGATTTTTATCTCAAAATCAAGTAACTGAAGGATTCCACCCACACAGCAGAACAGGAGCAAGACATGTCTGTGTCTGTGCGGAAGTGTCAGTTCCAACAGTGCATGCTGTTGAGGCATGCAGAACATGTCTGAAAGGAAAACTGTTGCTCTTGTTGTTGAGCAAGGCTAGTGCACTGCCTGCAAAAAAGACAAGGCTCTCCAAGCAGCTGGTCGAGCCACTGAGTAGGGATAATAGTAAAGGCTAACAGTGACGGAGGACTGCAGATAGTTCTTAGTCAATGCCTAGCGTCTTTCTCCAGTCCGTCCTCCTCCCTTTTGCCAGATAGAGTGCAACATTTTAGAATATACTTAATTTTTCCCATGTGACTTAGCAGATAGGACATTAGTTTGAAAACCAGAGTGATATGTTTTGCAGCTATTGCAACTACTGAATTTTAAACACCAAAAATACGTTTTAAAGCTAGTAATATCTCTCTTCAGAGAGTAAATGTGGTAGATATCTTTTGAAAGATTATGAATGGCATGATCACCTGCTATACAGAATTTCCTAAAGATTTGTTTGGTACCACTTCTCTCTTATTTGGAAAACTGGGAATCCTAAATGGTAAACATTAAGTCGAATCCTAAATGTTAAAAAGAAATGATAATGATCATAACAGTGCAGTCACAGAATATTCCACACCTCTTCAGTGAGTCATTGCATATTAATGCTTGATTTAGTATGCTTTACTTAGATTTTCAGTTCTACAGTGAAATTTCTGGGCAGTAGAAAAGGAAAAAAGGCTCCTGCTCCTTAACTGAATCATGGAATAACATTTTTCTTTTAATTTTAAAGAAGAGGGATCTTCTCATCCCTTAATAAATATGATTTTGACTCCTATGGAATGACTGTTTTTTTAGCACTGATGTCAGTTATGGAAATCCAAGTAAAGATTTCACTCAAAGGAAAGATTTTGCAGATCTCTTCAGGTATTTTCTGCTTTCATTTCCCTTGCAAGCCAAATCACTATAATTGACAGCGACCCTTTACCAAGCATTTAGCTGGAGGTGGCCTCTCAGTTCTCCACCAGTTCATTCATGTGCATAGATATCTTGTACATTCAGTAAATCTGCATTAAGGATCTCTGTTCTGATATTAGACTCGTACGTTTGCACAGAAGAGCCTAGCGTAGGGATGTATCGTCAAATTGCATCTCGTCACAAAAAAGTATTGCCTCTAGGTCAACTTCCTCATGTCTTTATTTCTCTTCTGTGAGACCTCTCTGCTGACTAGCCTAAATGGTGTTATATACATCATTTTTTTGTAGAAATTAATTGTTAAATATCTTTAAAAGCTCTTTGTTATGCATTTATCACAGAACAACTCTATTAAATCTATAATTGAACTCCCATCCCATTTCTGTAAGATTCCTAAATATGTCATACTAGGCTCCATCTGTCTTTAAACAACTGATTTCTCAAAAATCTTTTATTATAGTACACAACCAAAAGACCAAGCAGTTGAATCATTTTATCGATATGAGTTACTGCCTTGAAATTAGGAAGAATGATTTTTATAGCTCTCTGGGATAACCTATACTGTCATTTATCTATCTAGACAACACTTATCCCTATAATATGAATGAATCTTTGCAATATCACAGTGAAAACTGATTTTGCTGATAGAGAGCAGAAATGCAAACACACTAAGGGCATCTCCCTGCAGAGAAATAGAGCACAGAGCTCAACTTAGCAGTTCTGAACTTAAACCAGCTGAGCCTGTGCCAGAACCCAACGTGGTATAAGTATGCCGTATAAAAGGCAGGGTTTGCTGACTTCAGTGAGCACAGTTTAAGCCTACCTTTCTTCTTAGTTTCTTCATATCTTTACATATGAGTTCAGGGCAGCGAGGGATTCCACTTCACTTACTCCATATCCACACTTACTACATATTCTCACCTACTTCATATCCACTGTGATTTCTGACTCATAAAGGAACCTCTGTGACACAAAAGAAGGCACAAAATTTGGATTTGTATAATCTAATTTGGTGCCTGGATCAGTCATTTCTCCCTTTAGAAACATCCGAAAACCTATAGCATATTTACCATGTTGTCTAGATGTTCTGCGTAACCAACAGTCAGCCCCAGAGATCCAGTAACTCAGTGCTTCATGTGGGAAGAAAATTAGCTTTCCATTACATCTTCCATGCTCATTGCCAGCAAATATTTGAAGTCTTGGGGATTTAGTCTCTGAGAGATAGTAAAATTCTGCCCTTTCTTGTTTTACAGAAGTAAGCCTGGTAATAAATGTGTGGAAATATTTATGTTTTCCGTGTAAAGAGAATGGATCGGAATTAGCATCACAACTACCCTGAAAGTGATACAGAAACCTTGAATGTTTTCATTTTGTACTAAGAAAGATGCTTCACATTATAGAACTGGCCTTGATATATTTTAGAATGAGCTTGTTGGGGGTCATTTATACTGAGAAGGCTTTTCGTCATCAGGATGAAAAAAAATTCACTTCTTACAGATCACGATGCTCTGCTAGAGAGTCCTTGTACAGAAAGATATGTGTGCGAGGTCCTGAAAATTAAAATTCCAGTCTGTTACTCATCAACAGAATCTACTGCTGGCAAAAAAGCACTCCTCTTTCTTACTTCATATGAATTGCTAAACATTAGCTACTACTCACTCTTCTCATTATCTGATTACCTCACTCTTAACTCATGAACATACCAGCTGGTATTATATTGACTTTTTACTAAGTTGGGTATAGTGAAAAAAATCTATGTTTAATAACATGTGGTCAATAAAAGTTTTTTTTAGTGTTTCAAGCTGTAAGACACATAGTTAATTATGTCATAGCTTTTTAGGACATTTGACTCCGTGTTAAACAAATTGAATATTTTAAAGAGTGACTTTATTAAAATAACATTTTTCTTCCAGCACAGCTGCTCCTTAGCGTGACAAAATAATTTTGCTGTGCTTAGTACATCACTTGTACAGAGAGTGGCTACACTGCACTAGGGCTGCCTTTCTGACTTTTGTTTGGCCTCAGTGTTGTCCTCTCATGACAGGTAGAAGTAAATTTTTAAGTGAGAGGTCTAATCTGTATGAATCACTGGGAGTTAATTGTAACTGTGATAGTTGGAGTTGGTCAGAAAATTGTCATTGCACTATTTTTGTTGAAAAAAAGTATTTTGATAACTGTCTTTGTGGAGTTGTACCAATTTTGTGGAAATTCCTGAAGCAAAGAAAGTATCTAAGTAGTTTCAGAAAAATCTAGTGTTTATTTTGAGAATTGTAAGTTTTGTTTTAATATTGTCTGTATTCTGCTTTATTTTTTCCTATTTTTATATGTGAATTATGATAGCTAATGTATGCTCTTACTACTGCTGCGTTATAAGAAGAAAAACTACTAGTCAATTAAAATAATTGAGATCAGTTGCTAACTAGTACTGCTTGAAACTACTTTCTTGTTAAAAATATTTTCCGTTTGGCTAAATGTTTTAGCACTTGTAAATACATGATAGTAAAGCCCTTCAACTGTTAGGCCATATTCAGACATATATTCCTGACATTTACAAAATACCTTATTTTATGAAATATATACAAAATTGTGAAATTGACACCTATTTTCAAAATGATTTAAAAATGTACATTTAGAAGAAGCAAGAAAAATTTGGCAGACAAAAAAGTCAGAGGTTAAAATTTGATAAGAAAACATAGTTCGGAGGTTCAACTGGATCCAAGATATTTTTGAAAAGGTATAACCAAACAATTGGAGGTAATTGTTATTCTGATCCTTGCCAGCACCATCTTAGTAATTCTAGTAGTAGATCTTAAGACCTAATTCTCATGTAGACCATGACCAGCAAGGGAAAGGAGTATACTGTACCATTGTGACGTTTGATGTAAATGACAAGCATACAGATGAACAGACTAGTTTCGCTGATTAGTCGTCTTTGAAAGACATTAGTGCTGATCAAAATACAGTGCACTAAAAGTTCCTCTTAGCACAGGGAGGGTCCAAAAGCTGCAGGAAACCTTGTTTTTTTGAGTTCTAAATTTTGTTCTGCAAAAATTTAGAATATTCTTCAGGAGCAAAAAAAAAAAAAAAGTCAGACCTGAAGTTTAGTCTTATCTCTTGGAAGTAAGCTGTTAATAGGAACTTCTCTAAAGGACAAGTTTAGCTTGATTTCCAAGGTATATTCTTTCTCCAAGCACAGACTTTCACACCTGATGAAAGATATTTTTTGACTTGTATGTCAGTTTGTTATTTAAAACAAAAATCTAATTTACATATATAAAAATGTTAAATCCATAAAGTCCCTTGTAGTGACAGGTACTGATGTGTCACAAGGACCTTCAAAAGTAACATAGTTTTCAAACCTGGGTGATGGGTGGACATTTTTTAATTCGAGACAACGTCAAAGAGAAGGTACGAACATTGGTTCAGGTAGAGGGAGAGAACTAAAGAACTAGTATTTCTTTAGTTCTACGGAGTGACAGGAATAGCAGCCATGGCTTCCTAACGGAGAAAAGTCACTTTTGTTAGAGGCAATAGCAATAAAATCATACCATAACTTAGCACTTCTTTCTTAACAATGTTATTAAAGTGACTGTTCCACGAAGTTTTTGAGCATATGCTTAAACATATGCTTAAGGCTCTTTTCCAAGTAAATTCCTCAAAAGATTTGCTGAATGGGAATGGACTTGCATATAGTTTGTTTGTTTGTTTTGTTCCTAATTAGAACCTCATTGTTCTATTAATTGATATTACTTTCTGAATGTAATCCTGTTCCACTTTCACAGAAAACTAGTGTGGGAAACGTCACCCAAAATAATATTAATGTTTCTGCACCTCTAATCTGTACAAATTGGAGGCTATTTGCTGAAAATAGTTTAAAGAACATGGGCATATATTTTATTTCCTCCAAAATTATTGTAATTAATGAATTCTTCCTGAGGTTCTTTGAATCTTCAGAAAAGAGTTTTCACTGGTTTGGTTGACTTCAAGGTTTAGCACATCTCTAGCAGTAAACAAGCATGTTGGGCATGTTGTTTGATGAACTTCAAAGATTTAAGCACTCAGCTTTAATTACTGATGGTTTTAGCAAGAGCACAATAAAGATAGGCTCCTGCTTCACTAAATCAAGGAAATGTGACTGAAGCCCTTCTGATCCAATTGTTCTCATTTAGTTCAGCTCTCACAAACATGGTTGTAAAATATTTTTGTGGCTTGAGCTGACATGAAACACCATTGTCATCAATCAAATAAATAAATAAAAAAAGTGAGAATCAATACATAAGACAAAAGTGGTGGCTTCAGCCACTTAATTGTACATATTTCACAGTTTTGTTCTCCTGCTTTTTCTCTCTAACTTTATTTATTTATTTTTTAACACTTGTCATTCTGTAATCTGGTAAGGTTTAGCAGCTGTGGAGATGAAAGGATCAATACTTCCCAACCAGTATGGCCTCTGTTACTATCTGACCTTCAAGTGCTAATGTTACTCAGTCAAGCTCTGTACCTTTTAGTTGCTCAGTGATAATAATCTTTTGTCTTCCTGCTGATGCAATTATGCACACTATATTGAATAGTTATGATTGTGTGGTTTGACAGGATTCCAAGGTTTTGCCGAGACCCTATGATATAAACTCAATCAGAGCAGCGAGGCAGGTTTAATGGGCAAGTTGGATGAATCAGGAGGCCAGCTGGTGTCATCTGCCTCTAACAACAGTAATATGTATCAATCACTCAGCATGTTTTTTGTTGGGATTTTTTTAATCTTTGAGGACTTCTACCAACAGAACGTATTTACTGGGATTTAAAGGGACAGCATCATTTAGAGGGAGGAGATGAATTTATAGTGCTTAAATGGAAGAAGTATTAAAAATAAAATAGCAAACCATACATAAAAAATTATTTGATTTGCAAATTATAGCAAGTCTTCACTGAGTGGTAGTTTACTAGTGACAGAACTAATTTTTGACCTCAATATAGAAAAAGTTTATAGAAATTATGTATTGTAGCTCTAATTAATGATATGTTCACTACTGTCTTAATTTAAGCCTGTGCTGTATGAATTTTCTTCACTCAAGATGAACATTGACATCTGACAGACCTGTCAGGAGGATAACCAGGAGCTCTGGTTTGAGGTAGAGGGCGAGAGCTCTCTATCTCTGTAGAGAATCCAATACATGCATTAGACAAGTACAGTTGTTTCCTTTTCTTTTAAAAGCAATGTAACTTCAACATTTACATTTCTTGATTCAGAAAGTCACATGAATGTGTTCATCATACATGACTCTAAAAGAAATTTTTTTAAGCACACATATGAGTCTGTTGACTCTTAACAGGTGTTATGGACATGCTTACGTGCTTTTCTAGAAAGGACTGTTTTTTTCATGTGGCTACTGTAAATAAGTCGTTTGCTTTCTAATGGTGGTTATACCAGAACTGACTAAAAAACCTCCAGCCTTGCCTATAGTAGTCCAAAAACGCAATGGTGTGACCTCCATTAGGTGAGGACTGCCTTTAATCTGCCTAAGATATACTTTGTTTCCAAGCAGAAATATTAAATTAACTAGATAATTGTAACATAAACTTGCAGAGTAGTTATCCAGTATCTCAGTGAGGAAAAAATAGAGCTAGAAAAACAATAACTGGCCATGTGCTTATTTGGTTTCGTCTACATCTTTCACATTCATGACTTGAATCATAAAGATTTAAATCATATCTCAGATACGTTTAATATTTATTTATATCTGATTTGCAATTAGCTAGCTTACTACATAGCCACGCAGGTTACTCATTTGTGCTAGATAATTCATGTTAGAAAAATAAATCTTATTTGACTTCAAAATCTGTTTGCACTGAGGCAGATATTTTTGTTCCTTGTTAACCAGCTCTGTAGCATATATTTAATCATATTCCAAGATGTTGATTGCGTGTCAGCACTTCATTATCTAAATTAATATTTATTTACTATGAAAATTTAGCTTTGTTTTCTGCAATGCTAAGCACTGAGTAGAGTTTCTGTTGGGAAAAAAAATGGCAATTTTTACGTCAACAACTTTAAAGTAAAACAAACAGGAGACGGGTAGCAGATTGGAATCTATCTAGTTCAGTGCTGCAAATACATTTTATTTAGGATATGTAAGTACCTCCCACCAGTCCTGCTCAGAAAAAGCACATATAGGTCATTTAAGGCAGAGGCAAGGTGTTCCTCTGACTGCTTTTCCAATTTTGTAACCAGAAGGGACCAGTCAGAAGCTAGTCTTCAAAATTAAAGAAGTGATTCCCGTTTATTCGAATCCTAATTGAAAAAGGTCCAACAAGAATTCAGCAGACTATCATTTTTTTCCAGTGAAAGTCTTAACTGTTTATTAAAATGTTTCAATTTTGAGAGATTTATTTGCATACTGTGTTGAACTTCAACAAAAAGAAAAGGGCAGAAAAGAAAGAAAGGCTTATTCTAAGATAAATTTCTGATAATTTTCTCATGTTAGAGCAAAGTGGAAATTTCATAGCTCACAGAGAAAAAATTACATTCTTACTAATGTAATTAGTAAAAAGAGTGAACTTACATTCACTCTGACAGTGAGTAGCATAATTGAAATCAGTTGGGCCTTTTATGCTTGAAGTAGCAAAATTTGCCTAACTCACTATCGCTTGGTTAGAACTAGAAATAATGCTAGAAAAATGATAGGAAAGCAGTTCTGTGCTCTGGCTGCTTTTGCTGTTTGGAAACGGTTGTGACAGCAGGATGTCTTTTATTATATTAAATGACTGAACTCTGTTTATATAGTTGTTTCTTAATAAGCTCTTGTAGCCCCTGTTGACTAGTCAGCAAGTTCTTCCGGTTGCTCTTTCTCTGTGTATGTACACAGGCACACACATACACCTATATATGTATATTTGTATTTCACTTTTAGGTGGTGAACAGCCATCGTGTTCAGGCTGGAAGATGACTATCTGTCAGCAGTATAAATATATAAATACCCTTCACACTTTTGTCGAGGCCAAGTCCCTAGTCATCACCACTGGGCTGCATCTCAACTCTGAGTTTTTAGTCTTCATTAGTTTAAATATCCTCTCTATAGGTAGTAGTTTTTTTTTTCTTTAAGAGGACATTTCAAGTTTGGATCTTTTACATTTTTAGAAATTACTTAATCCAAACAGTTTGTTTGACTTGTCCTTAAATTAAAACATTGCTCAAACATTATTTGTGGTATGTTCCTGAATGGTAGTAGCAAGGTATTTATCTTGCCTGTGAGAGGACTATGCTCTTCATTGCTATCAAATTTCCTGTTCTTAAAAATGTAATGATCTAGAAAGTCATGCCTGTGAGTTTTTTAATTAACAACAGAGCTCAGAGCCTTACTTTTCTGTAACAAGTCTCCTATGGATCAAATATCTTCAAAAATCATTCTGTACAGGTTTGAAATGTACCGTATCTGACTTACCTGACTTATCTTGGATATCACAATGTATCAATCTGTTCTATGTGTTGCCTGGCAAATTATGTCTAGGCTATGTGTTGTTTCGCGTGGGCTGTTTTGGTAGCTTCGAAAGAAATGCATGCGTTTCAGATACTCCAAACAAGCATCACAGTCACTCTGGATATGTTTTTAAACACTACACAAAGGACTTCAGTGGATGGCATACAACTTTACAAGGTGATGGCACATTTACATTGCATTTAGATTACAGTTACTTAAAGAAAAAAAAAACAGAACATCTGTGTGGTAATTCAGGATTTTCATCTGTTGTCATATATCTTAAACTGTATATTCCACAGTGAACAGTCCAGCTACAGAATCTGAAGTCACTGTGAAAAAGGTATGTGGCCCCACACCTTTACGTTCTTGTTTCTTGTGCAAGGTCATGCAGGGTATGTATACCAAAGCTACAAAAATAGGTCACTGCAAATAACTTCTGGCCCAAGCAAATCAAAAATGCATCCTCCCTCCTTCCCCGAACAGTGAATTTATTTTCAGATTAAGGAGCTGAATAAGAATATTGGTTACTATAATGATACTAATTTATTTTTATGTACAATAAATCTGATACCAATACTGTATATCTGATACGGATGGCTTAGCAAGGCTTTCTGTTTAATTTGAGCTTGTATAAAAGGTGAAGTAACATCCTCCCAAAGCTGCACTGATTATTGTTCCACCATTGCTTGTATTAACTCCATTGTTATCTGTCAAAAAAAATGTCAGCCATGCCAAAAGCAAAAAAACCTTTCTGACATATTGTCTGAACTGTCTTCTTCAAAAGTACCCCACAAACTGCCCTATACCTTGTAAGAGGAGTAATTTAGTTCAGGTAAGATGCTCTGTGTTTTCTGATTGCCATTTTGGGGAGGGAGAAGAGGAGAAAGGAGGCACAGAGGATGGACTTTGAAGACAAAAATGTTGTAGCCAATTAGCTAAAATATTACAGTTGGTGCATTCTAAGTCTGATGGGCTCATTAAGCATTAAAAGTCCTTGACATTTCCATGTTGTAGTGATAAATAGGAACGAACAGTTTGCATTTTATATTTTATTATATTGTGTGTCTTTTCAGCTTCTTCGTCTGTCATGTTTTACATGTTTAATTTTGCATCCATTTTATTAAAAAATTCAGCATCAAAGATTCCTTGTTCCTTTTCTAATTATCTTGCCTTGAAAAGTCCTAGTTTTGTATCAATGATATTGTTTTGTTTTAAAGTTTAATATTTAATGCTCATTGTTAAATTGCCAAAAGGATATAGACTAATTTAGCATGTCACTGCTACTTGGTGAAAATGCCATAATTAGTGATCCATAGAAAAGAAAAAAGGCCAACAGTCTTATAAATACCCCAAATGATTTTAAGAAGTCCATTTTAATTAAAGGGGTGGTGAAGGAAACCACTCAAAGGCTTTTTTTTCTTGACATAGTTAAATACATTTAAAGATTATTTTTAAATGGAATTTTAACTGCATTGATTTAATAAACATGAAAGAATAACAGAAGTGCACAAATATCAGATTTTGAATGAGGTTTTGTTAACTTTTTTATACTTATGAAAGTAACCTCAGAGCTACCTGTTATTATTTTTCTTTTTTTAAACTTTCCCCCCTTTCTGAAGGTATTACAAAACTATTTCAAGTTCTGAAAACAAACCTTCTGAATGGATACTAGTGACATGAACCAGAGAACAGGACTAGAAGTTTTATCATCTTTCCTTTTTATTTTTCATTTCCTGTTTGTTACCAATAGATTCAGAAATCCCCCTTTGATTTTTCAAACATACATTATCTTTCTCTCTCTCTCTCTCTCTTTCTCTCTCTCTCTCTCTCTCTCTCTCTCTCTGTGTTGCGTGAAGGTGAAAAACTCCTCAGAAGTCCTTATTTCCCACAGATCTTTCCACACCAGTAGCAGGCTAAAGATGCTAACTTCCCATTCACTTGTCTCTTTGGTATGTATGCTTTAGTTCCGACTGTGAGAGAAATTTACATTTTGGCACCTTTTTTGTCATGTGGCAATGTTCAGCCAGTAGCTAAGACATGTCTGTGACGCTGCAGTAACCATTTTTGCTGAACTAGCACAGAATTAACTTTGAAGATCTCCTGCTAGTTATACTAAGACTCCTTTTTAAAGCTCTGTCTAATGGGGCTGAAAGTTAGGATTAGAAGGAAGCCCTTAGAATGCTAGCTTTTCATGCTGTTGTAGACCATAGCAATCAGTGAAGCACTACAAAGACCGTAGATGTGAGGCTAAGTGAGATCCTTGTTCCTATGCTGAGGGCATCAGGCTGTCTTTATACTCCTGGTGTTCTGGTACATATAGAGATGTACCCATCTCATTGTAAGACTGCTCTCATTTAGTATAAGGTAGTTGCTAGATTATGTTCCACTTCCAGCACCTAAACCAGAGACTGAGTAAAACCTATAATGCTTCTAAAGAATACGTTCAGGGTTACTTTCCAGCTGCTTTACAAGGCCTCTGTACTGTAGCAGCAGCATATAGAACTATAGTGCAGCTGACAAGAAGGCCTATATCTGTGCTTTGTGTAGTTGTGAAAGGACGTGGTTATATTCTGATATGAAGAATCTGATATAAAAATGGGGACAGGTTGCTACGTTGGACAATGTCTCTATTCACTGCCTTAGAGGTTTCAATAAACGTATTTCACATGGAAAATAAAAAATACTTCTCATATATTATTTATTTTGGAGGAGTGTATTCATTTTTTTCTACTTAAAATTTTTATTAGTCTATGGTGAAGACTATCACTATATATCATCTTTGTTTGTGATGAGTTATCACTTGGTACTCCACATTGCAATAGGCATATTTGCCTAACATGATGCCTAAACTTCGGGTGGTAGTTCAGTGTTGGAGTACGTAGCAGTAACACATGCTTTGTCCTAAACTCATTAATTTTTCTTTACAGTCTTTTCCTAATGAAGATTCACAGTCCTCACAACAGCATAGGATTAGAGTGTCTGTCGAAACTGACATACTTTGTCATTTTGAGAGTGATCCTTAAAGATGTGCCAATGGATCTGATGAGATGTTGCCTTTATTTTATACGACATCCGGACCAGTCATGCTGAGATTTGAATTTGCTGCCACCAAGTGCAGCAGAATCAATATATTAATGTTTTACATTTCTATATCTACTGTGAAGTGGAAAGCTTTCGAACAATAGTAGCCTTCTGTACGGATTAAGGTATATGCACTAGATCAAAGTGTAGGACTAGCTGCAATACACATGCCAGCATATAAATCCACAGCCCCTGACTGCTAGAGTACATGAATTGCTCACTTTTTAGGTTAGCTTTGTACTGATTGAAAATATGGACAATGGAAAAAGGAGACTAATACACATTGTAATGTGTATGCCTTCCTAACACAACCAGCATAGATTTTTGATGCTGCTTTTGTTCATCACTAAGAAGTCTGGCATTGCATGAGAGGATAATTTTCAATGTGGATATTATTAAATACATTTTGCAAACTTCTATATATCCTTACCCAAACCTGGAAAACCCTCAAATCCCTTCATGGAGTTGTAAAGACCTGACAAGTCATACTGCTTATCAAAAGAGTGTAAATGAGAAGTAGTACGCACAGTCTGCATAGAAACAAAGTCATATTAAACTCACTGTCTAGGCTTTCTGTGATTTTGTTGCTAGATTGCATATGGATGCCTTAATTGATGACTGAGGCAAAAATAACATAGGACAGTTTAGTGTGGAATTCAGTGCAGAGATGTAGCACTGTAGCAAATAGTGTGAGTTATGAGGAGGTCTGTTATTTTGGTACAGATTAGTGTAGTCCACCATGGGACTCAGATCTTGTGTTCTTCAAACTCAAATCTCTTCACCTCACCTTGCCTTGCCTCTGTTGTCATGCTGTATACTCAGAATCAAAGGCTTAAGGCAGCCTCTTAAAAGTCATTATCATTAGTTACAGCTTCGTGTGGAGCTGGATCAACTAGTTTCAATAATACACTGTACTGTATAATGTGCTGTATAATGTGCTGTACTATGTGTCAACAAATCAGTATTTCCACCTATTCATTTGATTGTATTTTTTTGTTTTATTTCAGCATAAAGCTACTTGTGAGTTTGCTCCAATATTCATTATTTTTATTTTGAAATTCAGGCTGTTTTGATTGGAGGTGAAGTGATCTGTTATCTTCTTTTCACTTTCTGGAGTGGAAATCATTTTCAGAACCAATTCCCTTGTGCAAATACTCACAATAATGTATCTAAAATTTTCTTTCCCTGAATGTTTGGCTAGTGTTCTGATGACATTCTGGTTTGGGAACCGTTTGCTTCTGTGTTCATAAAAATGATCACGGAGAAGTCAAATGTAACAATGTCAATAATTTTTTTTTTCAGTATTTGTCCTTAGATAACAATATGCTTAGAGACACTAAATAACTTTATTTTCTTTTACGTAGGATAAATTATCAAAGCATTTTTTAAAGATTACAGTTTTATTTTCTCCCCTGACTAACTATAATTTGAACTTTTTGTACAACTTAGAATATTTCAGAATTCCATATTATTTCTTCACTGAAAATAGCCGGGTAATTAGTCTGCCACAACAGGGTTTTAGGGAACAGATAATTAAGCAAACACATTTCAATAATGCTGTTGATCAAGGAATAATAATCAACTGTAACTATAGTTTCTTGATTAAATTTATCTAAGTGGAACATCTGCTTTTTCTTTCTTACTGTGCTGCACCCTGATAATGCCTTCCAATATCAATCTACTTTAGGATGGAAATGCCAATAAGTAGATTTTTTTTTAATGCTTTATTGAACATTTCTTATAACATCTTGGGATCTGCTCCTTTCCCTGCTGAAACCTTGGCAAAACCCACCATTACATAAAATTATTTCCTTCCATTAGCTTTTCCCATGAAAAATAAATATCATTTCAGTAGAATAAGGCTCTTGTTCATTTTTCTTACAACAGCTTTTACAGTAGGGTAACCCTACTTATCTTCTTGGAACTTGTTTCTACTTACCTTACATTAAACTTGTTTTGATATCATTGCTATCACTTATAGCACTATGTAGTTTCTTTATGTTTACCATATGGAAAATATACCATATGTATGTTTAGGAAGGATGCTCAAGCTGTTTATCTAACACGCTATGCAGCTAGCCAGAGTTGATTTCCCTGTTTTAGAGAAAGGTTGATAATTAGAGAAACCCTACTAATGGAATTGAATTTGTTTTCCTAATCAGTTTTGATTCTCCTTCCTCACTAACTCAAACTTTAAGTTAATGGGCAATTTCAAATTTCAGCCAAGAAACCTCTCTGGTAATGATCATAGCATATGAAGCTATTTTCTCTGCTTTCCTATTTAAAATGGACTTTTTCTTACTGCTGTGTTCTCTTTTTTACAGTGGCTATATTCATCTGTCATTTTGCTTCAGCAGTCACTCTTTAGGGCTTGATTATCCTTGCTTTGGGCAATCCCTTTGCTGTTAAATAAAATGATGAAAGCAAATCCAGCGAGGCTTACACAATGAGACCTTTAAGTTGCCGCCCAATCCTATTTGGTCTTGCTGAGGCAGAGATAGGTCTTTCCTTTCACAGAATTCATGATTACAAATTCAGTTGTTCATTATACTTATAAAAATCAGACTATGCATGCAAACACTTATTAACTGTATCAATGCGAGGCAGTAGAGCGGCTCTTTTTGATGCTGACTGATTTTCTCATAACATAAATGTTTGTTAATACCAGGGAAGAGAAGCATTTGAGTTGGCAGGATCACTGCAGTCTTTCTGGACAAAACACTGTATTGACTGCTAATGTTATTTCAATTAATTTTGACAAATTATGACACAGGGAAAAAATTAAAAATTGTAGTGGTTTTTACTTAAATTGATAAAAAGCCAAGATATTCAGTTGGTCATGTTCCGATTGGTCATGTTCCTTAGCTGGATCTGTCTGAGTGAACCTTGTTGCAGTACTGGGGTCTTCAGTCTAGGTTTATAAATAACTATTGATGTAAAAGGGAGAAAAACCCACGGATTTAGCTCCTCACTCACAATGAAAGTCAGCAGAAGTTATGTGACTCTCTGAGGCCATTGATTAAAAAACCTAAATACCCCTGAAATCTGTGTTACAGATTGTGAGTTATTTTGATATTTGTTATACGGCTTTATAAATAATTTAAATGGGCAACCAGGACAATCTGACCTTTGACACAAGCTGGTACAGATTCTTTCTAGCATTCGCTTTGTAGTGGGGTTGTGGAGTCTTCAACTGCTTCACATCAAACATCTCCTCTTGGGGTGCATTTGCCTAGCTGGCAGAAACACTGCTCGCTGTCCATGCCTCCGTTCCAGGAGAGAGTGAAGAGGTGCAAGTAAACCAAAGATGCTAGTTCTTTCTAGAGATGTTTGAGAGATGAAGATTACTCTGTCTCTCTGCAACTGTGTGATCCAAGTCATAATATAGCTATTATGTAATGAGTTTCTGAACATAAAAGTCATAGAGCTTTAATATTTTTTTTAGTTTTTAAATTTAAATGCAACCAATTATTGGACTTGAAATATTTCCTTACAAAGCCAACAATGCTGAGCTAGAAATGAGAATCAGAAACAAAGCTAGCTGATCAAACAGAACGGGATTGGACAACATGAAAATACATTAAAAACATAAATAGGTGGAAACGATAACATTCATATTTAGAAATTGAAGCCTACATATGTTAAAAAATCACCTGTTTCTTTTTGTGTTGTAATTACACTGATATATTAACAAGCCACGTGCACCTACCTTAATATAACTTTGGATCGTAGCAAAGGGTATGTGATATAGGCTAATATTTTTGAAGCGCCACGCTTTGCACAGGAAAAGTTGTCAATGACTCTCTTGATTAAGTTATTGTACAAATGTGTAAATAGAAATCTTTAGTTTAATGCTTTAGCTTAAATCCTTCAGCAGAAAACCATAGAAAATCTTGCACATATAATGCTTGCGCAATATAAATGGGCAACCTGGCGTCTAATCATTATAGCATAGCATGCCAGTCTGCTCACAACACCTACCATCAGTTCCTTCGTTTGTGTTATCTCCACGGCAGCCTCAACTTTTAAATGACTCATTCATTGGAGAGGAAGGAAAGGACAGTGATCTTTTCTTGTTTGACAACACCATGGGCTTTTTGAGAGTGGCAACCAGCAGAATGTTACAGTGAAAGTATTGTATAAAGCAGCCAACATAGGCTCACGTACATCAGCATTTCATTACAAAAGTAGCAAATGACTGATGTGTTTTCGAGGTCAAGGTGGAAGAAGTTAAATGAATAGGGAAACTGATGACTTGAGTAGGGAGAGGTAGTTATTGTGGGTAGTATTCCACCAGCTGCAAATGGACAGCATAGTCTTCTTGCTCTGTAACCAAGCACTGTAATGCTAACTCTCGTTTTAACAAATTGCAAGTAAGGTTGTGCTTCTCTTTATCTATTTGTTAGATAACACAGAATAACACTAAAATAATAGGCATCAGTGTGGACAGAGACGATGCATCTACCTCTCCAGCGGAGTTAGTTTGAAAGGGCATCTGCAGACACTGATGATGGTAGTTGGAGGGGTTTCTGTTTTTCTTCTGAAACTTACTGTCTGTCTGGATATGAAAGGAGGAGCCAGACTCCAAGCACTTACTTCTCTTAAAGTCATGATTTAGAGAAAAAAAGTAGTTTAGTGAAAGCTTTAAAGCATTTTCTTTTTTTCCAGAGAATCCCTCGTAACTATAGTGAATCTCAAATGAGCTGGGGGAACCAGATGTTTGCAGGGATGGTACTCAAGAGACTGAGGCAGCCAGAGGAAGAATGACCTCTAAGGCAACAGGACAGTTTATCCAGGTCTTTAAAGGTCATTCAGCTGATCTGAACCTATTCTTCAGTTTGGATGTGTATCAGGAAGGCCTATTTTGTCTGAGAGAGAGGAAAAAAAATCATTAGGAAGAACAGGATCAAAAAGAAAAAGAGCATTGAAAGAACCATTTAAGGACCTCTTTAAGAGAGCTAATTAGTTTGTTAGTCTATACTCTAATTATTCTTCAGTTTTAACTGTTTCTTAGTTGTCCCTTACTCTTCCAAATTAAGTAAAAAAATGAAGTGTTTCTGCCTCTGAAGAATTCATAAGTGTTACTCTACTGGAAATTTATTAGCTTTAGTGCAATACTGAGCAAATTTCTAACTGGCTTTTGGCAAAACTTGATGAAGATAATTTCCTTTCAACAACTTTTATAAACGGCTGCCTTCCTCCTACATCTCCTTGCTCTTCCTTTGTAGAATGAAACAGATGAAGTTCAAACATGATTATGTTTTCTTAGGGTAATTGCTTGTTTGCTGTTATAAATTTACACTTACAATTTGTGCAATTCAGAAGGAAATCTGTGTAAATGCAACACAGGTGTGAGTGACAGGAAGTGATCCTTAGCTTTCAAAATGTTTCTCTAAAGGGAATTATGATGCAGAGCAGGTGGCTTGGCAGATAGAGCTCTGCCTGAATAAAGCATGGGACATCAAAGTAGGACTACAGGAACCACAATAGGAAATTGAGATGAAGTATAAAAACCTTTCTGCTGCCTATTTGGACGGTGCTTCCCTTACATAAGGTGGAGCCAAGGAAGATATTAGAATTGTCTGGTTTGGCTTCATTGTGAGCATTTATTTGTTTTCCTTCTTTTTATTTTATTTATTTTTGTCATTAATTTCTTACTTTGTTAATCAGTTTTGAATTATTGGAAAGGCAAAGTATGGGGAGAAAATTTAGGATATATTTGTGAGTAAATGTACGCTATCAAAGGGATGCTTGTGGAAAAGGGAGATCTACAAGGCTAAATTCTGAGGTCACTTCACGCTCCTCATCAGGTTAAATATGAAAGGATGTTAGGAGAGTACGTATGCAGACATTCATCCTGTCTTTGGAATAATTAAAATTTAACTTCTTTTAAAAAATTGAATACATTCTAAGTTTAAAAAAGTTGCATTTCATTTTTAGTCTTTGCAAAAAATCAGCATCTTTATCCACAAGACAACTTAGGGTTGTCACCAAGCTGCCAGATAACAAGCTTATATTGTTCAGGAAAATATATTACAATTTTATCTACTTGTACTGTTCAATAAAACATTAGTATCTCAGCATTTTTATTTAACAATAGGCAACCTTAGGCCAGTAATTATGCAACAATTATAATCATAAAAACTGTCCCCTGCTGCTCACCTAGAAACAAGAATATATTAAGCCAGTTCTAACTATCTAAAAAGAAAGCAACAAACTACACTCATTTTTAATGCCCCTGCAGTGCACCATGGGAAGCTAATAATTCACCCTCTAATTAGTATCCCTTCTGCTGCTGTTGGCGCAAGGACAGACAAAGAGGTATCCGCTTCATTACAAACTTGCCTTGGTAATCTTTAAATGTCTTTTTTCTCTGCAGGTTGAATGCATGGAATAGGGGCAAATAGAATGTGCAATTAAAGAAGGTTTGCTGGTATTGCTAGCGTGACCATGCATCCTTAGTCTAATGAGTATACTGAAAAATCCAAAAAGCCATTTGAATGTACTGTTTCTCTTCTTGGCTATATTATAATTCTTCCGTATGGTCCTTCGTTAGCTTCTACATGAGCAGAAAAAAAGGGAATACACCAATGGGATAAGAAAATGATAACTTCACTGTATACCAGCAAATTACAGTATTTTTCAGAATCTGAGTAGTTGGAAAATGTTATTAATCTGGCCTGAGAAAAGTAAATGACAGTAGGACTTAATGCTTTAGAAGAATTTTAGAATTTTATTGTTTCAAGGAGCGGATATTAATACATTTCTGTTTTAAAAAATAGAATGATTTTGCCACAGGCCACTATAGGTTTGAAATATATAAAACATTTCTACATTATTTTTAGTACCGTAGAGATTATCGTGATAATACTACTGTTACAGTGATGCTTTCCTTTAACTGTCTTGTTTACTTATGTACAGTGTATTTGTGGATTAATTTCAACCTATTAAAGAAAATGTTACAAGCCTGAGGTTATTTTCAACTTGCTAATACACAACTGACTCTAATTACTGTAGAGAAATTTTAGTTTATACAGTGGACTACTGGTACAGCAAGAAACAAGGACAGCAGTGTACTGGACAGTACTAAGAGAGCTACTACTGTGGTTCAAATATAACCTCAATCAGTGCAGTTATTTCCATTTGGTAGCTGCATGGTGATCTATGTGAAGTGCGTTAGTGGTCTCATAACAAAACTAGGTGAAATCTTGCTTGTTAAGTTCATTTTGAAGTTTATCTGTTCACTTTCAGAGGGCCTGTCTATGACCACTGTTTATATGCAGTCCTGCCCTCTGTGAGCTTCGACTTGTGTAATCGCGAGGAGAGCTGTGTGGGCTTAGGGGAGTTGAATATCATTTCTTATTTTTGTGGACAGTCAATAGAAAAATCAAAAGTGAATGACTGCAGTAATTTCCTTAAATTTTTACCTTTCATTTTGAGATATGTTGGTGCTGCTATTTGCTGTACAGGTAATGAAATATTTTCTTTTTTGCAGGAAATAGGTAGTTCGAGGAAGGTTCAGCACTTTTCAGCAATTAAATTGAGCCTCATAATCCTTCAGTTTGAATATATCAAGCTTATAGCAGGTGAGGGCTGGTCTATTAATATTAAAGGATTTAGTCCTCTTACTTGGCAACCTTCCAGCCTCAGTGATAGAGCAAGTTCTATCCCACAAGCAAGAAGGCTTCTCTAACTATTTCCTTCTTTGCTGGTGTGCAGCTGTTTCTGGTTGACTCATATCTCTTTTCAAGCATTGCTGAGTGAGCTGTTCTTTCATACTAGCTGACAGCTTTCTCTACTTGTGATCCTGTTCTTGTCAGCCTTCTTATCCTGTTAGTTTTTGACACCTCACCTTAACTTGCTTTTTGTATTGGTCTGTTCCCCTTCCTGGTGTCTTACATATGTTACTACTGCTCTTTCTGTGCTCAGACCTGGCTTACTTCTTCACTGCTCCACTAATCTTACAAATCTCAACAGGAAAAAAACTGAGGGACTATACTACACGATAGAGCATCACTCTATAACAAAAGAATGTATAATTTAAAGGTCTGATGCAACATTTATTAAGACTTTAATTCTCATGAGTACTGGATCAGTCCCTAAGTTATTTTTAGTTTTAATTTAAAGGAGCCACAAGGGAAGATCAGGAGCGTTGCCTCTAGGATGAAATAGGATCTTGATTTATTGTTTCCTCTGTCTAAAATAAAGATCTCAGAGTTTCTTATAGGAGAGTCAAGGTAGGACATATGATGGAAAAATAATCGATTGACTTCCATTCGTATAGTGCTTCACTATAAATCCCAAATTTGTCCTAATTCAAGCGTGGCCAAATTAAGAAATGGAAAATTTCCTGTCTTAGTTTATATGTCCATTTGAAAAGGAAGTTGATGCCATTTTAGGCATCTCATATTCCTAATGGGAATTAAAAGGTCTGGAGGTTGTCCTATTTTGAAATCAAAGAACAGATAGCATATAGAAAGCTTACAGGCTCATATCACTACTGTATCTATGTGGAGAATAAGTGGAGAACTTGATCAACTAGGTCCATGAATTTAACCTTAGCACTAAAATCACTTAAAAATGACAAAATTGGATTTGCTTTGCAGTCAGTCATATGAAAATTACTTTTTAAGGACTTATGTGGTTTCTGTTACTGAAGTGATCTTAAAAATAGTTGGATGTAAATTATAATGTTTTAAAAACAAATAAACAAACATGCACTTGTAATAATGACTAAACGATAGGGCATTTGTTAGAAAGCTAATGACTTGATGGAGTTAATGGTCCTGGGCATAGTACTAGAACACTCCTATAACTTGGTCATTAATCTCAATGGAAATACTTTCTGCCTTAGTCATTATTGCTTATTGATCTGACAAAATTGACCATAACTTCTCATCCTATTATCTCATATAAATTGCTTCTCATCCAGTTATGTGGTGCACAGTATCATATTATATTTGTTTCTATAAAATACTGTATCAAGTCTTTATTTTTTAATATTGGCTATCTGATAAAAATGTGGTTGTATATTTGGGACAAGGTCTTGAAATACTATTATGAACATGTGAGTTTCTCTGAGGGAGGCCAGAATCTGAAAGATGGAAGCATTAACTTCAGCTAGCTATGCTACAGTTGCAGTGTTAAAGCTAATCAGAAAAATGTCTTTTCCTCAGAGAAAATGTTGATCTTTTCCCCTGCAAGATGAGAGACCAAACATCCAAAATTTTTGTGAAAGGTAAAATTGTGTTTTGAAAAAATTATTGCTATATGTTCTCTGAGATAGCTGACTTCCTGCAGCATCTGAGCATTCGTCAATCCAAGCAGGTGATTTCTTAGGCAGATTTGCAAGCTAAGAAGCTGGAATCAACATCATTTTCTGCCAAAAAAAAAATAATTGGCAGGACAACCTATTCTTGGCATACATTTTCTTTAGGGGCTGACTAGATGTTCCAGCAAATATCCAAACCAAAGGGTCTGGGTATTGCATGAGGCTGCAACCCCAGCAAGCATAGTAGATGGGCAGCTCATCTGAAAAGTCTTGATAGGAAAAAATCAGGAAGCCTGTCTAGTTTCCTTTGAAATTTTTATGGCACTCATCATATTATCAGAAAACTTCTAATGTTTGACACATCTGCATTTTCTGATGAGAAACTTTTGTAAGGTGTCCAGACATTCTGGTAGCATTGCCTATGGTTAACTCTGCAGTGAAAAGACTCAGTCTGTGTCCTTGGTTAGCTCTCAGCTCACACAAGGAAAGAAGACTTTGGTTAGAACTCTTCTTCATGACCCAAAAGGATAGGGAATCCATATACATAGATTATCTTTTGTTATTGTTCCTTGTTCTATTCCCTTCGGATTTCTTTCCCTGATTTCACTTTCCCAGAAAGGTTCATGCTCTGGGGGGGAAAGAAAGCAGACACAAACTTCATGTTTTCGTATTTCATAACTCTATAAATCTTTTGTCTCAAATGAGAGCTTCTGACTGCCAGTCTTTGAAAATCTGGTCAAAGTGGTTTGCTCATGTTTTCTGCAAATTTCATGTTATCTTCAAAGCTTAATGCAGGGAAATGGATCCGATCAAAGAAAATGTCTTAATGACAAATATCTCTGATTTTGCTTGTTTTTGTAATAAATGATGGCAACTAGGGAATTATTATAATAATAAATATATCAGACTTATAAATATCTGTAAATAAATTTGTATAGATTCCACACTTGTAACAGTGATATCTTAATTATATTACTTTCTCTATTTTTGGCATTAATTCTCAGAGAAATCACTATTTCTGCAAAAAAAAAAAAATCATTAAATCAAATCATCATTGATTGTTTTTAATCCTGAGAACTTTTTCCTAAATTTATTCCTAACCACTCATTATGATGATAAACAGCGTAGAGAGTTTGTCATTCTAGTACAAAAGGTTTTAGCTCAAGACTGCAGTTCAAATTTTGATATGATTTTTGGCTGGTCTTCTCTGAATACACAGAATTCATACTGCAAATACAGTATTTTAAACACAACACGTTGTTTCTGTTTGATGCAATGTGAAATTTCTGCTAAGGAAGCGCACAAGCCTCAAAGCGCTTAATGTCTTAATTGCTCATTACCTCCCATAAAGTCATTTTATTTATCAGTGAAAACTTTGGCATAGCAAAGACAATAGCAGAGATTTGCTAAGAAGGGGAAATCTTATACTTCTGAAATAATTTTCTTGTGTGCCTCACCCGACCTAAAGGACACACAAGTTTCAAATTGTTGTTAGAAAGAAGAGAATGCTGGATTTCATATCATGAAATGATAGAAATTATAGATTAGGCTTCTGGAACATGTGAATTCCTCTATGTTGCCTTCAACAGACTTGCGTGTTTTGGCTTACCATGTATTTTAGAACATGGTCTTGTACCTAGCAAATGGGGGAGTTTTCTCTTATGATTTTAGTGAGACCCGCTTGAATTCCTACTTTCAGCAGGTTTCACTAAGAAGAAACAAACAAAAATGAGAATGGAATAGTAACTAATAATACAGGCAAAATATGGTATTTTGACATTGTTCTTCTGTAGCTTTGTAAAGAGGCCAGTACTTTACATAATGGCCCAATACTATTCCATCTCATATGTCTCTTTTAGAAAACAATTTGATTTATGGTGTGTAATGTATAATAGACCCACAAGAAAAGGATAACTAAAAATGTAATTAGTGTTTCTTAAAGGTGATCACTTGCTGAAACAAACCCTCACAAGCAAGGTAATGTACCCTTATGCTAGCTTTTTATATAACTTACCTTCTACACTCCTTATATATTTTTACAAATTCTCTAGTGATAATCCACATATTGGCCTACTAAACACAATTAAAAAGTATAAGCAGCTACATTCCTTGCCATTGCTTAGGATTAATTGCCTGAATATTTTAAGGAGTTCAGGGTTGCAGAATATTGAGAATATCTTAAACCTAACTTCCAAAAACCAGGAAATACATTCTTAAAGGAGTTCTATGATATACAAATGTTTGCATAATAATACACAATTGAATAATAAGACTTTCATCATCATCATTTTGAGCTTTTGCTCTGCTACTTATATAGGCTGAAGGAACTTAGTGTTGTGATTCCATTAAAATGAAATATATTATTTGTGTAACTACAGACTCAGGACTCTTGAAGTGATAGAGACTGAGGCATAACATGATGATTAGGGTATATGGGAGTGGGAAAGTCTGAAAATTAGTGGTTACCATGAAGTTCTGAGTGGCCATTATATGCAGGCAGTGAAAATTTTGACGTGAGGAGGTATGGCTTTGTTAAAACATATTCCTTCCTATTTTTGAACAGTCCTTGTTTGCAACTCTTCTTGTTAATAATGGATCATTTAACACACCATGGCCCTTTAGAGGACTGCATTGTAAATTACATTTCTTTTCAGAGTCACACTAATGTTACTGGGCTGAATATGCTGTGCATGCACAGGATCAAATGATTATTAATAGTTCTAGTCTTTCTTGGGTTGCTGGCTGCACAATAATGAAAAAATCAGCATGGTCAAGGTACAAATCAGATTGAAACATCTCCTGTGAACTTTTAATTCCAAATTTATACAAAGCAATTAAAAAACCTTGTACTTAACGTATTTCTTCTAGACTGCACTAATGATTTGGACGTAACAAGGTAAGATAGACGGACTGATTAGAAGAGGCCAGCAGTTTACAGATCAATAAGAACAGAATGTTGTAACACCTTCCATAATTCTAGATAATGTATTTATTTTCCTGGGTTTCAGTTTATAGGTACTCACAGAAATTTTTAATTGAGAGATGAGAGATTGTTGCACTCCAAATTCTAAAATAATGTACAATTTAATGATATGCTGTATGTACAAATATGTATGTGCTGCTATATGTATTGCAGTAAAAATCACATGGCTTTTATCAATAAAAGAGTATAGTCAGACCAGTATTGATAGGCCAGATTGGCCTTCTGTGTCAATATAGCCTATCCTTGATGGAATCTACTTTTGAGAGGGACAGAAATATTTTACAGCCTATGGACTATGGGCAGTTTTCCTGGAATTATGGGACTATTTTACCTTCTTGACCTGAGTTATAGTGAGAGAACATAACCTATGTAGACTTGTTCTGGGAACCAGGGCTTCTCGCATAAGCTCTACCAAATTTTTGGAGAAGGTATGTCTGAACTGTGTCTTTCACAGAGTCATAAGGGCTCTGTGGTCTATAATGGATGAAGGGAATTCTGGGTGCTTTCATAACTTCAGAAATCTTGGTGGATGAGGAAGAGTTAGAGAACCCATAGTTCTTAGACAATGAACATTTTGGAAAAAATTGCCACTTAGTGAAAATTAAAATATTTTGTTATCATAACTAAGTTATTAATGAAGATAATTTGGAATAAAGAGAAATACACTTTAGTATTGAATTTGCTTCTGAGATTCCCATTTTATCAAAGCTGATGTTGTGAAGGGTCACTTACTTATGTCAGATGTTGGCTTGCAAGTTTTTCATTGAATGATTGCATTTGACTTTTTATTTGTCTGGTATATCTTTGTCTTAGACTGATTAGATCTTTTTCTTTTAATCTGCAAAGCATTGATGCAGCATCTTATTCTCTGCTGAAAGAAACAGGCTGAGGAGTTGGATTACTGAGACAGGATTACAACAGCATATTAGCAATTTCTGTCTTTCTCATTCTTTTAGCAGTGCTGCTGGCTGCTTCTGCTGTGTAGGGTAGAAATTATTCATTGATTTATTTCACTTCATGAAGTCTGCCCCCAACCTTCCCAATCCCCATTCTGCAAGATGAAAAGTGAGACTTTAAAGTAGTAGTTGCCTAAGGAGAAACAAGATTTTTTTGATGCTGTTGCTAAGACAAGTACTGAAGAGCTTACATTATCCATCTCAGAGCCTGTGTCTCAGAGATGTGTTATCTGAGAGCCTACAAAAATTACCTAAGAAGCTGACTTAATCTATGGAGCAAAGTAGGAAGGTGAGAAATGCCCACCCCTGGACATCTGAGCTTTTACCATAGAGAATCAGTTGTCCTATTTCTGTAGCATTAGAACCAAGTAACCGACCACAGTGACATGTCCTTTAATGCCAAGTCATTTTGGCCTGCTATGCCTCATAATCTTTCAAATGTGCTGCTTTTCAAACCAGTCTCAACTTACACAGTTTCTGTATTTTTGCTACTTTTGGAGGATATGTCTGACGGCCTTTTTAAAAGTCTTGCTATGATTTTCAGGTTCTTGACGTGGTCTTTGACCCAGCTGCCTCAGTGTGCTGCTGCTAGTCCCTTGTCTTTGTTCTTTTCTCCATTCCTGTATAGAATCTGGATCTGGATCAGCCTGTGTCTTACTGTAGTTTGTAGTGTTGTGATTAAATACTCTGATGCAATCTTTAACAGAAATAACCCAGTTGCAGGAGTGCAAAATCACAAGAATGTATGATTATCACAGTCTTCACTTCTGTCAACTTAGAGATATATGTATGTCCCATAAGTGTTACTGTAAAGCAGGTACAAAGGGGGAAGAAGCTGTCTACCCCTCTGTCAGCCCTAACATTAGGGCACAGATGAAACATTCCTAATATCTGCTAAGTGACTACACAGCAGGATACATTGCACTAGCAGGTGCAGTATGTGTTGAAAGGCAGGAGTGTGTCTTGTCTCTTCACCATACTAACCTCTGCAAAATTTAGCACCAGCAACTTTAGCAGATGCTGAATCCTAGATATTGAGACAGTATATGATTACCATTGATACTCAGTAGAGAATTGTATTAGTACAAAGGAGTGTAGTCTGTCTTTCCTTCCTGTCTTGTTCACAAAACTAGAAACAACCGGAATCTGACTCTGCTGGGTGTTCTGGTAATCCGAAACCTATTTTCATGGCTATTAGGAAGCTATGAAGAATATTATTCAAAAAAATCTGCTGTAAAATATAACCAGTGCTGTCTGAAACTGCTGATTTTGCTGTGGCCTAAAATGGCGTACTGATTTTTTTTCACTATGCTTAATAAACAAAGATTCCTATCTGCGTTTACTTGCTTTGAATTTTATGGAAGCAGCAGTTTTCTCACTACAATAAGCCCAGATCAAAAAGTGTTTTCTTTTGAATTCAAATCAGCCAAACGGGCATCTTTTTCTGAATTCATTCATGCAGCTGATCTCTGATCTGCAACATAGCTCTGAGTTTCATGTGGTAAAAGGGGTGTAATTCTTTTTGACTGAATAATGTATGCATATATACTATGTGCAAAACAGCTGGAAACCAAAGAAATATCCTCCAGCAAATTATCCATGGTTAATAAAAATTACCGTCCTTTCACGGATCTCCAATTGGACAATCGTCCTCTAAAATTTAGATTAGATATCTTTTACCTTAATTATTGTGCTACCAGATGAATGCTTTCAGTACATTTCTTTGACAAAGAAAGACTGGAGAGTAGTTCAAAAGGACAATAATGATAACTATTTTATGTAACATGAATTCCATGCATCATTTAAGATTCCATGAATTTTGATCTATTTGTTGAGGCACTGAATGCCACCAATTCGGAGGGTTTTTCCATTTCCACTACAGAAGACAAGTGCACCTATTTCCACTATTGCTACAATTTCCTGCAAGCTCTTTTTCTCTTTTTATAATCTGAAAATGAATTCTATAGTTAAAAAAACCTCAATATATTTTAATGGAATTTGACTGATACTCAATTTCTTTTCTTTATTTTTTCTGTTGTGTCAGAATCTTAGAGATCATTAGGCAAGATACTATTATTTAAACAATGCAAATCTTGATCAAGTCCTGTTGTGGAAAAAGATATTGGGCCCAGTGACCAGGGCTGCTGAGCACTCATAACTCCAAGTGAAATCAGTAGGAGGTAAGGCTTCTCAATCTCTCTGAAACCAGGGGATTAAAACAGATCTATGATAGTAATTTGAAGTGTTACAAATCCAGTAAGAATTCTATGGCATCTGCCTTAAAATATGAATCTTTGGAGGCTGGTTTCACAAGATGATCTGTGCTGCAGTATGAAAGATGGTACTTTCTGAGCAAATCCTATAACCAATAGGGCTTTTTCCTATTGTTTCAGTGACTTTTTTTAAATTCTATAGCATAGTTGTCACTTGTGCTGCCTCTGCAGGCTGAAGGTGTCATTCCTCTGTTTTACCTTGTCAGGCAGTATCTATCTACACCTTCCCCTTGCTCCCAGTTGTGCCCTGATCCTGGTTGCTGTTGGATCAGTCACAGGTGTGAGACATGCATTATAATCATGTGCACCAGCTCAGCTTCACAACCACCAACTTGGAGTCCCTCTCAGTCCATGGTTTTGGAGCCTTGAAAGTGTCCTTATACCAAAATTACATTAGCAGACTGATCAGAATAAACTGCAGCTTAGAAGGCTAAGAAAGTGTATGTCCTTATGTCGGCATGATATATACTGGACTTTCAGTTTACTTACCATTACTTACATAATATCATTATTACTATTTATGCCATTTAAAAGCTTCCCTGGAAACGATTCTCTAGTTACAATGAATTGGTAATACTCTGTGCAGTAAAACTACTATACAGGTTCCCTTTCCTTTGCTAATCAAGATTAAGAAAAGGCTACCAAAACCTTCTTAGACATTGATTATACAATTGGTTGATCTGTGTTAAACAGCTGATTTTTGTCAGCTAACGCTTTGTAATAACCCTGGGTAAACCATGCAGGGTTTTCAGTCCATGTAACAGTTTACTGAAGTGGATGTATATTGTCAGGTAGGGGGAAATAACCTGCATTAGCGATGAAGCTGGTGACGCTGTGAGCTTCAGCTTCCCTTCCAGTTTACTTTGGAGGCAGTGAAGCCATATGTTCTTTATTTGAAGTTTCTACCAATGCCAGTCTAGTACCTGGCAGTGCCATTTTCACATGTCTGCGTGAGACATCTTCTTTCACCCAGCTCTCAAATGTTCTCACTGTTCTTTTAGCTTCTTCCTCAGTCCTCCATAACAGTAGCATTTCCTTACTAATCTCCACTGACACAGTTATTTCTCCTGTTAGTTCTGTGCAGAACTAAAATAGGAAACAAAAGTAATTCCCTTCCTCCTCTCTACGTCCAGCAAGACACAGTTCTTACCAGTGCTTATTCTTTCTCTTAGGTTTGATATTGTTACAGTATGTTTTGCTCAGATTATAAAAAGCAGTCTGGGGGCTTGTCTGTAAAACTAAACTGTTGTGTGCTGCTAATGATGATGCAGTAGAGATGTATAAAATGATGTAGCACCCATTCACTTAGCTTTATTTTAGCTAATGAGAAAGGGCCTGCAGTTGACAAAGAAAGATTTTTTTAAAAAGGCTTTTCAGTCCAGATCCAGCATGTTGACTCAGTTGCAAAGTACTTAGGGTTGTGTGGAGTAACCAAGTGACTTCAGGCAAATTATTCATTTGCTTAAAAAATTTTCAGTTTACAAACAAAAATATTCATTTGCTTAAAAAAACACATAGTTAAATATTCTGTTAGGCCGCATATCTTACTGCTGTTGGGATCTCTCTTACTGAGAAAGATTTATTGGAACTTACTTGAAGTGGAGGTTTATTATATTTGAACTGAAAACGAGCTATTCTGGAGGAAATCCTTGGAGAATCTCTACCAGTATAGGACACAACAAACAGCAACAGCTGCAGCATCAGCATGCTCCTCACACTTTGCACTAGCAGCTCAATGAAAGATTTTGGCAAGAAAGAAGACTCAGTGGATGCCAGGTTGGCACTGGTACCTATTGTGTTTTCTTTGCCTTATAGGGTTTTAAAAAAAAAAATCAACTTGTTTTTATGAAGCTGCAGCTTGAGATGACGGGAAAAAGGGGAAAATAATTCAGTCTTGTTTAGGAGTTTGTCCTGTGCTGTGGCCTTATGCCGTTGTTCTTCTATATTCTCCATCATACTAATTAGGAAAAATACTCAAAGGACTGACATCAGGGACAGTTTCCAGAAAAGGATGAAACATTTTAAGTATTTCCTCAACATTAGCAGTATAGTTTCTTATATATATTGGTCCATGTTTTCAAATTTAAGTGCTTAACAGTGTTTGCTTCTTATCCCATGCAATGGAGCACAGAGCAGGGTTGCCTTGTTTCCAGAACCAGAGGAAAAACAGCTGTGTGTCACAGTGGTGTGGTGCCCAGGCTAAGTGAGACATGTGCTGAGGGCAGACGTTGTCAGTTCAAGAGACTTGGCAATATGGCTTTTGAAACTGAGCTAGTAACTTCACATAGCTGTGCATTATATAAATATCTCAGCTTCGATTGTTGCTAGTTGGCAAGTCTCTGCACTGTGTTGTATTGCAAGATATATATATAGATAAATAGATATCCTAAAAGTAATTGCTTCTTAGGCATATTGTTACCCTCATTTGACGCAAACAGCTAACCATAAACCTATAGTTCTTAAAGAATATTCCAGTGTATACTTTGCTGATGGAATTATATATCTTTAATGTTACGCTGTATTCTTAAAAGAATGTGCAAGTTCTCTCTTGTCTAATCCAGAAGGAAACAAATGCAAATCCTTTGATTACAGTACAATACTTTTTCAGCTAATCCCCCTCTCTGTTTCCTATTTTTTTTTTAAACTAAGCTAGCTCAAGCTGTACTGGAACTTCCTTCTCTCTCTGCTTTTCTCTTTTCCGTCTGAGTCGTATCTTTTCTACATATGCTGTCCACTTTCCAAAACATATCCAACAAAACCTGTGCATCCAGATAGTGTGAAATTTCTTCTCAGTCTTCCATTAGTTGTTGTTTTGGGTGACGGAGTATATTTTTGCTATTATTTAAACTAACTTCTTATAATAGCTCCTTGTATTTTTTTTTTTATTCTTATTCCTCTTTTCAGGGACTGTAGGGGGAAAGTTCATTCTAAACGGATATTTTGTAATAATTTAATTTTTTTTGAAAAAAAGTCTCAGAAATAGATTGTCTAATTTTACACATACATTTGTTTGAATTATACTGACATGAAATATCCTTTCATCATCTAGAGATATTCTGCGTTTCCTTCATGATGATATTGTGACTTTGATAGGTTTTAAATTTTGTAATTACTATAATGTAGAGGGGATGGAATTATCCTAGCATATATTTTGTGCAGTCTCTTAGACTGACTTCTAGACCTATATATAATCTTTCTTTGGTGAAAAATTCACCAAGAGATGAATGAAGAATGTAGTTGGCTTTGGTCTAGGAACTAAATTACTGAGGCAATTTTTCCTCAATGTCTGTCTTCAGGAAGCAGAAAATACGGCTACCTAAATTAATGCAAAATATGACTGTCCACTTATTAAATAATGTTGAGCCTCTGCAGTTAGAACCACTAGTTTCCAACTAACTTGCAGACTAAGTTCAAGTTGCTGGTTTTGACCTGGAGAGCCCTAGATGCCTTGGTACTTACCTCAGAAACCATCCCTTTCGTGATATTGCTGCAGGTATGATCAACAGATCCCCTGTGATAACAGGCTTCATTTTTAGAAGAAAGGAATTGTTGTGGAAGGACACGTATCATTTTCTTCAGTACTGATCCCTACAGAAAGGGCATGACGCTAAACTACATCCTTTACGTGCGGTGTTTCTAATGGTGAGCTGAAGGAATTAAATGTTGCAAAGGAATATATGAGTGCATAGATTATGACTAGCAAGGTTATTTTAGTAGCCAAATTCTACTTAAACAGTACACCACTGTTTGTCAAAGCGAGTCATTTCACACTTTTCTTCATCTCTGTAGGTTGATTCCTGTTGTTCTTGGAAAGCCGAAGTGAGGCTTAATTAAATCAATATCTCTTATGACTATTCTGTCTTTGTAAGAAATGAGAGGAAAAGAGAGAGCTTCAGATATTTAATTTTATTGAAAAGGGGTAACGATTTGATGAGTTCCACACTCTGAAGCACTGAACTCAGTTCTCTTTTCTAACATAAAAGTCCTACAAGAAACTGGGCAAATCATTTAGATTCCTGACTCCAATTATTTTCAAAAGGAATAAAGTACCTAAACACACGTGAAGACACAGGCCTTAGCCCTTCTATGAGTTGTTTAGTAAATGGGGATAATAGCATTTCCTTACTTTACCTGGGTATTATGAAAATAAAATCTGTGCATAGGAATGTGGCCACATATTGTAGTGATGGAAGCCATGTACCTCTGAGATATATGTTTGGATATGTAGCTGTGGAGTATTAACGAAAAATGCTACATGGTAAATGCAGTATGTGATTTTTTTTCAGCAGACCTAACAAAAACGCAACTAGATAAAAATTTCCCAACCTGCCCCCAGTATATTTTATTCACAGTGTGCATATTAACTGTTTCTTGTGAGCTCAATCCATATGTCAAACTTCTATGTACTATGCTTGGAAGTTCAGGACATTGAATGGAGATATGTAATATTAATCTGGATGAATTTTATGAATTCCCAGATTTATGAATAAACAAAATAATTTAGGGCCTACTTTCATAGAAATTACACAGACAGTATAGGAAAATTGAAGAGAGAAGGCATTAGCAAAACAGAAAAGTGAAATCAGAAAAGAGAGATTTGATTTCCTACTACATCAGGTGAAGTTAAAAGTGGAAAGCAAAGGATATTAAAGAAACCCAGTCTCTGATATTCCTGAAGATCAGGCATAGAACAATTGATAACACATTCAGAATTAATAAAAGCTCATAATGAAACATAATTAGTAAGAATTCTTGGAGAAGCTCAAAATAAATAATTTATTCACACTTGTCAGCTAGACTGAATAATTTGCTTATAACAAATGAGAAAGAATGACAACTATCTCTGCAAAAGGAAAAAGATATCAACCGCCTTAAACTATCTAGACAGGTGATTATAGGTTATTTTATCAACAACTATCCTCGGAAGTTTGTTTATGGAAAAAAAGTGCTAGCTTTTGGCATTGGATCAGAACTGTGTCAGATTTGAGCAATAACTTATTTTGGACAATTAAGCTTGTGTTTCTTTAAGGAGATAAGAGCAAGTTTGATAGAGTACAGCAGTTAGAGAATTTTAAAAGTCCTTCAAGTACAAGTATGACGGTCTTTTTCTGAATAATATATTTTAATAATTAGGTCCTGTACTTTGCAAAAACTTAAGACACTTTGGCTTTATGCATCCCACTGAAGTTAGTAAGCTTATGTGTGTAGAGTTAAACTGCTTATACCTTTTTACGATTGAACATTTTGGTATTATTTATTGCGTAGCTGTTTTGTGATGAAATCATCTTCTGAAAGCAAAGTGGGTGAAGTGCAGAAGTCCTACATGAATTAGTTCTTTTGGCTGTTGAGAATTTTGCAACAAGACTTAAAACAAAAAAGAGTAATGGTAATTATTATTTACTATACTTTATTTCCTCAAATGTATATTAATACACAAGCTAATGCATAAGCTAAGTAGGTCATTACTTCGCTTTTATCTAACCATAGATAAAAAATGAAAAAAAATCACTGATTTGAGGAAGTGTCCCTGTGCAATTATCTGCTCCCTTGCTGTTGACCCTAGCTAACTTTAAATGTTTTATTTTTTTCTTGACTTGTTAGCGTGAGTGGGGAGGTCAGAACCATTAGCAGATTGATCCTTCTCCGACTCCGTTTTATGGTCCTTACCCATTGTCAGTTTCACATCAGTGATTTTCCTATTTCTCTTTCAGTTTAGCTAGTTTACATAAACAATGTTTGGTGTTTTCAGCTCTGTTTATCTGCCACTTTCTTTCTCTGTAGTTTTCTTTTCTCTGAGCTCTGTACTCTTCAAATCTTAGTTGTTACCTCCTGCATCCTATCTTACTGGTTTTCAATTTTGATGATTTCATGACTTTTTTATGGGGTGGAAGTGTCCTATCTTGGATCATCTCTATTTATGACTTTTGAAATGAATACCTTCCCAGATGATTTATTCATTTTTTTTCTTGTGGAATGCTACAGGCTTTGTTTAGCATCTGAGTCCAGCAAGGACAGGGAGTTGTCATAGAACACTGTTACTGGCAGCTTTAATTCCCGAAAATCTGCATTTATGTCCACATTTGCATGTTTATGCTTTAGTCTTTTGCCTTATACTTCAGCTACAATAAGACAGGAAATACTTTAACATAAGATTAATATTTATCCTGGCAAATGTGACTGAATCGCTCATCACTATTATAGCAGTATTTGATCAAACTGTCAGTCATTCAGCTTATTAGTGTCAGTATTTGTTACTGATTTTATTGTTCTTCAGACAATATTATTTTTAATTCACTTGCCAGTATCCTTTGTGTTTCTGCCCAGTTCAGTATTCTTTAGACCGAGGGTGCTGTTCTGGTCCACCTGACTTCTTTCACAACAGGATTCCAGTGTCAGAGCTTGCCTGAAACATGAGTTCTCTGACAGTATAGAACAGAACTCTTCTGTATCCTATTTCATACGGCATTGTCCCTCTATATACGTTACAGTATTCTCTCAGGAACTGGTAGTGAAGTGATCATGCAAACATGTATGACCACTACTGTGCAGTCACATGAATGTTAGTGCAGGAACCAGTCATTCCTTTCAGCTTTTGCAAAGTGCTGTGGAGAACACACACAGTTCTATGCACAGAGAAACCAACTACTTTAAGGGTGAGCTTGTGTTTAACATCTCCTTTGAAGTAGAGTGCTTCTAACAGAGTAAGCCTAACTGAAATGCAATGGGATGACAAAATAATGTGCTAGAGGAAAATCTAGATAGAAATGATCTGGAGAGGATAGTTTAGGGAAGAAACTAGCACTATACTGAAAGATTCAGTGGAATCCAATGAAATATAATTTCCAGGTTTATAGGGCCACACTGCAGAGGTTATAAAAGGAAATTAAAAGATACAAAGGAAATGGCATAAGGATAAAGGAAAGGATACGTATGGAAATAATACTGAAATATAATATAATGCCATCATATGAATCTGTATTTTCAGTTCTTGTCACCTCGTCTCATAAAGAATGTAAAGGAAATAGAAGTTGTTCATAGTTTGCAACAATGTTCAATGTGTTAAAAAAGCTTGCAAATACAGACATTTTGGAAATACTGAAATTATTCAGTAAAGAGATTAATATATAAATAGGTGATGAAGTAATAAACATGACTTTTAGAGAAGCAGTGAATAGAAGAGTCAATTCTTAACCATAATAAAAAGCAAAATAGTGCAATGGAACATAAACAATGTAAAATTCTTAAATAAAAGTATTTTAATTAACTTATATCTCAAGGAATACAACACAGATGTAGACCTTATATTGTTGGGAACAAAGGGTTAACATCACTTCAAATTAAATTAAGAAAAATATAGTAAACATAACCAAGTGATATTTTAAAACTATAAATCAGTCAGGTGTGGACAAAAAACTTAGAATCTTGTATGTAGTGCAGTGCAGTATCACAAAGGCATATTAGCCCAAGGCCCTGTTTGGTTATCCAGTAAAGAGGAGCTTTTTACACCCTGGAAATCTTAATAAACCAAATAAGGACCTTGCTTGTATTGTTGTGTTTTTCTGCAAACTACTGGGTAATGAGAGTATGTATTAGGGCACCTGTTTTATTTGTCTATTATTTGTCCAGGAATGCTTTTTCATGCTAAATTTAGCTAGGCTGTAGCAGAGCATGAGCTCACTTGGGAATGCGAATCTCTGAAATGTGTTCTCACTAGAGCTTGGTGAATAATTTAACTCACTAAATTTCTTTTCCAGCTTGCCATTTAACTGTGAATAGATTTCAATTTTGATTTATTTTGTTCTTTATTCAAGTTATTCAACAAAAGGTTTATGCAAATACATTGCAGCCTAAGGATAGGTCATAAATTACTCGCTGCAACTATAGCTTCTGCTGCTGGTGACGAGACTGATTTGATGCCCATTGAGATAATTTGAAAGGCTCCTATACATCTGAGTTACAAAATTCTACAGATATTTTTCCATTGGCTGTGGTGAGTTTGGGATGAAGCTGTAGTCTCAGTTGGCTACTCATGCTGTGTGACTGGGCTGCTCACTCAAATAGGAAGCTTTCTGCTGCTTGACAAGGTGTCTTGAAAATCCACAGAGACTTCTTAAAGATTACCATTGAGAGTATTCTCTCAGAAGATGTGCAGTTCTTCACGATATTTTCTCTTTCTGCAGAAATTTTGAGAACATATGTAGACTTATACAAATGTCTGCAAAAAGTGACAACAATTTCATGGAACTTTTGCAATTTTATTAAATATTTTATTTATTTTTAGTACTTACCAATCAAAAATCAGCTTAATAAACAAACTACCAAAGAGAGATGCTTGTAATGTAAAAGGAAAATGTAATCTAGAAAGAATTTTTACTAATTACAGAATATAATATTACTATTTGGAAAGACTATATCAATCTATAGCATTGTTTCTAATACTGAGAAATGTACCTCTTTTTTATTGTTAGCAAGCACTTTAGAAACTTTGGGTTTCATTCCTTTATAGTCAAAAGTCCTATTGGGAAATGTGCCTGAATGAGGACTACAGGATAGAAACCTTACATTGTATGATTCACAGAACTGAATCATTCATATACTTCCAAATTATTTAAGTCCCAGAACACGAAAATTTACAGATAATTTCATCTAAAGTAAAATCCCTTGAGATAGTTATTAGTTTTTTTCAGAGCTCATAATTTATAAAAAACGATGTATTTCTTTGATTTCTGTGTACCATCGAATCCAAGTAATACACAAAGGTATTTCTGAATCTCATGATTTTATGATATCTAGACCTTCCTTAGTTGCTTATCAATTTAGAAAATATTTGCCTTACTGTTTTATTTTGAGTGGCTAACTCTAGAATAGCCTCTGATCATATTAATTGCTTAACCAAGTGAAAGATTCAGTAACGTGCATATTTCTTTAGTCACTTGGCAATTTCTATGGCAGTGAATTATTTGAATTCCCTCCTGACACAGCTAATGATCAAGCATTCATAGGGACTTCATTTATCTGCATAAGTATCACTTGGTCTACCAATATTCTTTCAGCTTGCAAAGTCCGTAGTGGCTTATTAACATTTTCTCCATACCCACCCATCATCTCAATGCACAATATCTATTTTGATAGTCAGTCTTTATATCCTGCTCCTTTCTTTGGCTATAATTGGCTGAACTTTTGGCGGAAGATCTGGTGACTTAGCTCTTTCAGTTACATTTGTGTGATTCATGTAGGTAAACCTCACCTTATTTATGCCAATCTGTTCACGTAATATCACTAAAACTTCCTTCTAATCCACCCACTTTTTCTTGTGTTTGAAATATATTGCTTTTGTATGCCAGACATTTTGTTCGTTGTGTGAACTGTTGGTAATCTCTTTCATCACATTTCTTTTAATGCCATATGCTTGCACTGCTGGATTTTGGATTTCCGTGGATATTTGCAGAAACAGTAAGTGTAGATTTTTTTTTCCTGATTTGTCTAGTTGCTCGATGCTTCAGACTTGTATTGTCCTGTAGCATTTAACAGCCAATAGTTCCCCTTTGGATCCTTCCAAATATTCTGTGTCAATGTGAGGCTCTTCAAAGTATAGTTGCAAACATTTGAAAGGAATAACCTTTTTTTTTTTGTTGTTTTGTGAATAAGCTTTTGAAATCCACTGGTGGCAGAGGAATAACAGCAGGTGCTGAGTAATTTGAAGTGTCTGTACTACAACAATGTACTATTAACTTAACTGGACAACAACTTGCCCATGTATAACAACCAGCTAATGAGAGATGATTTTGTTAGGCTGTGTTTTAAAGTCTATAGTTAATTCAGTAGGTGGCACTATTCCTTCCGAGTCACTGAGCTAATAACCCAGTTACAAGGTGGTTTTCCACTGTGACACTGCCATCTTTTTTTTAGATGAGACAAAATGAAATTTTGAATGTTTAGAGGCCATTAAAAATTCCTGGGAGATTACTTGCAAGAATGTGGACAATGTTCAGCCAGGATTCCAGTGTGAGCAATTGTTAGATTTGAGTAAATTTTACTTGTGTTCCTGTACATCTAAGCTGTGCCTACACCCCTTTTGAGTTCTAATTTTCTGGACAATTGCGTGAATAATTCTGTAGTTAGGCCTATATGTAGTTATGTCACGCAGACCTGCATAAGCCATTACTGTTGCTTAGAAAGAGCAGTCCCATTCTTTCCCTAGCCTTTACTATTCATTCCTATCCACATGTTGCCCTCTGATAGTTCATGCTGGCATGAATACGACTGTGTGGATTGGGAAACTGATCTGGATTTAAGCCAGCAAAGAAGTAACCCCCCAAAACGTTAGCGGTAACCTAGGTCATTTACCTGATCTGGTTCACTGTACAACAAGCAAAAGACTGGCCTGAGAGGGAATGGTAAAAGAAATGAGCAGGAGCAAGCTGTCTGAACTGATTCTTTTAGCACCATCAACAGTTTATGCCATCTTCAAGTGTTCGTGGACCTGTGTTATAAACAATATTGCTGAATACCTGTGGGGAGAAGATTTAAAATTTGCTCTGGAAGTGTTTGCAGTTCTGAAAATTTAGACCATGACTGAGCAACGCAGTAGGACTTCTGCTTGACCAAAAATGCCACAGCCACAGGAGGTGCTGATCCAGTAAAACTTCCCTTTGTTAGTTCAAATCTGCACAAAATTTGACATTTATATGAGGAAGCATGTGTGAGGTTTGTTCATTGTTTTCCTTTGATCTCTGTGAAGCAGGCATAAAACTCTGTATGGCATGTGCCATCTAAGTTGAAATAAATAGATCAGGTGACCAGGCCTGATCAGTTAGTGCACTGATCTTGTGTTAAAGATGATAGAGCCACAGCTTCCTTGTGAGTTTGGGAGTGTCAAAGTTGAAAACTCAGAGAAAAACAATAGAAGAATGGAATTAAATAATGAGAAAGAAAAGTTGTTATGTTTGTATTTCTGCATGCCTGCAATATAAGAAGTGGTGTAGCCTCAGTGCTTTCTTCAAAGAAGAACTTGCGTTTTATTGATTGAATTTTTCCCATTAAAATTAAGACATTTTGTTACATCTCTCTTGAAGATAACATTTTCCATGATTTTCTTGCTCTTAAGAAACTCTCTGTGATTTGATTTGTCCTGTGATTCAACTTTGTTTGGGGGATGTAAAAGTAGCAGACATGGTGACAGTTGCATTGTAGATCTTGAAAGCTCCTTGAAAGATCCTTGAAAACTTTTCTCTCTGGAAAAATAGTTCCAAAGGGGAGATCAACAAAAGCAAATGAGGTAGTCCAAAGGACATTTAATTCCACCAGATGTGAGGTTGCTTCTTTCAAAAGTGAAAGGCTTACTTAAAAGATGTGATAAAAGTCTGATACTCTACTTATATTCATGTTTGAGAACTGGGAATACTCCCATGCATAAATTCTTGTTGCACTGTTCCCTTAGCCTAACAGTGGTGTCCTAGTATTCATGGATATAATATACATAGCCATGTTCTAGCCATGTAGCTCCAAGTGTTTTAACCAAGCAGTTAATGAAGGTTCTTTTAGAGTAAACATAACACAGTAAAGTTTTTAAACAATTTTCTTTCTTTTGGTTAAATCATATAATAGCTTTTTCTAAAACAGTCCACAGTCATAAAAAGAAAATCAGTAAGGATAATGGGTACCTTCTCTGAAATGCAAAGAAAGAATTTGAGGCTGCTGCTTGAAATTGCCTAATCTAGAATTAATTTTCTTTAATCATAGTATTTGACATTTCAGTTGCTTATCTTGGAAATGTGGTGGAAACACAAATGCTTTCCCTGAAGAACTGATTGCAGCCATATGCAGTTTCATTCCTACCCTGCACAGGTGAAACAAGTAAGGCCACAAGCAAGGAGTAAATACTCTTTCTGGGTAGTTACTCAGTATAGCAGAGCATTGGAGTACAGTTTGATGACAATGCTATCTGAATACTTTGCGCTATTACAAAATGAGGTAATTAGTTGTACTTAGTGAACAGTGGTTAGTGTATAAACATAAAAAGTTTGTAGAGATGACCTTTGGATACATATACATATAAACATATACATATATATACATATAAAGTTTTAGTCTTTGTAATAATGACTCATCTCTTGCAACCGTCTCTGTATGAAAGAGAGATCAGCCTTTATCAAAGGGAGGATGATATGTGCTTAAGATATGTATTAGTTTCTTCTTATTTTAGAAGGGCTCTGTAAGTTAAAATCTTTTAATTTCTCTCATGTACCTAGATATGATCATATGAGAAATCTATATGTATGTTTAAAATATTGACATAATCTTCCTAACATGGGAAGAATGTTAACTGATAGTGAATGTGTGACAGCTAAGAGAAAGTTAGATTCTTCAAGTTAAATAGTAGATTTTTAATTTCATTCAGGATACAAGTAATTCAATGCAAACTTTATCCTTAATTTTATTGCTAGCTTGGTCATACCCTTCCATCAGTATGCTGGGCTCTAAAAGAAGCCCTGCGAAGGAGTATTGCATAATCTTGATATGTAATTTTCATGACATTGGTTTGAAATTATGAGATTATTTTAAAAAGTAATAAAATAATTTCCACTAGATTTCCATCTGAGAGTCTTGAAGGTCACATCACTTTTTCTTTAGTTCAAATTAAAATCAGAATTATTAATACAAATAATTTATTTCAACAGAAAAGACTTTTAAAAGTATCATGCCACTCACCAGTAAAATAATCAAAGCTTGGGAAAACTGAGGTGGATTAAAATACGTATTTTAACATAGCTCATCATTTTCATTGTTTATAATAGATTTCATTTTAATTTTATCTGTTATCTCTGTTATCCTCATAAACAGGGAAACAGCTATTTAGTGAGTGGAAAAGATTATCTCCCCTTACGTATATTTTTATCTAGCTGTGTATAAGTAGTTTAAGTGTTTAAGAAATGCCAGGATATGAACAACAATCATCTCTATATTTCAAATATGGTAAAATAGCATCCAAGTAGTTGTTATTGATTTGTATTAATTGCTTAAGGTCCAAATGGTGATTCGCCATTATATTAGATGCTGTATAAAGAGCATAAAAACAAAGTCTTTGCCATCTTTGCTCCAACAGCAATGCTAAGATTGCTGCTTGGAACTGGACAATAAATGATCTGATTTGCTTTACCTCAAATTAAAAATACCTAAATTTCCAACATGGTGCTTGTGGTTTGACTTCAACTTTTAGAAAATGGAAGAGCTGGGCAATTAAATACATTGTTTATTTTCTATACAGAACAATACTGGTTCACCCTGCATTCCTCCAAATAGCTGAATGCTGTCACCCAGTAATATAATGCTATTCCTGTCATCCTAAAATGATCCCAGATAGACAGACATAGAAAATCATCTATGAACCAGTCCTTGCTTCATTTATATTCTTTAATAGGCTAATATTGGTCTTCAGTCAGTACTCACTCAGATTCATGTGTATGTTCTTTTTAAAGCACTTTCAAGTTCCACAGATACATCTCTGAGCTATCAGCATATACCTTGTGCAAAACCAGCTCCCACCACATTCCAAAGGCAGAACAATTAAAATAGCACATTTCTCTTAGCTCTTCCTCCTCCTCATGGCCCTATGTACGTGCTATGAAGTTGATGGCAAAATGAACAGATCTGCTCAACACTTGCATTAAACAATGTTGACCTTCTTTAAGAAATGCACTTTTTGGTATGCTGAGTGCTTGCCTATCCTTCCAAACCATGTGCGGCATAGTAACTTGTTTGTCCTTGCAGATAAAAAAAAAAAAGGGTTCTGCGCTAATGAAGACTAAGTAGCGTTTTAGCTCTGGTAAGAGAAAAAACTTCATTTGCAGTTGTCGTGGCCATGGAAGATAGTCACTGTAGCTTGTGGAAAATTTGTTTGTATCAGAATATGTCCACGTGGGTGATTCAGAGTTAATTTTAGCCATTGGTGAGGCCCTGAAAGCGTAAAAAAATTTTTCTCCTTAGGGATGCCCAAGGTTCTCTTGCTTTACAGTTCCAGTTCTTCCTCTGTGAAATTGAGACATGTGCATGTGACAGTCAGTTTTCATGAAGACAGATCACTGTCTATGCAAGGTCAAACCCCCTCAAGTCCATGAGTTTTGGCAGATACATCACTCAGAAATGGCAACAGACAATCACCTTTCAGTCCCTTGGCTGTCTATCTTGTCAAAAGCCTTTCTGGAGTGAATTATGTCATTTAGAGCGTTTTTCTAATGTGTACGTGAAATAATTTAGCATGTGAGCAAATACAAAGCAACATTTAACTGCTTAGAGAGATCCTAACGAACACAAATTATTTTGAAGCTCCTTTGTTGAAGAATGTGACTGAAAATGGATATCAAAAGCATGTTTTACCATTTTTTGGTAATGAATGTAGAATATCCAGAATATCTTAAAATCAGTTAGGCCTGTTATTCATAGATTCTGAGGATCCACTGTTCCTGTGACTTGAACATGAGCTGTAGAGGCTCAGCACCTCTGAAAGGATCTATAAAAAGGAAATTTTGAAGAGTCCAAAGCCTGATTTTCAAGCATTTGTACTCAGAGACAGTATTCTAAAAGATCTTAACTCCCATTAGGGCACGTATATGAGGACTAGATTTTCCAGTATGATCACCAGCAAGTATTTCCCATTGTGACACCCATGACAAGAGTTTTTAGAGAACTTGGCACTACGCATGCTTAGTTCTGTTGAAAATCCAGCTCTAACTGTGCAAATGTAACAGAGCTTCTTTCTTTGAAGTATAAATATCTAAACCCAAGAATGAGGGAAATTTCATAAGACATCTTCTTCAGATTTTTTTCTTTTGGGAGAAATCATTTTCCCATTCTGCTTTTGATATTCTTTGCCTCACATGAAGGTGCCTGAAAGTACAAAGAAACGTCTCTGAGCACTGGGATAAATGGGATTAAAGGAAATTATGTAGGAATTATTATGCATCTATCTATTTTAGGCATAATAGAGAGATTATGGACCTCGTTCTGTAGTTTCTACTCAACTGTTTATGTTGCTTTCATTAATGTCAAAGTAAGAGCATCTATGAAATTAATGAGACTAGGTTACTGCCAGTAGAATTTTTACCAGAAAAAGGTGCTAGTTTATTTATGGTTAAATGAAAAAAGCTTGTTTCTGAAGCTGCCAACTGACTATATAAACAACATATTTACTGAGGGGTTTAAAATTTTTTCACTAAAATAAATGTTGCAGTTTTTGCTAAGCTTTTAAATAAAAACATGAAATCAGGAAATAACTGGCTTACCAGTAGCTTCCTCCCTTCCATGGAAAATATCAAACAAAATGATTAAAAGATATTTACTCTCAAGGAAAAAAGAAAATCAAGAGGAAACTTCCTACTGGAGAAACTTCTTGTATTTCTTCATTTGCAAAACGTATCTTAAGATACTTCACGTTCTCCAATTTTTAAGTGGAAAAAAGGATGTTAAAAAATCTTAATTTTCAATGGCACACTTATTAGGAGAAAAACCCATGGAATTAGCATTACCTTTTTAAACACAGCTTTAGCAGATTAGAGAGGTATTACTCAATACACTTAAAAATTTTTAATAGTTCTTGAATGTTAACTGGAACTCATATTAAAGAATGCCCTAAGTGTGCAAATATAATTAGTCTGGCTATTATGAACTAAATCCTTTGTAATCCTAGTGCACACAGAGACTAAAGGATCTGATCTGTTTGTCTTTGTGACTTCTGAAATAAAGCTAATTTGCAACGGTTACACTAATTTGGCTTATTTGGAAAATGAATACATATTACAAGTGCTGCTTTAGAGTTTTAATATACTGTGATTAATTTACAGTTAGAGTTAATTTAAAGACTCAGACACTAATTGATTATTACACACATATGTACACACACACACACACACACACACACACACACACTTAATATATTGGCAAAAAGCACGGCCCTATAAAACCTTGAGGCAAAAAGACCAAACAGCCTCTTGAAATGTCTTTTTCCCCTTATGTAATGATAATATTAGCAACGTGTATTGTAAAGGTTTAACAAAAAGTAAAATGTATTTGCAGAATAGAAGTCTGACTTGCTGCATACCAGATCTGTTTTTGTTTTGTTTTTTTTTTTTCTTTTCCTGGTATTACATTGTTACTGAGTTGAATTAATTCTATGAAGAAAATAAGTTCAGCCATGAAAATGAAAAACAATGTAATTAATGCTAAATGGCAAATGTGCTCCTTGAATATAATCAGACATTGTCATGTGTAACTGAATATGCAAATACCTACTTACATGTTAACATGGCCGTTTCCAGTGTGTTAACATCTATGTGCTAGAGGAGGTAATTTTCATATTGTTGAATTCAGGCAACTCTAACTATTTAACTGTGGCACAGCCTTGCAAAATAACTGTGGAAGGTTGTTGGGCGCTTGCATGTATAACCACATTCTGGAGATATCTGAAATTGCCTGCAATTTTCTTAAGGTAGTAGATGAGAAAAACCTTTCAGAAACCTTTAAATGATTCAAAGTAGATAATATAAATTCTTCATTATTCTAAAGATGAAGAGAAGTGTCATTATTTTATTTGACAGCATTATTTGTTAGAAAGTACTATTTTCATGGCAAATAAGTCATTGTCTGAACATTTGCATTTGTTTTTACAGCCAGCGTAGGTCACTACTAAAACACTGTGTCACTGACAGGTTTATAATTTTGCTGACACAGGTTGGCAGATAGACGAGCATCTCCAATGGAATACAAACATAAATTTCAATGAATAAATAGAACAGAGTCTGTTAGTGCAGTCATCAAAAGAGAAAAGCCCCATAAGAAAATAACAGAAGGCTTTTGACCCTTTAAATTATACCTCACTCGCTCACTGCTACAGTGAGCTAAGCTCCTTAGCATCAATGGTACTTTGACTGCCCCCGACATCTGCTTGTATGGTATCCATTAAAATCCAAATGAAAGGTCAAATTGCTCCTAAAATTAAGTAGATGATAGACTGCCTGGCTAGCCCAGGTTCTAGGTTAGAAATAAGTTTTTATTCTGCCCCGCCAGACTCCATTTAGTTTATCTTTAGCCAGCTATAGGAAAAATGAAGATATATTTGCATATTTCTCTGAGTGATTTTTGTTTAATTTTTATGATTATAAAATAAACCTTGAAGAGATTAGTTAGAATGAGTAAACTGAACAAACATTAAAGCAGGGAGGTACCATAATGTTATTACTTAGCATTCACTCCTTTCACAAACATGGACCTAAAAATTGGTCCTACGACTTTGCTAAGAGGTAAACTAGATGGAGACAGCCAGATTAGCCGCTGGTGTAACTTTATTGACCTTACTAGAATTTTTCCAAAGGGAAATATTGTCCTACTAGCTAACTGTTAACACATCTCTGAGCAACACATACGCTTTGTCCTCATTTTATAAAATCAGAAAAAGATGGGCAATACCAAGTAGTTAAGTATATTGTAGTCAGTGGAGTGGATCCCACCTATGCCATTTGTGAATTTAGTCCATTAGCACTAATGTAACATTCTCCTTGCCAGAAAAAATATCTGTTAGAATTAAGACTGAATTCAGCTGTTCTACAAGACAACACTTTTTATAGAGCAGAAGGATAATGAAAATTGTTTATCAAGCTAAGTCATTGTGCCTTGTTTACATTTATACATAATATATATTTATGTTTAGCTACATATACATGTAAATATGTATCTGTATACCTAAATAAATGCAGAATGGGCATGAAGTGTTTGCAGCTGCCTGTAAATGCAAGAGGGTCAATTTCAGAGTCTGAGGGTGAAATCCTGACCTCATTGAGGACATAATTGGCATAGATTTATTTATTAGAGTCAGGCTTTGGAGTTTGGTCCATATCCACATCTTGGCCTATTTTAGGGCTCTGAGGCCAATACCACCTTGTAGCAGCTACGTGCACTTACGATATTGTGATTAGTAGTAACTACATTAAAGTTTACTGGCACCCTTTCAGGCAACGTGTCTTAAAGTTGAGATGTGTAGTTCCAAACAAAATTAGGTTAGTTTAAAGCTAGCTAGTTATGGTGTTGATATGAACGAACCTACCAAATGTGGGATTCACGAACTGGGCTATCCAAGTCTAACAATGACTGCCTTTCTCCCTTGTACCTGTGGCCCAAGCTGAGCTAGCTAGATTAGAGCTGGTAAAGGCATGTTCACTACTGCTGCAAACATATCTCCTTGAAGATGATGTTTTTACTTTCATTGGCAGTCCCTTTATTGCTTGTACCTATACCCATTCCTCCTGATCATCGTTTTCATACCCGTCATCTCCATTACAACCGTTACTATCTTTGAACCTCCATTCCAGAAGATTCATCTATGGTATCATAATGCCAGACCTTGGAATTACCATAGTGAAAAACCCTTTTGTGAATCAGCTGGATTCAACTATTTACAATAACTGTCTTAAAAGTTAAAGTAGAGGAATGAGGTGTGGAGTTTTTTTCTCTTACAGAAATTCAGTATAATCCTCAATGTTTGTAATAGCTTCAGAGATTGGGATTATTGGAACTTTCAGAATTGATTATTGAATCATATGTGGGAAAAAATATGTTTTTTTCCTATAACCGCAGTTGACCTATCCGCAGGAAACTTTCACAGTGCTAGTTCTTTGATATTTCTATGTAGCGCAGTGGGGTTTTTTGTTTCTGTTTATACATTTTTAATAAGAATTACTATAAGTTGACCTCTAACTGAAATTTGTCATTGGCACTTCAACATTTCATTACTGAGTAATATTTTTGAAATGCATTGCATATATACACAACATTTCTTAAATAGGAGTATTGTAAGTAGATAAGTTACTATGTGTGGGGGGGTGCTTTTGAAGAAAATCAGAGTTGAGTAATTTATGAAAATATGAAAAGATGTCTGCAGCTGTCAAATAAAATATTTGATAAATTTTTTTTATATCCATCAGAGAGAATTTTTTTTCAGTTGAAATCGTCTCCAGATTAATAGCATCTCTCTTCTGCTGTATTAGATTTTTTACTGAAGACTATCTGAAATAGCTAGTATATCTTTGCTATCATTCAGCACTTTCTCTTGCAAACTTTTACTTCTTCTCCCTACTTGCATCTGTACTTTACCCCAGTTAATAATTTCAAATTAAACATAGGAAATAAATATACCCCAGGAGGCAACAAGAACTATAGCATACACCACAAACCTGTTGAAGTAAGGAATTAAGTCACCTTGTAGAACAAACCCATTTCTCTGTTCAAGGGGAACATGTCCTGTTGAGAGTTACAATTAGTCTCTGATCTGCAGAATTTGTAGTAATTTTAAAGTGTGCTTCTTGGAATAGAGTATGCAGCGGCTCACATTGTCTTTCCTGGCTTTTTTTTTTGGTGTAGTGTTTGTGAAGCAAACTTGACTGCTTCAAAAGGAATTTTATTTGTATCAGTAAGACAGAGGCTGATGTACAGCTGCTGTAGGTGTAGTAGTATAGTTCTAGTCAATTATTTTTAGATTAATTTCTAATATCCTTTGTAATAGATGGATAACATGGTAAAATATTTGCAGATTGACATCATGTTGATAGGTTTTGGATCTAGAGATGGGGATAGATTTTTACTGGTGAATCCTGCAGTTTTAATTCAAACAAAATTTTTATTGCCTTCTGTGAGTTAATGGCAGTAAGTATTTTGGGTGACATTTAAATGATTGGTTTTAGTGTTTAAATATCTCAGTTTCTCTTTTCTCCCTTCTATTGTTCCTCCAAACATGTACTTAAATTATGGTTTTGCATTTAATGCGGGAGAGTTTCTTGACCTTTTTGAAGAGTAAAATTTCTTTGCTGTATAAACATCATATTTCAAAATAGATGCACTTTAGGAGTCCGTCTGAAGATATAACAGATGTGCAGTTGAAAATTAAAGTCTCATCTTTTAGAACAAGAGGCAATGGGCACAACACAGGAAGTTCCGTCTGAACACAAGGAAAAACTTTGTACTGTCAGGGTGACTGAGCACTGGAACAGGTTGCTTAGAGAGGTTGTGGAGTCTCCATCCTTGGAGATATTCAAAAGTTGTCTGGACAGCGTACTGGGCAACCTGCATGAGGTGACCCTGCTTGAATAGGGGGGTTGGACTAGATGATCTCTAAACGTCCCTTCCAACCTCAACTGTACTGTGATTCTGTGAAATCCAATTTACCTAGAAGTCAAAGACGATAGTAAAGGAGATCAGATAGAGAAGAAAAGAGATGAATCCGTCATATTTCCTAACTGGAGTTCTTTATACAATGTGTAAGTAATAGGAGATAAAAACAAATAAAAAAGGCTTTCGGAGAGCAACATGAGGTATCCACCAGACTTCGGAATACATGAAATAATTCTAAGCTCTATAGTCCACTGCCAAAGTAGAATACATTTTTGAATGCTCTAGTTTCATTTTTTCAAGTTAACACAATACAACCTTCCCCTTGTCTTTTTATGGAGTATTGCTGCCTTGAAAGGTTTCAAAAGCTGGTCTCATTTTTCATTGACTGTGTATAATCAGGACATGCTATTTTCTGTTCAGAACTTTAATTACACATTTCACATTTCTGATGTAGCGGTATTGTGCAGATAACTTCTATTTGAAGGAAGAAACTTTATTTTCATGCCCGGCCACCCTTACTAATTTGTAAGACCTTGTTTTTAATTCCATGATACAGCACTCAGGAGTGTTGAGATTTCCCATGCATAAATGCAAAATGCATTACTGTTCATAGCAGTAACTTCCAGACCCACAGTGGTCAAGAAGTAAACTGAATTTAAGCAATCATGTTATGTTTCAGTCATAGGATACAATAGAGTGTGGGATTATTTTATGGTAATTACACCCACAGATCTGCAGTAAGGTGAAAAATGAGACATGAGATGAAAAACAAATGCTTTCAAAAGCTATACAAGGGGAGCTAATGCATAATATTTTTCACTCTGGAATGGTTTATTACTATCAGGAATGAGATCAAATCTGTGTTGCAACATTTCATGACTTGAGAGCAAATAACACCAAAACCAAACAAACATGCTCTTATTTTATGAGACCTGAGAAATTCTAGAAGCTCAAATTTAAACAAAGAATTGATTCACTCCTGCTATAACCATGCCTTGTCAAGTTACAGCTTCCCTGAAGACCTCCTTTCTACTTGTGTAAAACTGGCTGTATAATAGCAACATCTAATATGATTTCATCAGCTAAATATAAAGTACTGATTAGAAATGACTATAGGCCTGATTCAAATCCCATTAATTTCCTATTGTTTACAAATCTTGGATAAAGTAAACTTCAAGAAGTGTACATAACTTACTGTTGAAAACAAGAACATTCTGACATTACAGATTTAGGTCTTTTACAAGTGGAAACTCAAGTAGCTATAGTTAGAATTAAGAGAGGTAGGGTTCCATATTGAAATTTTTCCTCTCAAGTGGAAACTCAGGTAGCTATAGTTAGAATTAAGAGAGGTAGGGTTCCATATTGAAATTTTTATCCCACCAAAATCATTGTAAAAAACATCTTTTGACTTGAAGGAAACAGGAGGTACGTCTTCAATCTATTTTGGAAGGAGAAATCCCTAGTTGTAGTCCTGAGGATCATGTGCATAAAATAACATGGGATCTGTGCAAAAGCACATAAGCATTATTATTACTTCATTACTCTCCCCTTAGCTGTTGCAGTTTGCATGGAACAATAATTACAACCTCACTGGGGAAAGGCACAATGCTTATTTGTAGACTGTCTAGTACAATAGTGATCACGACCCTTAACTTGAAGCTTTTAGATTCTAACCTAGCAGAAATAATGAAGAAGAAGATGATCAGTAGGTTAAATTTTGCACCTGATTTTCACTAAAAGATAAATAGAAAACCCTACTAAATCTACATATGATTAATTCACACTGTAGCTTTTAGTAAGACAATTTCCCCAAATTGTGATAGATATTAAGAAATGTGATTTCATTTTATATTTTCATTTTGCTTTTCTGAAGAACAAGAGATATGTCTAAGGTACGGGACTGGGAATCTGCTGACCTAAGATTATTCTGGTATGCTTTCAACTGCTTACATGAAAATAGATAAGTTATTACCTTATCTGTAAAATTCAGCTTTAAAACATTTTATTCCTTCCTCTATAGTCCTGACTTGTATTTTTATTGTAAATGTACATGTGCAGTGCTTAGTATATCTACTCTCTGAGGGAAAAATTGTGAAACTATAGTACTGTAGATTACATGGTTCTGTTGTAACTGAAATGCTTCATAATGAGGTCTATTTTGTTCAAGAACTTCATTTCCAAGAAAGAATGAAGAAAGTTTGCATATTACTGGCATGGTACTTTCCCAATTTTGTTTTAAATTTACTTTTAATTTCAATCTTTTATTCTAAAGTAATGCAAAATAAAAAAACCAAAACCCTTTCATTTTGACAGAAATTGTTTCAGAAATGTTTTGGGGTGGAGAACTCTAATATTCCAGCTTTTATTCTGATTTCATGAAGCAAAATTTTAATCCTCCCCATGCCTCTAACGTCCAGTAAGCACTGGAACTACTCCAGCCCCTTCTTTGTAAGGCAAAAGTTTTCTGTGATACTATCCAACTGGGCCATTTTGTGGACAAAACACTGCATTTTTCAACCCTGCTTTCATCAGTTGCACTGGCAGCAAGTTTTTTCTAAAAATCTTGAAAAGAATTAGCACAAATACTGATCTGAAAATTCTCATTAGAAGTCTTGCTCAAAATGCTGAAATGAGACAGCGTCAAAATAAACTGTACATTTAATGAGAAATAGGAGATTTGATTCTGCATTTCGTCATCATTTCTTTTCACCCACAGTGGCATAGAAAGAACTGCCGTAACAGAGATCAGAATCAGACCATAGCAGGAGCAGGCCATAAAATAAAACGCTATTGAGAGTGAGCACATTCAGAAACATAATACTCTGATAAATAAAGCATGTTTAAAATGTAATGGGAAGTAGTGTTTCATGAGAGTGCTTGTGCAAAAGAAAACATTACTGGAAATGCTAATTTGTTACAGTCATTCCAAAACAACGTGGATTTTGACATACAAAATCCAAAATGTGGATTCTTTGACTTACAAAATCTTTCTGTAAAATACATTCTAATTTTTTTTAAGATCTTGTTTATTCTGATCCTATTTATTTATTGCAAAGTAGCAAGCAGATGGAGCAATTTTTTCTCAAAGCAGTTTGAAAGAGATTCATTACTGTTCTACATACTGCAGCTCCACTGATTTATAGCTTCCACAGCTTAGGAAGCATCTCTGGATATGCCTCTGTTGTTCTGTTCAGTAAAAGTGAAACGGGTTTTCAGTGCAACAGTGTCACTTTTATGACATAACTTCTAAATGAACACATTACACAGTGAAACATTATTATGCTAGAATCATTAACATATATTCAAATTTAAATACGCAGATATTGTAGTTTTACAGATACTATACTGTTAAAGACTTTTTCACTGTATCTTTAAATATGATCCAACCCGAGAGAATGAGAGTTGTTCAGACTGCCACCTCTAAGCAAAAGAATTCTGATAAATGAATATGAAGCTTTCATACAGTGTTTTAGATATTCAGATATTCAGATATTTAGATATTCTAGGCACTACAAGTTTTTCACAAGCACTAATTACTCAGTCACCACAAACAAATTATCACATAGCAAGAAATGAAGCATGAAGTCTCTTGAAGAAGAAGGATGAAGTCCTTTGAGATAAAAGCAGTGAAAGAGTGAAAATCTGAACTCAGGAATTTTAATCTTCTAATGCCAGTGAAAATGGATGTATATAAATAAAATTCCAAAATATGCATGAAAACTGAATTATTGTTATTTGAAATTCACATTTTATGAGGCAAATATTTGCAAGTGGCATTTCAAGAACAAGAGGGACTGAAAAGCTATTTTAATTATATATATCTAAAACTTCCTTGGTCATTTCAAGTAGGTAATTTTTCTTTTCTTTTCTTTTCTTTTTTTTTTTTGGTAGCTTATGCTTTCCTGTGGCTTTGCAAGTACTCTTTCATCTAGTTCCTGATTCCTACTCCATAGCTTAAGCTGAAGCCACAAGAAGAGTAAATTGTTTGGGGATCTGTGGATCTATGGGCCTAGTCTGGCCCAAATGAAATAAAAGCATTTTTATTTATGATATGGGATAAACTCTTGCCTTCTTAGAATGGTGATGGGAAAGGGAAGGCGTGAATTGCAAAGAAATGTTTGGTGCATCATCTGGCTGACCAAAAAAAAGGGCCGTTTATTTGGTAACAAGCACTTCCTGACTGCAGACTGAAGCATGTCTTTACTATGAACTTGAGTGTCCTCTAGCAGGGTAGGTAGCTATAAATGCATACCCAGTTGCTGGTGGACCATGTGTGATAGATATTATCTCTGACTTTCCCAACAAACTTAGAGGACTGTGGGCAAACCTGCTTTGGCTGCATGAAACGTAATGCAGATGAATACTGATTAACAGAATGAACAAAGATGGAATAAAAGACATTAAGTGGTTAGCTATTAGAATGAGAATCAAGGGTGGGGCATATCCAAGAATATAGTTTGGTGAAGTATTGGAAAGAAATAGTACTTCATAACTGAAGAACAGAGAATGGAACGAAAAAGAATGAGAGTTGTTCAGTATACAGTTATACAGTATGAGACTGTATAATAGTGGGATCACCTATTGCAACAAAATGTTATTGCCTTAAATCCGTTTGTGCTCTCTTGCCAAACCCATCTAATTTGCATTGAGAGAGGTTAAAAGAAGATGACAGCTGTGCACAGTATATCAGTGCATAAGAGAGAGAGTACATTTTGCAGTACATTTTGTCAAAGTGCAGTGTAGTGCTGGCAGTGGTCCAGAAGTATAAAACATACTGGCCTGAGTTGATAAGAAAGTATTAATTAAACAGTGAAAGGTAAAGGAATGAATGGTACAATTGTTGGTTCTATAATTGGTAATAGCCTTTGTATTGTTATCATTATTGTTGTTGCTTTTGTTACTATTGTATATTAACAGCCCTGAGTACCTGAGGGCTGATTATGGCAGATGCTGCACATGTGCGTGCATAAATACACTTATACACAAATATATATGCACAGACAATGATGACAAGGTCTTTGGCTTAGAGAGGTATGAAAATTTCATGCACGCACACAACATGAAAGAAGTGTCATGAGGTAAGGAGTAGTATTTCTTCTTAGTAAAAAATGCCTGTAATACCAAAAAAGTAATTAATGGAACAAAAGAGAAAAAATAAAGGCAATAGAAAGCTTAAAAGTAGAGGGAGAGTGATGGTTAAGGAAGAAAACACAAGCTGAAAGGCACTGGCAGTTGGTTTGACGTGGAATATTTCAGCGTAGAGGGGAGTAAGTAAGAGAAAAATGATAATTCCAGCTATTCCTGTAGATTCTAATCCCACATTATTGGGAACAACATTATAGACTTCAGTGAGCATAGGTTCCAGCCGTGACAGGATTAAACCTAGAAAAAAAAGGAAATCTTTATTAAGTTTCCTCATTCACTTCAATTTCTGTAGTCACCAGAAGATACTTCAATGAACGTCTTCTGAGTGAGTTGATTTTTAGGGTTGTCCAGTATAAAATGAGAATGCAATGGAAATACTGAGGTAGTAGTTATCTCTCCTCAACCACTTGTGTCTACATTATAAAACAACTTAAAAACCCTCATACTTTGAAGCCCAGAGAGAGCCCACAGCCCAAAGTTTCATCTAAAGCTAATTCTTAACTTCTTTTTGCAGCTGCCTACTCTCACCTTTATTGGTGTTGACTTTGCTGAAGCAGCACTGCCTTCTGTCAGTCTTGTACACTGGGAGGACTATATCTAGAAGAGCAGGTTGACTCAGCAAGTGTAAGACCAGCAGGCAAGTGGCAGCCAATTTCAGCAGGAAGATTTGAAAGTTGTTATATAACTTGCTCTGCAACCTGTTCAGCAAAACAGATGGAGGGTAAAGACCAGATGCAAGGGCAAAAAGGAGTAAGAATACAAAGGTAGCAGGACAAAGAGGGGAATATCAAAAAGGAACAAATAGAGGAGTGTAGGAAAACAAGATATAAAAAGGGAGAAAGGAGTTCATAGAAAACTCTTAGAATATCTGGAAGAAATATAATTGATGTATATATATTGTAGTTTTTCATATAGCATGGAGTAAGCTAACCAATACAGAAAGCTAAATTTGGCTTATTCATGCTTATCCTGTTGTCCAGATCCATATTAGTCATTCATTTCTAGCTAATGATCTGTAACATTGACTGGATAATATAGTGAGAGTTTGATCCACTTTTTACACCAGGGTTGTTTCGAGGTCAGAGAAAGATGACATTACAAGCATACCACTAAGGAAAAATAATAATCTAATTTTACCTCATATTAATAAAATTAACTGTCATTTGACAGTTGCAAGCACATACAGCATTCGGTATCTTAAAACTATCTTTGAGGACACAGGAAGCAGTCATGAAACTGCCTATATACCAGCTTAAAACTTCTCTCTTAAAGGGTTTTACACCTGAATAAGTGCTAAATAATAATAATAAGCAGAGGCTGAAACAAGCTACTGGTATCTGAAGGCTGTCAACACAGTCAAGATAAAGAACTGGGACCTCTTCAAGTGAGTCAGGGTGTGACAAAATCTGTACTGATGAATGCTGACATCTTGAATAAAATCACTACATGACTTCACGTAGGTCAAGAAACTACATTGTTTCCCTGAGCCACAATGACAGCAGGGTGACAGAGATTAATAGCTTTGTATTGACTGAGCAACTTCCAGTTCCTTATCTTTGTCAAGTCAAGGCTCTGTCCAAGAGCTGAAATTGTTATTAGACTTATAATTGCAAAGACATTTAAAGGGTTTCCCCTTAAGGGACTATGAAATCCAATAAACCTTTCATAAAACCTCAAGCATTCAAGTGCAAAACCCATGTCTCAGAGACAGGCATGCTCACAGCCATAACAGGGGAAGCCTTGAAGCCTCATACATTAAATAATGTTTGATTTATGAAGTTAGTTTTGAATTTGTATCAGTTGTTTTATTAGAAATATACGAAAGAATGTTTTAAATATGAGTGAGTGAGCTGTGTTCACTTCTGTCTTGATCAAGTACTCTGTGTGTCTGAGCTGGAGGTCTTTCTTCACCTGTCACTTAGATTCATGAGAGCTCAGGAATACTGAATTTGTATTGCTAATTTAAGACATTTAATTCAATTTGGGTGAGATTAAATCTCAATTCCTCAGTGAAGGTCCAAAATAAAAGCTTAGGATCAAGCTTAGGTTTCTGTATTATTGTTGATTTGTAAGGAAATGTTTGTAGCATGTAAAGAGTTTTCAGTGCAATATGTCAGATTTATTTAATGAACCTCTTTGAATGAGAAAATGCAGTGTTTTAAAGGAGTAGACTTAATGCTTATCTCTGTGGCTTACTTACAGTCTGTTCCACTACAACATGGTGTAAATTAAAAGATTGCATTGGCCCCAGGAGATAGCAAATTCTTTCTTTCGTCAAGCTTGAGCTTTGCTGGGAAGATGTTGTGGCTGGTCAATAACCTGTATTCTGCTAAATTTTCTGTTACCCTGCTTATTTGCTTACTCTAGAGCTTAAAGGGCTTGAATTGGTGCCAATCATAATAATGGTCATTACAGTCATTTTACAGTGGAGCAAATGATATCACATGGTGCAAAATAATGTAGAAACTTTAAAAAGGGAAAATCTCATAAAACTGGACTGTGATGCATTTAGTAATTTCTAAACTTTGTTGGTTTCTTTGCTGAGCCACTGCTAAGAAATCAACAGCTTACATAACTGACATGCCGTCTTAGCATGTGCTAGGAGGTTGTATATCCAAACCTCTTCTTTTTCTGCCTAGAAATGTTGCCTGAAAAGAATATCAGGAGTTTTGCCATTTGTCTGGCAATTTAGTTAGAATAAAATCTTGGATAAATTACCAGTGCACTTATGCACGTCAGTCTTACCACAGAAGTGTAGTGATCTGATGCACACTGCATGTCCAGTGAATTCTATATACCCAGAACCATTAAGATTCACTGTACATGTGACAAAGCACAACACACACCTTTCTCTCCAGGAAATCCTGGAAAGAAATAAGGTAGTCTTGATCTGACAGGGCTGACTGACCCAGTCCTCTAATGTTATAAACATAAGCAGCTTTTCCACTGGCTTATCTTCCATTGTGGTTTATTATTGCTTACAAATGTAAGATTTTACTTTTATAGGGATATTTTCCCCAGCATGGCTTTTTGAACCTGGCCACTGAAATGTGGCAGAGCAAGATAGCTGCAATTGTAAAGCAGCCTTTTAGAAGTAGTTGCTACTTGTGCTTTGCTTCAGAAAGTGGGATATTGTGAGAACTTAAATCAGTTACAGATATGTTGTTTTATAATACAGCTTTATATGTGTATTATCAAAAGTGCATAAGCACTGGATCTTGTTTCATGCAGTGGTGGGAGCCTGATTACTGAGAGTAATTCATAGCGGAAGTTCAGTGTAATGTAACACAATCTCTCAGGCACCTTAGTCATATTGAATATAAGGACATAGTATTTTACCTGCTGCCTACACCATTTCCTACCAGGGAAAAATGCCCAAAGAGTAAATAGGAAGGATGTAACAGGATCTGGGATTGACACAAACTAGGAAAAGTAGTTGTTAAAAAGGCTGAGATAAAAGGTGAGGCCTAAAGTAAGACAGTGTTTCTATTTGGTGTTTGGGAGTACATGGCAAAAGGAATAAGGTTAATCCTTCTGAGTACTTCTGTAAATATTTGATTTTTCATAGTATGTCTTTTCCTCCAAAATGTTTCATATATCAACACCATTGCTAATTTCTAAGCATAGTGCCACACATTAACTTGCCTTCATCACTCAGTGTGTGACATAAAAATTGAATGGTATAAACATGACTTATTAGAGAAAAATGTAATTAGTTAATTTAACCACAATATGTTGGCAGAAGATGAGCAGTCTAGCCATTTCTTCTCTTAATGTTTTTCATTCATTTTTATATCTTTATAAATTATTTTGTGTCTTGTTCTTAAATATATGAAATAAGAACTCCCTGGATTCTTATTGCACATAATTACATGATAGATTTTTTGTTCGTAATTGTGAAAGAACAAAATAAAGAAAAAAATTAATACTTATATTCTAGGAAAGAAATAGATCTTAGGCTATTTTATAGGTTGCTTATCCTGATTGTTGCCTGTGAGCACAACAGGTCAAAAAGCCGGAAGGCTGATGACCTATTCATCAATTACAAAGAATAATGGAGTGAATGGATTAGTCCAATGTTTGTAAAGTACAGTTCAAACTTTATTTCAAACAGAGCAAAATTTGAATCCTGAGGTGATAATTTACTTATGTGATGAATAGAATGAAAATTACAAGATGGGTGACTTCATTACTCTCAGAGTGAAGGGCCAGTTGGCAGCTATCATCTCATTATTCATCTAAAACTGGAAGACTAGTTGAGTCTGGTTAAAAAAAAAAAAAAATTCTTTCCAAAGCTCACAGTTGTATGTTGGGCCAGCTGAATAACAATGTTTTATAGCTGAGATTAGATTTATTTATTTATGAGAATAAACTGTGGAAATGCTAACAGTGTCTTTTACAAACTCGTAATTAGTCCACTATTAAATTAAGATTTTGCTACCTATATTTTGTTTTATGCATGCAATGGCCAATATTACAATATTATTTCTAATATTGGTCATGATATAGAAAATGAATATCATTCATGATATAGAAATGAATATCATTCATTTCTAGGAACTGTTGGGGTAATAAAAAATGTTTCAAAACCTTATAAATGTTTTATTATACCTATAGAGGGGAACCGGTCAATACAGTTTCTGTTCAGCCATCAGCTTCATGCATGTCTTTGGGAAAGTCATATAATTTCTGACTTGTTCTATTATCTGTGAAATAGGGTTAATAACTCTATCTGTGAGTAGACATTATGTTTGTAAAATACCTTGAAATCCCTGTTCAGTAGGTTCAATGGCCACTCAAGATTTCACATGGTGATTTTCCAGCATATTCTTTTTGGGGGGAGGGGGAATTAACATATAACAGTAATGTGACAAATAGATAACTGGCTGTCTCTTTGGCAAGTATTTCCCATAGAGTCACACTAAAGCTTATAGATGGTTACTCTTTGCAGGAAGAAAAGTTTTATAGCATGAGCAAATAGTTTGTTGCAAGAATGTTAGGGTCCTTTCTATGTTAGTACTTTTGCCAGTTGTGCAAGGAATCAGTTACAATGGTCATTTGGTTGCCATTTGATCATTTATTCGAATAGATTATTTATTTTGAATCATTTTGCTGCAAGTCAGTGAGATAGCTAAAGCATTTACAACAGCCAGACATAGCAAACCTAAACCTATTCTGTTGAAAACCAGCATAGTATGAACACAGCTTAGGTGATCTCACATAGCTCACGCTATTACTTTCCCTCTCTGGTTCTGTCTTGTTTTCAAAGCCAAAAGGTATCTTAATGTCACAGTAAAGGCCTATGATCTTATGAAATATGATTAAAACTATTAAACAGAGCAATCACTACTTATGAATTCTTTGTGCTGTAGTCAGTGGGTATCCTACCATAGCAACCACAGGAAAACTTTCTATTAGTTGTTACATGGTGGGAGCTGTGAAAACCACTGTTTTTGCTCTGCTATTCAGGAAGTATTTGCACTAACTATGCAGTTAGCAGTTGTGTAGTAAATTTTGATGAAAGTCTAATTTTTAATTACTTCCTCTGTGTTTCTTTGAAATATGAAATCATCATCACTAGAAAGGTGAAAAAAACAGTGGATGAATGGATGAACTTGCTGCATCAAATAAATAGCATTGGCAATTTCATTAGTGGATGATAAGTAAAAAACTTCAATGACCTTTTCTGAAGTATGCTCAAGCAAGCAGTGGCTGCTGAAAACTCAACCCAGTGCTCTACAAGAAAGACCATTCTCCTAATACTTACGGTTTTCTCATGTTAATTTCTTGCTTATCTTGAGGTAGGTTTTAGTAAAGTTGCTGAGTGCAAATGAGCTTTGCTAAGTCATCTGATTTTCCTTTTTAAGTTCCAGAGGGAGCTACAAAACTGTTTTACTCAATTCATAACACTATTAATAATCTAACTGTACATCTAGAGGAGACAGGAAAGGATAGAGTAGATTTCATTATATTTTAACACAGTAAAACATGGTATTTTCTCAAAAAGCAGGGATGGAAGTGCAAATAGATTAAAAGATATAAAGAGAGTGTTCTTTCTTCCAGTTCCTTTTTCTTCAAGATTGCATTTAAATTAAGAAGACTTAAAGAATAGCAATTACTGAGCTAAGCAGAGTTCTTATTCTGTTATAATAACAAAAAGGGTTTCCTTTTCTTCTTTATTTTGGTAGTGAAACAGTTGAAAGGTGGCAGAAAATAAAATCTTTGTGGTAATTGATGGACTTATTTAGTGCTTAAACACAAAACTAGAAAATAACTGCTGTTAGTGAGGTTAATATTTAGTTCAGTATAACTGAAGCCTCATTTAGGACTGTATATCTACTGAATAAATGTGATACATTTATCAGATGTATCATCAGAGATGATTCCTGCCTGAAGACTTTTAATTCAGTGACATGCATAAATGTAAATCACACATAGGCAGTGTGGTTTAAGTATATCCTGCACCCAGGATTTAAAGTGCAGCAGGAAGGGGTGCTTTACTGAATCAGTGCCTTATTTAACATGAGATACCATAATCGCAAGTAATAAACCTTAGGAGGGAAAGAAAAGTAGGTTAACTGTTACAAATACACATAATCATATATGTCACTAATGTGCATCACTCCATGGTTTAAATTCAAATGAATTGCGAAGTCCCATGAAGGCTTGAATATTATAGCCTTCTAATGCTAGCTCTCTTTCAAAAGGAAAAGACAAACTGCTTTAAGAACATTTTGTGAAGAGAAACTTTTGACCTCTATTGATTGTTAATTTTTTTTAATATGGAAAATGAAAAATAATTTATTTTCAGAAACTATTGACTTTAAGGATCTTAGGTCTGGGAGAAGAATCTTTATTAGTTTATATGATCGAAATGTTGAAAATATTTCAGTTTCTCTTGCTCTGTAGCCTTAGTTCTGTTTCTTTCTTAAAAGCAATAAACACTGTACACAGGAGTATTGCTAAAGTAGACTTCTGATAGCAACCTGCGGTGTTGGATAAAGTTACCTTGCTCTGGGAAAAAAATAGTGATGTTTTTATGAGTATTTCTATAGATGGAAATGCATGGGAGAGGGAGGGGGAAGGGAATCATATCTGAGCTATCTTCGCAGAGATCTATCATTTTAAAACGCTTTGAATGTGTGGCATTGTTCATCACAGGTTGCTTAGATAAACAGGATATTTTTTAATATTCTGTATTTACCCAAATTTTCCTGCTAGATGCTCAAAATAGGCAGGTTGTTACTGTGTGTGGAGAGCTTCAAGCCAGATAACTTCCCTTCTCCATATTCCCATTTGCTCAGTATTTGGGCATGTCCCTCCTATCACTGAACACATATCCAGTGACAGATAAGGTAGTGACATGGTGGGCATACTTTCAAAATAAATGTGGTTAGCTTACAAGTAAAAATACTTGGAAATAAGGCCTATTGTTCTGCTGACTTCAGTGCTATTGCAATTCATACAAGCAAAAACTTTATTTCAGCATGCTTTTTCTACGTCATGTTTTTGCATATTTTAGCCAGAATTTTCAAAGTCAACATGAGTTCTCTACAACTTGCATATCATCAGTATTAATGAGAATGCTTCAGACCAGATGAAACTCATTATCTTCAAATAATTCCCTTAGTATTCCCATAGTCACCCCTGTGAAACAGAAAAAAGCTTTAATCCAAAGATGATCTAAAAGAGAATCCTGTTATATGTTATAGTCATATGCATGCATCTCACTTCAATTTCTTTTCTGCTTGATAGCAGTTTTTTTTGACCCTGGGTTTGCACTGAGGGACAAATAACAGAGCCACCCACATACTTTATTTATTTACTTACAAGGTATGCATCCTTTCTTCTTCATACAATTTAGCTATATATCTATTAGCCTTTAAAAACAACTTGTTGAATAATAGAGCTCGTATTAGTAGTACTGTTATAATTTTATTTTATATATCATGAATTTATTTGTCTTGACAACAAAAAGTCTTGGGACTAGCTGGAAAGCAGAGGCCTTCAGCTGAGTAGCACTAGAGCTAAATTAGACACTGAAAAGAGAAATCACTATGAAAGAAAGTAATACAGCCAAAAACTTGAGAGGTCAAATCTTAGATTAGTCCTTACTACTGTGGTCATGCATAACTATCATACTGTTGAGTACCCTTTAGCAATGTTTTCCATTTAATGACTTCTGTTTTGTGTTGGAATATATTCTTTAATCTTAAGAGACCAGGGAAAGTGCACAATGTATTTCAAATGCAGTAATTATTTAATAACATTGGTCATCAAAATATATAGGTACCGAATCAAATAAGCTAGAATTTGTAAATCTGTCAAGATATTGACAGTAGTGTTCTGTATGAAAGTATCAGTGATTTTCTGAAATTCACCAGCTCTCAACTGTTAAGGAATAGTGTACTGATTTCTTGATAGACTATCTGTCTAGCTTTTTGATGCATCTGTGAAATATAGGATGGTACAATTTTGCTAGTTAGTGTTACTTGTGCAAACAGTATCCCAAATTTCGTTTTCTTTAATGAAAGGATAGAGAGTCTAAATCGAATAAGGCTTAGTAGATATGGGCTTCTCAAACAGTTTCTTTGGCAATTGCAATTGCAGAAATAGGACAGCACTGTGTTTTCTTGGTGGTGCTAACAGCATCTCCCACTCCTATGCTGGGCAGTGCACGTTTTCAAAACAAGGTATTCAGCTGCTAGGCCAATAATCATTGCCGATCACAAGCTACTGCTTGTTTTCTCTGAAGAAAAAACATCAGCTCTGCTTTTCACATACCACTTGCTAGTGTTGCAGTTCACACTTCAGGAATTCCTGCAATAGATGTAGATGGTGAGAGAGAACGATGTAGAAAGCTCATGGCATATAGGAGCCACAGGTGAGAAAGCTGCTGCAGCAAGAGTGGTGACTGTATCACTTCAGTTTCTCTGAGAAGGTGGCTAGAGGAATAACAGAGGTAAACAGATTACAGTTTCACAAAGAGAATATTACAAAAATGGAGGCTGATGCTGATGAAAGAAACAGAAGCAAGCTAGGTTATAGAGAAAGACCAATGTGGTCATTCAGTATAAACAGATGTATTTGCATTCAGGGTTATGTTCTAAAGACAGACAAAAGAGGCAGCATTCAAAACTGAGCAAAACAGCTTTGCCCAATACAAACAAGCGCTGATCAACGACTTCCTTTAGAATAGTTGTTTCCTCAAGTGTAGGGGAATAGAGTCTTTATCAAAGAAAATAACTGTTCCTAAGGTTTAAGATAATAGTTACAACAGAATATTCAAATGTTTTGTATCAGAAAAAAGCAAACAAAAATTTATAAGGGCAACTTAGTTGTCTCGTCACTGGTAAATTGAGCAATATTATTGTTAGTACTACAAGACTAATTTTTTGGTACCAGAGACTAATACTGGGAAAGAAACTCTTGGGATTCTAATATGAAGTTATGATCAATTCTTTTAGATAGCTATAAATGGCCTAAAAAGGCTGCAAATTTTCATGTCTCCCTGCTGCCATATGTAGCCAATAATTCCCATCACAGCACCGCTGTGGAAACTGAACAAAATGTCTTGATAGGAACAAAATTAACACAGGTCACACATCACTCCATATGGCAAGTCACTGTGCCAAAACAACTCAAGGTGCTCTGTAGTAGATGGAAGGTCACTAACAAATACCTTTCTCTGTCAAGCAGTGTTTCTGTTATTTAGAGGAAGTTTGACATCCATGTCTTCAGCCAAGATCCATCAGTGGTTTTCCATTACCTTATTACATTAGCTTAATCTGACCTAGAAGAAAATGTAGATGCCTGGTTCCAGGCAGCTCTGAACTAAGCATGAACTCTGTATCCTTGTATGCTCACCTCAACTATCTTAAGAAGGGAAAAAGTGTCTTTGGAACGTTTAAAAATAATCATTATGAATTCCACCTTGCTGTTTTGTGCTTGACCTCAATGGTATGGGACCCTCTTCCCCACTTCTCTTCCTCTCCTCCCTCTTCTACCTTTTTTGCACTTCAGCTGGGAAAAAAGGGCACTTTTTTTTCCTGGACTGTATAAAGGAAGTTGCTTTCAACTTTGCCTATGACTGAATATCAAGAATAGGAATCTCAGTTTTTGTCCTAGCTGATTCATACATATAAGGCTACAATGTGGAGGTTCTGTGATTTAGCTGGATCAATGCCGTCTCATATCATCATTAAAAATAAAGCTCCCAGATGAACTTTGCCTGCCTACAGGGCCAAAATTTTACTTGCTGGAAAGTATGTCTTTCATACACAGTTGTATATGACCCTAACCCTAACCCTAACCCTAACCCTAACCCTAACCCTAACCCTATGAAAGCATTATGGCTCTCTTACTGAATCTACAATTCCTTGTATCAGGAATTACAAGAATCCATAATATTGCCTATTGCCCAGCATTTTCCTGCTATTTTATGTGCAGCTTTGGAACCTGTGTTTCTCAAAATGTGTCTCATAAATAATGCATTGTTATGACAGCCATATCTTGATACTTGTGCAAAATCAAGTGCAAGCGTATAGTAAACGCAGCTTACTAGTTTTCATTTTGCTGAGATCACATATCAGTTTTTAACTTCGCTTTCATGAGAAATCTGGATATACCTCGCCTGCTCCAGCACCTTCTGTATGTATAATCTAACCATGTATTATGGTATTCCTAACTTGTGAATGTATTGATGTTGTCCAGGTAACATGCAATCAAATAGAGAGCTTTTAATGATACAGATTTGAATGGGATAGTGACAGCAGTCCTCCTAGTGAAATTAGAGGACTGAGTACAATATGGTTCTGTATTGCTCTGATTAGGCAATTGATTGCTGTAACACCTTTGGTAAGGAGATATTTCTCTCTCTTTCTGGTTGTAGGTTCGTCAGCAGATGAAAGGTGCCTTGAATCTCCCATCTCCATGATTTTTGCAAGGCTGAGAGCAGTCTGGTCCTTGTGGCCAGGTTCAAGTGCCTTTGAAGCCTTTGAAGGAATTTTTCCATTGCCCTTAATGAAGTTGTATCAGACACAAACTGAATGCTTATTCTTAGCTAGGAACTAAAGGAGTTATCTGGTTTTAGCAAAACCATTTTAGTTAGGCTAGCAGTTTTGAGTGGAATTCTGTTAGAGTGCAAATATCTTAGGTGTCTTTTTCATGAATACATTGTATCTGGGGTAGAGAGCTGTATATTCAGGTTAAGTAAACTATTCAGCATTACTGGAAAGTCTGTAAGAATTTCATGACTGTGGAGTTACTACAGACAATTGGGGATTATAACTTTGTGGTAGCTGTCAGCCTTATGACTGTATATAAATGGGTGTACGCTAAACCCTCTTAGGTTTTGCAGATAAGTGCACTGAGAGCTGTTAGAGACCAATGTTTGTAGACTGAGGAGCAATCAAAACAATGGAGATGAACATCTGAGGCAATGCAGAAAAATAGATTGACCTTTTAAGTTGCTTACAGTGTGAGAGAGAAGGTCATTCCCTATATAGTAATGACTGAAGGATTCAACATTTGAGCAATCACTGTGTTTTTCGCAGGCTTTCATATGGTTGCACTATGGATTTCTTAATGCAATAATCTTTTTCTGTGTTAGCCATTAACATTTTCTGTGTTAGAAGATGCATAATAAATGACAAAAAATAGCCTCTATATTATTCTATCTACATCTATGTGTATGTATATAGACATACAAAATGTCTATATAGAAAATCAGTGTTAAAGTTGGAAATGAGAAAAGTTCAAATGCAGTGTGGTAATGATAAATATTGCATTTGCCATATACATTTCATAGGTGCATATTTAATTCTACTAGAAGGTGAGTAACGGTTGTTCTGTATCCCTTTTCTTCTGCTATCCAAATGAATGTTTTGTGAAATAACTTGTAAAGTGCTCAGGAGGACTATCTTTTCCCAGCATGTACCTTCATAGTAGGATCAAGGAGGGAGGTTCCCTGTCCCAAGTATTTTTTTGCCTGCTGTTGAGTGAGGACCAGACTTGGCACCCATCCTCCTGCTGGTATATGAAGGTCTCATGTTCCAACTTTGTAATCTTACAATTCAGTGTGCACTTCCACTGTAGGCTGCATTTGTTTCTGGGAAGTTTGCTCATAGTATTGAGAGACAGGATGATATAAATGGAGTGGAACTCCTGCATCTTGCTGCTCATCTGATTCTCATTGTGCTTTGATCTTTCCTCTGCTTCATCTGAGAAGCTTAGCACCAGAAAGAGGAAAGATTCTATCCATTAAGTGTGAATGACCTCTGATGTGTGATGCGAGGAGAACATTCTTCCACCTTGTCGTTAGATTTACTCAGTGAGCTAAGTAAGTGCAGAGGGACTATTTTTTCTTCTGGGTACAGACAGTGCATAAAAAAATCAGTGCTGACACATGACTGAAGGTTCTAAGAGCATTGTATATTTTACTGGCTTCTGCAAGAAATGGGCCCTCCAACATTTATTTCAAAGAAGAAATATACATATTTTCTTATAACATCCTAATTCCTAAGATGCTGCCTATTTATGCTCCATTCTGCAGAATTACATGTGATTTAAACTCCAGTTGAGTAAGACTTCTTGTGAAGTGTTGAAAATTTCTCATCTGTTGAGAGAGTTGAAAGCTGGGGAAAGGCTCCAAATGTTGGTCTATTTACAGGCTAGGATTCATCTCTTTCTCTTTCTCTTTCTCTTTCTCTTTCTCTTTCTCTTTCTCTTTCTCTTTCTCTTTCTCTTTCTCTTTCTCTTTCTCTTTCTCTCTTTCTGTCTCTTTCCCTTTCTTTCTTTCTCTTTCTCTCTATCTCTCTTTCTCTCTATCTCTCTTTTTTTAATCAAAAATCAAATGTGCCATTTTTCTGCATTTCAACTAACCTGCTCCTACCAGAATGGCTAGTTTTAACGCAACTGTGGCTAAAAGTTTAACAGATACTGTTCTCTCTACACATTTCTCAGATTTTATTGTACATAACTTTTCACAGAGTCTTGAGCCTTCTGTGTAATATAAGGCTCAGATTATTACCGAAGTGGCAGCCTCAGGCAGGAGAGAAAATTGGCACAAAAAGACATACACGTACTTTCCTCCTCCTCTTCTTTTCTCCCTTCTTCCTTTACCCTCACATAACACACCACAAGCTTTCAGAACTTTAATTTCTGAAACCTGTAGATTTCTTTTATAACTTATCCCTGCTGTATTAAGTAGGAACAGTTCAAATATGAAAAAAAATTAAAAAATCATTGCCTACATTTCTATTTCTCTGTAATTATGTCAGTCTGTCAGTTGTTTACCTGCAACTGTTACGGGATGCCACTTCAAGCAGGCTACCTCAGTTGCCTTTTCCTCCAGTAACTTTGTTTCCGCACACAAACAACTCTTCTCCAAACCTTTACACCCAACCCCCCCAAAAAGAATATATGACATTCTTATTTCCCTAAGGCCCTCAAGTTTTTTAGCTGCTGAAAATCAAAGGATCTCACTAACTTCAGAAAGAAATCCAATATGGCTTGTTAAGAGACAAATTCAAGAACTCCTGCTTGGTAAAAGTAAAATCTTGATTATCTTAAGAATTAGAACTTCACTCTTTTCTTCAGGTTTCCCAAGTATCCACATATTTCATGAGAAGTCCTGGTAAGGTATAATGTCTTGGCAACCAAGCCTCAGAAGCTCTAGCGCTGAAAATTAGCATTACTCTCCATCTGTATCCTTATCTGGAACAACTAGCAGAGAGTTATTAATTCTAATGATGCCAAAATGCCCTACTTGAGGATCTGACCTATGATCTATATGAGGATTCATTTTCTTTCGGTTTTATTCTCCTTTATCTGGCTTATCTTTTAACCATATATTATGTTTCATCTGTCATACCGGAGTAACTAGCTGTAGTACTATTTTAAGACTTCACACAGTCTCACTTTGCATTGCATATAGATTTCTTCATCTTCTGAACTGTTTTTCTGATTGATATTTTGTGTTTGATATATTGCACTGTGGAAATGTAATGGTGTTGCACTTTTATTTAAATCCTTTACTTAATCAATGGATTGAACGAAAGACAGCCGAGAAGAGCTCCAAGCTATTGTATTGTCTACAGGTTACCACTGTGAAAAATAGGGAGCTGCGTACTTTTGAATTTGCTGAAGTAGTTGTCTGGAGTTACTCACAGGTGACTGGAATTAAATTGACTAAGTGGTTTCTCCAAGCACAGCACCTGTCATATCTTGTCTCCTTTTCATAACTTCAAAGATATGAAAGTCATAAAACCAAGCCCAGAAAGGGTCAGAAGTCACCAGCTTCTTTGATTGATGTTTTGTCATATTTTGGCTCATTACTTCACCAGACATCTTCTCTTCTAAATTTCAGAATTTATGAGCTCCCACAAAATAAATATTATTAAAAACTAGGCAAGAGGGTCGGAGTGAATCTAAACAACGTGCATGAATCAAACCCTTATGCCTCCAGGATGCACTCAGGATAAAAAGATACAATAGAGATTACATTCCATCTATCTGTTATCTATTTCTTTGACCTTACAGTGGCTGAACCATTGTTCAAGGAAATATTTTTGCTGCTGTGTACAGAAGATTCTTTTTAATGAACACCACAGGGTTTACTGATCGCTCTTAATGAGTTAGGAACAAGTGTCCTGCAGGTAAATTGTCACATATCTTTAGAAATAAGCCAGTATAAGGTGATGTATAGGATGATAGAGTTATATGTACTTCTGTAGGAGAGAAAACAAATATATCAATGTCCTTAATGTTTTATATAAAAGACACTTAAGGAGCTGATGTTTCAGATCTTAAGGATCAATAACAGCAGTTAAGCTGAGATTTAGAGACTCTTAGAAACAGTAGCAGTAACAACACTCAGCGAAACTAAATGTTGTCACAGGGAAAAAATCTCTGCTTTTGTCAGTCTTTTGATACCTTTTTTCAAGAGGTATATTTCAAAAGAAATAGCCACCTCCGAATGTTGCTGTAATATACTCTATTTTATGTGATAAGCTAACCAGTATGATTTAACAATGACTTTGACTACCTTATTGATATATGGTAGAAACCTGCTATTCTGCTAGAATTCAACCAAGGACAGAAAAATACTGTGACATTTTACTTAATTAGGTAATAATCTGAAATTAATCTGAAAGAAGAAACAAGTTTTGTGGAGAGAAAATCAGGGTTATGTTGTATATGAACGTATAATGGGCTATACCCCCTCTGTGTTCTACTGCAAGATTTTCTGATAAGCTTGAACACGTGATTTCTTATGTCTTTAAATGAACATTGTATGTTGCTTCTATCAAATGGCATTAGGCAATTTACAGTAGCTAACGTAAATCCCAAACCTGAAGTATAATACCCAAGTATAATAAATAGAGAATTACATGTGCTTTTATGATTTCCCCTTAAGTGTAAGTATATCTCTGGTTTCTTGATGTTGGGATTCTTTTAACTAATTTAAGGATACTTTCTCTCAGCACAAAATGTTATTATTTTGTACTACTTTCCTGTGTTATTCTTCGCATTGGATAACCATGCATGAAGAAATACATTTCTAGTTCTTATAAAAATTGCAAAAGCTCACGGTGGGATGTTTTATTATTTTGATTGTGTTTTTCTGAAACTTTCTTCTGACATAGTAAGGAGCAAGCAAACTAAGTTATTGTACAATATGTCTGCACTTCTAGCTTGTTAGCTGGAAAATTAAATCAGAAATTTAGAGTATTGTAATTAAGCCTGAATAAACCCTTATAATTTCTTCTGACTTCAGGAAATAGAAGTATTGCGAGGATTAACATCTTCTGTCAGAAACCGAAGGGAAATTCAGCTATGACAAAGCTTTTCAATTTTTATTTGAAAATTTTGGAGCAACTTGTAATGGCCCTTTTTTGGTTTTTGTTGATAGAAAATATTTTTCTTTTTCATTAAGATTGTTTATAAACTCCTTTAAAAAATTATCTGTTTCTTTTTTCTTTCCTGTGAATACAAGAATATGGAGGATATTGAGAATTTAGTGTGCCTTTCTTCCTACCTTTCCAAGTTTCTATTTTCATTCTGATTACTATCCCCAAGACAGGAAAAATTGGAACGGAGAAAGGGAAAAAAAATTCATTGCCACATACACTTCTCTGAGCTGGCACTTTTGAAAAGTTGACAAATCTGGTGCAGGAGAAAAAGAGAAAGATAGGACTGGAGATCTATTATAACATTCTTGTTATTGTATGTGCTAGGACAATGGAAGAATAAAGGGCTTGGACTTTGCGTGATTACCTTCCATTTCTTGACCATTAATTTGCATTATTGGCTGTCTAAGTTTCTGGAGGGGGGCAGTGGTGACGAAGGGTTTTTTGGCTCGTGCAAAATTTATTTTAGAAAGTACTGAAGGAAGTGCATACTTGCTGGTAAGTTTAAATTTGTGCTGGTAAAAAACTTACCAGTAATGCCAGTTGTGTACCGTCGTTGGCTGTAGCACATACTAAACCCCTCTTCTTTCTCTCATTTTAACCAACAGCAAATGTCTTGATCTCAGTAATTTAAGAAGTTTCTATATTTGGTTAAGAAAGAGCTACATTGATTCATGTAAAAGTGAGAATTGCCCTTAAATATTTATATTTAAATCTTGGTTCTTATCTTATTTATCTGAAACTGTTACACCATGAGGAACAGACTTCTTGATTGTTATCAACTAGTCAGATTTTTCTGAGCTGGATGTAATGCTTGAGCTACCGTGCTTGAAATTGTCACATTCCAAGAAGCGGTAACACTATTTTGAAGTGTAAGTGAAGAGCACATGCTAGTCCTATTCTGTGACCTCAGTGCGTCCTTTAGATACTTGTAGTTTTGTTGTCTTGACTGTTTCATTTTACGAATTAAATTATCATGGGAGAGTTTTTAATTTTATTTTCAGTTAGGTATATTTAAGAACTTTCTTACTGTTAAGATAGTCTCTTAGTACACTTCTATGATTGCTAGATTTCTGCTTCTGAGTGAGTCATTCCTAGTCTGCTCTAAATCGGATGTTCATCCAACAACATTAGCTACCTTGTTACCTGGAGAGAAGCAATATGGAAAATGTTATTTAAGGAAAAATGCGCGCTGCATGAAAAAGCCCTCACAGTTTTATAACAGCAGGGACTAGAGAGGCAGACTACTTTTAATGACAGATGTGGTTATGTTTTTATAGATAATAATTTTGAATCTTCTTTATAATTCAGCTTTCTGAATCTCCTCATTAGAAAAGGCTTCACATTTCTGTTGGGTTTTGATGATCTGATTGTAATTTTGTTGGCTTGCAGAACATTAATTATTATTATTTTTTATCATCATTTTTAATCTATGTTTTTTGTTGTACTTGCATTTTAAAAGTGATTTCACTGTGGAAGCACTGAAACATTTGAAATGCAGGCAGTAAAATATAAAATTCATGAATACATCTATGACTGTCTGCTCTTCTGAAAAAAGTAAGGCAGCGGTATTGATGCATACTTGCACAGTTTCTTTCACAATAGATTAATGGATTATTTTACACAGCATGGCAATGTGATTTCACTCATTTTTCTTGAGTGTATTTAATAGTATATTTCAATTTCAAATTTCAAATTCTGATCTATTTACCCACCTAATTTTTCTAAAGCCTATGGAAAAGTATAGGTTCAGTTTAGTAGAGAAGTTGGCCCCTGTCTACAATCACGGTTAATCTCTTTGTTATTTTTTTATTTTACATCATATTTGAAGATCAGTTTTGAGGCCCATTCTTGAAGATCCCTCTTCAAACGATTAATCTAATTGTATCAATAGCGATTGATTTGATATTACCATTTGTGAAAGCTGATTTTGCTTCTGGGAATAAAAATGTGCACACTCAAACTTAAGTCTAACCAAAAAACTTTAGAAAGACAAAAGTAGCCCGTTGTTTAAACTGGGACCGTGGCAAGATATGAGATATGAGTCTTGGCTAATGTTTGAACTGTACTTCGGTTTTTATAAGATCATAACTAGTGATTCAGTCCTTGAAAATTTTGGTAGTTTATACTGTGCAGAACCTCAGCATTTGATCTGGAGCTTTTTCTGATGTGTTTGTTTAGGAATATTAAGATGGTCTGATTATTAAGGGAGTCTGAAATACTTTGAGAGGATAGATTTGAAACTCATGTACATTAAACTGCACTTTGATTAGCTGGAGATATAAAGCACATGGCAAATAATATTTTCCTTACTAAGACTGTCACTTAGACTCATGAGCTTTGAGAAGGTACTCTTTTTAAACTTTTCAGTTTGTCTTGAAAGATGATCTAAGTAAAATTTTATTTTTATCCAATATGCTTTTCTCGTCTCTAAAGAGACTGAATTGCAACAATTCTAATTGTAGCTGGTGTTTTAATTTGGTCTGTTAGTTCAGATATGCCATGGCACATCAAGGAACTCTTTGGTTTATTTCCAGATCTGTTGAGGATGGATTTGCCAAGCAAACAATTTTCTTAGAATTCTTTAGATTATTACTGGCATTTTGTATTTAGTGAGAAAAGTGCAATGGATCACATTTTTATTAACGTTTCTAAATGTGTGTGTATTTTACTGTATGCATCTACATACAAAATCAATATTTGTTTAAGCTTGTTAAGATGATTGACAGACTGGTTATTGCTTCGGCCCTCAAGTGACTGTTCCTCAGATGCATATTCTTAATCATTCACAAACAGTGGCTGATTTTGGCTTAAAAATGAACCCCCTTGAAACTGATCCATAGGTTTATAGATTGTATTTTCTTCCCTCGAATTACTGATGTACAGATTCTTTTACTATCAAAATGATATTCATTTTATAATTGAGACACATATATCTACTGGATTAGAGCTTTGTTTACTTAAATTATACTCAGAAAAATTAAGTTTATATTAACAGTTCTGATCAGCAGAAGTGTAAAACGGAGATGCTTGAAATCTGTCAACAGCTTTTCTTCTAAATCACCATGTGGGAATGAAACTAGAGAATTTTTAAAGAAAGTTTAAAAGCTATTTGAAAATCCTCAATATAATAATAGAGTAAAAAATAAATATAATTTCTTTTAATCTTGCTACTGTTTGCTGAGTCTTGGGTGGAGAAGCAGAGAAATATAAAAAGCATTTAAGAAAAAACTGATTGGCAAATTGAACAAAACTTTTTTTCTTTTGGAAAGGGCAGACCTGACAATAATGTTATTTACATACACTAGAATGAAATCAATGAGGTAATTTTATTTTCTGTTTTGTTCCTCCGCTGTATGCACATGCAATAAGTCATGCTGACTGGCCAAGCAAAGCGTGATCCTGGAGGCCATGACTTTCTCTCTTTATTTCCCAAACTGTACATGTAGCAGCTCAAGAACAGCCTCTTCTTCCATATTTGCGTTCTGCAATCCCTTTTAGTTTTATGCGGAATAGCTTTTTTTCAAAAAATATAAATGATACCTTTTTTGAGAAGCTCTTTTGCGCAGCAGTTTCTGAATCCCTATCTGTTAGACTCAGTAGATAGTACTGACATTGGCACCTCACCTTCTGATGACTGTTAAACATTGCCAATGGTGCTGACAAGCAGAGTATACTTAAACTGCCAAAGGCTGTGGCTGAGTCCTTTTGTGTGCATTTAGAACTGTTCTTAGAACTGGAGAAAAGGAGACTGTGCCCTTTATGCAGGTGTCACAAAACTGTCCATCAAGCAAGTGGGAGGTCAGATCTTTTAGCAAGTCTTGCATTTTGTTAATCATCAGTGGTGTTTGTAAGACATTAGTTTGCTTTTTTTTGCAAAAGAGTATTGTTAAATCTTAACCTGAAATTAGAAAAGAATTTATGAATAAAAAAGTGTTCTTTTGATCTGTGTTGCCATCCTCAGATAGTCAGATAATACCAAGAATACATCCATTAAATTACCACCTCACAATGCGATGAACTTTTGCTCTTCCTTTGATTGTAGAACTCTAGGATATTTTTTCCCATTTTCTGTCTTCTATGAATAATTTTGTATTTTTTGTATCTATTTTAATTGACATCCTGCAGGCATCAAACAGCGTTATAATTCTACCTGTGGAGTGGGAAATGAGCACGTTTTTAAGAAGAGATGCCTTGCCATTGTTCTGCTTTTCAAATTTGGGAAGATATTTGTGGTAGAGGATATTAAGTTAGAATTCATCCTCAGTGCATGGAATTCAGAAATAAACCCTCTGAATTAATACGAAAAAAAAGCAGTACTTTGAGTTAAACCTGGCTTTAGAAACATGCCTGGACAAGATGTTGTGCAAGAACTGCACTTTCCTAAGATAAACTGCAGGATGCGTTGTGCCCCTCTTTAAGTTCTGCTATGGGAAATTATTATATAAGGAAGTCCAATGCTCTTTATGAAATACATTTCTGTTCTCAGGTCACATTTTAGTGGACAGATATCCAAATCACAGAAGCTGTGAGTATATTTGACTCTAATTGCCACCCTGACAAATCAGAGCTTTTACACTTATACTGCTATTAGTTTCAGCGGAACAAATGCTTCTTGCAGAACTACTGTGGAAAGTGATTCTCAGAATAAAAATGAAGTGCATCCTTTGTGTTGAATTTCAGGTTCTTTGTGGATAATCTGTCATATTAAATCATTCTGTTTTGATTATATTTGTTTAAACATGTTCTTCCCCCATTTGCAGCTTTGTAACTTTGCCAGGTATCAAGCAGGAGGAGAAAGGAGTTCCAAAGAAGAGAGAACTTTTATTCAAAATAAATATGTGCAACAATGGCAAAATGAATACAGAATATTAAGTGACCTAAATTTTACTTTGCATAAATTGTCTTTTCTAAACTCTGTAAAAGTTGATCTTTAGTGTAAATATATGCACAGGAGTGTAGCACTGAGTATCAGTCAGATTTTGTAGGATATTTTTCAACCTAGGACCCTGATCAAATCCTGACTGAGAGGCAAAAGAGATGTCAAAAAGTTGTTTTCCTCAGTCCCAGTGAATTTCTGCAAAAATAGATTTTGGCGCATTTCCCAGTTAACCAATTATACAAAGTTGACTGTTTACATAATTGGTAAGTTCTGCATAGAGAGGCTATTTTTAGATGCATCAGTCATTTATTGAATCAAACTAGAGATGGAGACATGGAAGAAATCAGTAGTATTCCTTTTAATACTAACACGTAGTCCAATATAACACTTCTTATCATTCTTAAAGAACTTTCATAGTACGTGGAAAGTAAGGCACAGGGAAAGGTACTGAACCTCATTTTCCTTAGTATTGACAGGAAGCAACTGAAAAAATATGGTGTTGCATGGGTAAGTAAATTTATATGCAATGGGTCAGTGCTCTGCTCTTCTAAGCAGGAAGGAGAACTTTTTCTCCTGTCTGCATGATGCTGAATGAGATCGTGCAGCTTTCCCATCTATACTCATCATGTGCCAGTTCACTACAGGGAGTAACTATTTCAGAGGCCCGGTTCTATATTCCCACTAAGGCAAATAAAGATTTTGATGAAGTCCCTGGAAATAAAGGGCTGTGCTTTCCCCACTGACATGGTCTGTATGCTACAGGATACTTCAGTATCTTAACAGCACGTAGCATGTCTTCTATGATCTGCTCCCTTCAGCCTGTATTTTTATGGTCTACTACTTTCTTGTGTTCCAGTGTTAAAAGTGCAGAGTTTGGTCCTATCTCTTCGTTTTTTTTCTGAAAAAGAATCTTGTTCACCTAAGATGGTTTTGAACAGATTTATTATTTTGTGTTTTTGCACTTTTTCAGATCAGTTTTACTGACTGTTGCAAACCACAGCATATAGACCTAGAACAAAACTTTTCCTTTGCTATAGGAACCATACCTATACACAGTCAGAATTCTTCCTTTGGATCAGAAGTAATGATCGCCACTGTGTGCACTCCTTAGTATACTGAGCGTGTTGTGTTAGGGCTTCTTCTGTAGTATTAATTCCAATTTTAACTGTGGATTGAGTGGCTAATTAATACTACTACTAATAATAATTTTATATAAGAAATGATAAATCCACAGCAAGCCTACTCAACTAAAAGAAGAGATTTTCACCTGACTTCATCAATAACATTCTTGAAGAATTGGAGCCCTAACTCAGCTTTCAAGGCTGTGTTAAGAGACTCAGTTGTTGTAAATGCTTTTCTTAAGTTACCCTTTTTTTTTTTTTATTGTAACTTAACCTCTTGAACAGAATTTGAACTGCCGCAAGCAGACAGGCTTAGACCAAAGCCCTTTCTCAAATACCACTGTTTTTTGAGGAATCCAAATTTACATCTAGCCCGATCTCTAGAATGGACTGGGCACAAAATCCTTGTCCTGAAAGGTAAACTTCTTGAGTTTTGAGTCTGAGTATGTATCTTAGGTCTGTTGGTGCTTTGTCACAGGTTTCCAGCTAGCAGGACAGACAGAAATAGGCCTTTAGTGGTTATAACAACTTTTTAAACTTCATATGCAGAAGGCACTGACTAGTTTTTTTTTTCTCTCTCTCCAAGATTATCGAAGAAGTTCAGTAAAAGGAAATCTTGCTAACTTGTGCGTGTCTGAAGAGATTAATTCAAGGCTAATTGACCTTATTTAGGTTTTTCAAAAAGGGAGTGCTGTCAATATAATCTGAAAATAAAAAGTCACATTTTGAAAATGCATCTTAAATTAAGGAATGGATGGTTTTGAATAGTCTTTCCCAGTCATGTATACTTTCATTAGTGATCTAAATCTTTCAGTGACTGAATAAAGGATTAGTGAGATAGAAGGCTGCTGCTTTTGCAGTATTGCATTCATTTGTAAATTGATTACAAAATAAATTCAGCAAAATATCTTGCAACACGCTAAAGCTTGATCATAAAAATAATGAAAAGGTGGCATCATCATTCCTTCCATAGGACTTTGAAGCCTTGCTCTAAAAAATTACCAACTGCTAAAATATATAAGCTCTGTAAAGTAAAATATCTTGTACTTCTGAATTACTTGCTAATATTAAAAATTGGAGTTTCCCTCTACTTGTGGTTGCCAGGGATGGATCTATTTCATGTGGGTAGCCAGGAAAAAATGCAAAGTAATGTCTTTGTAAATTCATGGTACGGAAATAAGTTTTAAATTTCAGTCAGGTTAAATTGGTAGAACAACACTGGACACTTTCACTAAAGAAGATCGCATGTTGTTACAAAGCACATGCATGGATATATAATCACTTCCATTTGTGTAGTACGCTCACAGCCTAAACACTGTGTTGCAATTATGGAAATTTACATTTTTATTTTAAGTATTTCCCTTTCTTCAAAGGTGTAGAGAATCTGTATATGATACCTTTTCTCAACAGAGAGCTCTGGCTGTTTCAGTACTCCTGAAGTCCTATTTTGAGAACTGAAAGAATGTTTTGGTCCTATGCTTGAGTTTTTCAAAAGGGCAAATCTTCACTCACTGTGAATTTGTTTCCCTGAAGTATGCACCTTTTACTAGTATCACAACTAATGGTTTTTGGACTAGTTTATGAGAATGTAACTGTATATTTATTTCCTCAATGTGACTTTCGTTATTATTGTTACCTGGGTCTAAGGAACCAGTTTTACTTATTTGAATCAGTTTAAAAGAAGTCCAGCAAAAATGAGGGGAGAAAGAGGGGATAAAGAGGGGCTAAAGATAAGGCCATTCATATTTATTCTTAAATTAGGGGAATGACTTGCCTAGGGAGGCAGTAACAACAAAGTTGACATAATGACTTTTTCAAGGTATCGATAGTTGAACTGATGTCCTGCATGACTTCAGTTTATTTTTTGCCACGTGAATCACATGAAGTTGCCCACTCTTTTCTGCCAGACATTTTACTTACTCTACAGTCTTTGAACCCCTCCAAAACCCTTTTCTGTCATTATTTATGAATCAGTATTATTTTCTTTTACATATATATGAGATTTATTGAGAGGGCACACTTTACTGAGAGGGCACGCAAGCGCATCTTGCCTGCTCTGCTTGCGCTGCCACTTCTGTTTTCCTAAAACCAAGTAATCATTGAAAATCTGGAGTTCAAACATGCCCCATTCTTAGACCTCCTGCTTGTTACCAAATATAGTCTATTTGTTTATTAGTAGTTGCTCAAGACTGTTCCTGCAAAGGAAGAGAAATAGTCAGTTTTGGATATTATATATAGCAAGCATTGTAGAGAAAAAAAAGTGTGTGTGACCAGTTCCAGAAACCTTTAGCAGAGAATCGTTCCCTGAAATTGATGTGCTTTGGCTGGAAATAAGGAAGAGCAAGTTATGCAAACACATCTCTGAGTTTAGACCCTTCATTTCTGGTTTATCAAATTTGAGACACAGGAAATCTGGTGTTTTGGGGTTTTTCCTAGGGCAATGGCTTCAAGTAGATTTTTTAGATACTCAAAACTTCTATAAATCAGACTCCCACTGTCTCAAATGGAGCAACAGCTCACTTTATGACTTTGCTGTCTGGCAAAAGGGTGTAACAGAGATGACTCACACACTGATTCTGTGAGCAGAATAAGAGCAGGAGATGCCGATATAAGGATATGCTTATTAGCTTAACTGATTATTTCCCTAGTAACTAGGAATATTTTTTAGTATTTACTAATACAATAACTATCCTAGTGAACCAATGTAGATTTCAGGAAGGATTTATTGCAATGAAATATGCTATGTGCCCCTTTATGTCAAGTATCACAGCTCCTAATTAATCTGTGATGTTGAACAGAGAATCAGTTAATAAAACCACGCTGAAGTTTCTCACCTAGAACGTAAGCATTTTCAGTCCTATTTTGAAGAGAAGAAAAACTGAAGCAGCAGTATTAGAAGCAATTCAAAGTGAACTTTCCTTATAAAATACCTCTGTGATTCTCTCCAGCTGAACCATTATTATGACACTTCAAATTTTCCTACTGGTTTCTAGCACTGATGAGCAGAACCCGATGAAGGTACTCAGCTGAATGCTTCTCCAGCTTGTGGTGAAGTTAGAACAAGTCACTAGTTAGTAAATATGCTTTACGTGTTTAGGATATAAAGGATTAACGTAAACTACCCTTCTCCAGAAAGTTGCATTCTATTATGATAGGAAAAGAAGTTTCCTTCCAAGTGAAGAACAAAGCATATTATATTCAGTGTAACTCCTTATAAGCAAATCCTTGCAGCACCTTTGAAAGATTCTTATAGAGTGAGTCATTGAATCACAGAATAGCTGAAGCTGGAAGGGACCTCTGAAGATTGTCTAGTCCGATCCCTCTGCTCAAAGCAGGGCCAACTAAAGCAGTCGCTCAGGACAGCGCCAGTCAGGTTTTGGGAATATCTCCAAGGATGGCTCCATAACCTCTCTGGGCCCAACCTCTTCCAGTGTTCAATCACCCTTACAGTAAAAAATTCTTCCCTATGTTTAAATGGAATTCCTTATATTTCAGTTTGTGCCCATTGCCTCTTGTCTTTCACTGGATACTACTGAGAAGAGTCTGGCTCCATCTTCTTTACTTCCTCCCATCGGGTATTTATACATATTGACAAGATACCTAATGAGCCTTCTCTTCTGAAGGCTGAACAATCCCAGCTCTCTCAGCCTCTCTTCACATGTCGGATACTCCAAACCTGTAATAATCTTTGCAGCCCTATGATGGACTTGCTCCAGGATGTCTATCTCTCTTGTACTAGAGAGCTCACCACTGGACATAGCACTTCAGATACAGCCTCACCAGAGCTGAGTGGAGGGGAAGGATCATCTCCCCCAACCTGCTGTTGACACTCTTCCTAATGCAGCTAAGGATGCTGCTGGCCTGTTTCAAGCATGCATTGATGGCTCATGTTCAACTTGTTGTCCACCAACACCCTCCAGGTCAATTTCTGCAAAACTGCTTTCCAGCTGGTCATCCTCCAGCCTGTACCAGCACCTGGGGTTATTCCTCCCCAGGTGCAAGATTTGGCATTTCCCTTTGTTGAACTTAAAAAGGTTCCTATGAGTGCATTTCTCCAGCCTGAGATCCCTCTGAATGGCAGCACAACCATCTGAGCTATCAGCCACTCCTCCCAGTTCGGTGTCATCTGCAAATTTGCTGAGGGTGCGCTCTGTCCCATCAGTCCACTTTGCATTCTTTGTATTCTGCATTAGCACGTCACCAAAGTTACCTTTTCTTGCCATGTGCTGAGGCCTCATCTATGTGTTTCTAGTTCCCACTTGTTAGAATTTCTTCAATCAGGGATTCATACTTGTATGCATCATACCTGAAAGTGAAACATGTCTTGACTGTTTTTTTCACGTGTCTTGAAATTGCAGATAATACTGGGAAACCTGTGTATTATTCCTGAATGTAGTGCAGAGCTTGGAAAGAGGACCAAAATCAGGTTGGAACGATTAGAATCATAGCGCAGTTTTAAGTTGGGTGAGACTGCCAGAAGTCATCTAGTCAAATCCTCCGCTCAGAGCAAGGCTAACTTCAAAGTTAAATCAGTTTACTCAGGACTTTGTCCTGTCAAGTTTTGCATTTCTCCAAAGATGGAGATTCAGTATTCTCTCTAGCAACATATTCTAGTGTTTACACACCCTTGTGAGGAATTTTTTCTTTGTATCTAACTCATATTTCCCTTAATGCACCTTATGTGCACTGCTTCTCATCCTTTTGCTGTGCATCTCTACCTTCTCTGTAACAACCATTACTATCTTCTCAATAACTACCACAAACTCAGTTTCCTTAGACTCTTCTTGTACATCATGTGCTCCAGCTACCTAACCATCTTAGTGCCCCTCCACTGGACTAGTTCCTGTTTGTCATCAATGGTTTTGTTTCACTGGTGGACCCAAAGTACTCCAGAGGCAAGGTAAGAAGTGCTGACTGCTTTCTTAATAGTTTATCCGCCATTTCCATTGAGCTCAGTGTATCAGTGATCTTTATTTCCACAGACTATAATGAGTGTACTTTCTGTGTAAAAGGTATGCTTTCTGTGAGGCATAAAACACACATCTGATTTCTAGTTATTCTTGCTAATGTTAACAGAAGTTTTGTAAGCAGACTTAGAACAAGATCAGTTGTGCTATAAAATTTATTATAAAATTATGGAAGGCTCTTGATGGTGTAACAAAGCCCTTTTTCCTCAACAGCAAGAGAAAACATTTCCAGAGCACAGATACACTAGAAATTATTAATTGTGATTTTTTAATCCAGTTCCCTAAGAAATAGTTTCCTTGTGATCTCACCCATGGTGTGTATTTCCTAAATAACATTTGAACGTGTTAAACATTTTTAAACAAATTTGACAGAGGGTAGAAATCTCAAATATTAAATGCCTACATATTTCATCAAAATTAGTGTTAGATATTGAAAAGAGAAAATCATGTTTGTGTCCCTAATCAGGGAAAACAACAACTAAACTAATCTTTTATTAGACATCTGAGACTCCAAATCAAAACTCAGCCTTGAGATATAAATCTCAACTAGATATTGGGCTTTGCTAGTTTTGAGGATCACAAAATAATCAGCTGGGATTTGGGGGATTTTTTTTATTGCAGCCAAAAATAGCATCCATATACTTTGAATCTGAATAACTTCAGACTTAAAAAAAAAGAAAAAAAGAAAAATATTGCAATTAGAGCTTTGATGAGAGCACTCAGAATAGATCTCATTTGTAACAACCTGAAATGAACATATAATGGCTCAGCAAATAGCAGAGCACTTAAAAATTAAAGGGGAAGCCTGCAGAAAGTGCATATTTACATAGTTCAAAAGCCTGAGTGAGTAAAGATGGGGATTTGCTACCACTATTTCTGTGGTTGCCACTTCATCACCTCTGGGAGGAAAAAGATGAGGACTTTCAGTATAGTCTGGAGATTAAGGAAAACTGTATGTATGATTTTTCATCCCTGAGTTGCCATAGTATCCAGTTTCCCTGGTTACCATTGACCATGGAAGGGGCACTATGGGAAGCTGGGGCTTGATTATTTTTTAAGGGAAAAAAGAGAGAGAGGTTAGAGAAGTTTCTTTTCTTTTTTCCTTCTTTTTTTTTGGGGGGGGGTGAGAACATGGAATATGAGAATAGTGCTGGAGGCTAACAGTCGGGAACAGATTTTCTCTGAAATGGAATTTATAGATTTCAGTGCAGAGAGCTAAAGTAGTTGAAAGAAAAAGATTGGTTTTGTGAAACAAATTCTGAAAGGAATGAGGAAGAACAGAGATGTAAAGCTGTCTTGTAAGAGGCTGGAAATAAGAAATGAGTTATGTCAATACATGTGATACAACATGTGATTTGAGCAAACTTTTCCAGAGATATTTGCTTTGGCTTTATTTTTATTCCAAAATAGCTATTCCAGGTTTCCAAAACACAGCTTGTGCAGATGCCTCTCCAAGAGTTGTCAGGTACAGTGCCCCTAACTTACTGATATTCATAAAGAACAGTGTTGTCAATCCAATTTACTTAATTTACTGCAGTAGCACTTTGGGGCTGTGATCATGAACTGGTCCTTTCTGTGCTAGGCCCTTTACAAACAGGGAACCAAAATGATTTACTTCTATCCTACAGAGTGTGTTATCCTCTTTCTTGGTAATCCAAAGGCTTTCTTTGGTATTCCAAAGATGAGCCTGCTGACCGGTTCCAAAAGGGAAAATTAAAGAAAGGAGATCTTTTCAGCCTTTCCTCATGTCCCGCTGTACTGCAGGACCGTGGACAGAAAAATAGATATGGCAGATTATAACAAGGAAGGTTTCCAGTGAGGGTTTTTTCTTTTTAGAAGGGGTCAGAATATTGTTGGGTATCCTTTTTGCTTTCAGACTGAACTATTTCATATGCAGAAAGCTTTTCATACTATTCATACTATTTGGACATTTGTTATCGTTAGACCAGCAAGATCTGCTCACCCTGGAGAAAATCTTACCAGTGAATTCTCACACATGCAAGCTTGGTTTTGCTGCCGCATTTCTAGTGTCAGAGACAGCTTAAATGGAAAGAAGTTTCTGCTTTATCCTAGTGTTTTTAACTAAGATGCACATGTTCATTTGATTCCTTCATTTCTATGGCCAATTAGAGATATTTGATTGGCCTAGCTCCTCCCTGTTCCTAAGTCAAGTGTAAATAGAGGCTTAAGTATAAGAATACTAAACTCTATGTAAACTCTAGTATGTAGCTGAAATTGTAAATCACACTCTTTAATATGCTCTTGTATTTCTGTTCATGGGGGCAAGATGGTAAGAAGCAGATGATTTTGCTAGTTAGAGAATTTTAAGCATGTGATTGCCATGTTATTTGTAAATGCATTGTTTTGCTGTATTTCATTACTGGACTTTTTGTTGGTCTGTTCAGTCACTTTAGTAAATAAGTTTTGTTTTCAAAAGATTTATTTAATAATTTTATTTTTAAGGTTATTTAAAATGATAAAAAGACATTTCATTTCATGTCTTCTAAGGCAGAGATTTTTTACAGAAGAGAGAAAGAAGGGAAAAGTAATGAGCTGTATCTGGGCATATTGACTGAAATGGCCTCCAGATTTCAATCTTAAGTTCAAGGTTGTAGACTACTAACAGCACTGATATGAAGATTTTAATAGCCATAGCATTTCACTAGCCTACAGGATAGCTTAATTCATAGGAGAAAAGTGCATCTGTAGTACTATAATACTACTAACTGGACTTATTGGTAAATAATAAGTTACTAGCTGCTATTATCTTAGATTAGTAATTACAGAGACTGTAGGAGATTTATTTTTGATTTTTAGTAGTGTATATGAAGGTAGAATGAGGTTTTGCATTTTGACTCTTCAGTTTTATTGTGCTCATATTCTCCTTTATAAGCTAATGTATTTTAAAATAATTTTATTTTTCTTCAAAATATAAGTTTGGATTCCCAAATTTTCTTTTGATTTTTCTTATTTATGGGATTTTTTCCCCGTGCTTTCAAAAAGGTTTTTCCGTTTCTGGTATGATCTTGATTTGCATGAATACAATGCCAAATTTACATATGCAGATTGGATGTTTACATCAGCACATGACTGTACATACAGTCACTTTTACGCATTTGCAGGTAAGGCATAACTAAAGAGCAAGTACAAGCTAGGTAGTCCAGCAGTCTGAGTATTGCCAAGATTCTTGTTGACATGCTGACAGCAAAGGAGAATTTTATAAATGGATTGGAAGAAGGTTTTTAAGGGGTGCCCTCCCAGCTTTAGAGGCAGCATGGGAAAGTGCACAAATGTAATTGCTTGAAAATCTAAGAGCTTGGAGGCTGACAACCTGGGCTGATGAAAAGAAAGAATCTTTTGGTCACATTCGTGTTCTTATTATTCTCAAAAAGCATTTTGTGCGCAGGAATCATTTGGCTTCTTGTAGACACCACTGTCTTCAATACTATTTTTTTTCTGTACATGTGACATGAGCCAGATTTTCCAGAAAATGCACCTCTCTGCAAATTCTACATTTTGGATCCCATAATCAGAGTTCAGTTCAGTGTTTCCCAACTTAGCTGGCTTAAGAAAGCTAAGTGACATCTGCAAGCCTCAAAAGTAGCTTTGGCAAAGAAAAGCATGGCAATTGCTTCAGATACCAGGGCCACTGCGTGACCCCAGGTTCATGAAGTAGCCGAGGGAGCTACTCTTGTAGCAGTACAAATTAAAGTGTAGTGTTAGGCATTGATGGCCAAACTGGACTTCTCTAGCACTGAATAAGAGAGGGGCAAGCCACTCCCCTCACCTTCTCCCCACAATAGTGTCAGGTCCTCAGTTACTGAAAAGAAAGGGAACTTCTAATGATCTTTCTTCGCCCGAGGCTGATTCTTTAAAATTGTCATCTTTAGTATCCGGGTGGTGTCTAAACTTGTCAGACCTAGGAAAGTTTTCAAAAATGAGATTTTTTTCTTGCCATTGGAGGTAAGATTTTCCTTGCCTCAGGCCGAAGCACTCATGTCTAATTTTATTGATAGAGACCAGTTAGCTTTAGTTTAATTTGTTAACTAGATGTTGTAAATAGCTCTTTTTCAAATATATAGCAATGTTTTTTCATTTTTAGTCTTTTTATGATATGACTATTTCACTAAATATTATTCCTTTCATGCTCCTGAAAAATACTCTTTTCAAAATGTGATTTATTTAACAGGTAATACGTCCAGTTTCCTCAGTGAGAACTGAATTTTTTCCCTTCATTTCTCTTTCAATGTTCAAATGAGAGTAAAAAGTCATAATTACCTCCCTCTGAGACAAACAGAATAAGCAATTTTGAGGACATCTGCCATTAAAAAAATAGAGTATGTATTTGAAAGGACAGTCTTTTAGAATTCAATCAGAAGGTTGCCAATGTACATATTTTGCTACTTGTGCATAAATAGTAATTTAATTTTCTGTTCTGCTTTGCTGACACATTCCAAAAATATCAATCAGAAGAGTATGCTGTATTGACCTTACCTAAATTTTACAAGCATGCCGTTAGTCAAGTCCCTTGAAAAGGATATTGTTGCCAGTATTTATTGTTGATAGGTGTAACCCAAAGCATGCCATATGTGGCAGTAAAGTTTACCATGTTCTACAAAGAGGACCCAGTGCATCTGAAAGCCATAGTTTAGCAAAGGCAGGGAACATTTATGTAAAAATAAATAAACACAGGATAACACAGGATGTTTCCTGTGGCTTGTTAGATAGATGAATGCCTGATGAACACACCAAATCACCAGAAGCATCCCGTCTTGCTGCAGGAGAAGTGTATTTGCTCTGAAGATGTGTTGAATAGAGGTCAGTCAAAAAGGTAAAGCGCTAGCAGAAAACTAAGGTATCTGAAGAAGTTTGGAAGGAAATATGCCAGTAATCTTCCATTAATATAGCACTTTCACCCAGAAGATCTCTAATTGCTCTGCAAAATTTCTCCAGGGATTTATAAGGTGTTAGTAATTGGTAGAAAGGCATTAATTTATTTCCTGATGTGCAGTGACTTCTGGGGTGAGAAATAGCTGTTATTTAATAGAAATGTAAATTAACTAAAAAGTAGTGGGACAGGGAGAAAAAGATTCCAGGTAAGCATGATGTAACAACATATCCACAGTTTTCTTTAAAAATGGACAAGAAAGCTATATTAAAAATCTTCTAAAATATTTTAATGTCTTGTGCTGTACTTTGTCCCCTTGTGAAGTACAGTTTCTGTTGTGTCCCAAGAGGCTGCAGATGGGGTGTATGTCAGTACCATCTCACACCAATCACTAGTCATATAGATGTATGAAAAGACACTCCTTGTTATTAGTACTTTACAGTAAAAAAAAGTGTTGATTTCACTATAGTTTACCCATTCACTGTATGGAAATTTGAAGAGATTTTACTGTTTTTTCAGAAATTTCCTGATTGCTTTTATAGCATAGTTTGAATATTGCTGTGATTCATGGAAAAGATTTATAGTGGGAAGAATGGGAACTTTGTGTAAGTACAAAAAGTTCAGAAAAAGATTCTTTTTTTAATACTTAAGGTTTCCTAAATCTGATTTAAGCAACCTTTTAAGAAGGATGAAGAACTGCAAATTAGGATTGAATTTGTGAGCTTCTTATATGTAATGGAGTAGGTAAGCTATACTTTTTATGTAGTTGATGGGAATAAATATTTCATATTAACTGTTCAATATTTCACCTAAATCATTTATCTTTTAAAAACTGGTGACCTAAGAATGCTGCATGCTTTAAAAGGTAATAGCAGTTTCTATTAATTTAAAGCCATCTTTTGGTTGCATATTTCCTTACTACTAAAAGATGATCATTTTTGTAAAATTTAATAGAGTAATTATTGAATGAAGGTGGAAGGCTCCGCAACACTGTTGTTTTGTTAGTGTCTTCAGAGCTGCTTTGTTTTATGCTTTTTTTCCTGAGGAGATCAATAATGGATGGTTGACATCATTCCTTCACAACTCAGAAATGAGAAAGTTTAAATGCATTTCTTTAGGGCAGGCAGGTTTTTCATTCTGAGCTGAAAACCCTGTAATTGAGTGAAGTTTATAAGTGTGATTGCTATTGGTGTGTGTTCCAGTTTGATGTGCCTGTGAAAGGTTCCCCTGGCATTTACCTGGTTCTTAGGAATGTTGACCTCATCTCCCAAACTGGCCAGCATGTAAAATGTCTCTGCTGAGAGGTGCGTGTACAGAATGATGCTAGTTCTCAGGAGTGTTTAGGCTCAGGGTGACATGATCACAATGGTAACTTTCTCAGAGTTGAAGATTGCACATAATTGGCACATAATTAACCTAATTTTTACTTGAAGAAGATAGAAAAGGAAAGCAAAGCAAAGAACAAATGTCCATTGCTATGCAATGTTGACTTATACTTGTATATGCTTAGTGAAGTGAATAGAAAGTCTATGTCAAGTTTGCCATCAGTAAGAACACAGGAAAACTGGATTGCTTATTTGGCAGGACTGTTCTGCTATTCAAGGGTCAAAGAAATGAGCAGAAGTAGGTACCACTGGAGTGATGTGTGAGTATAAACATGATTATTTTGGGGGACAGTGACTAATTAAAGAGCAGTTACTATTACTTGTCAATACCAGTAGCATATCTTCTCATTAATAGAAATGGAAATGTACTCAAATGAAAGACATAGGGACAAAGCATGCGATACAGACGATGTTCAGTGTGAATGCAAAGTCATCTTTATGTCTCAGATTCCTCTCTTGTATAAGCTGTTCTTTTGCTACTCTAAATATATTATTGTATGCCAGTAAGCAAACTCTGGCACAGCAGGTCTCTGATGTTGCCAGGACACAGATTGTTTTACCTACCAAAATGACGCTGAAAATGGCAAGAACGAGTTCCAGAGCCAGGTAGCCTGTCAGCTCTGTCACTCCTGTCTGAGTGGCTTTTATTTTACCTTTTGAAAGTCTTTCTATGATACCTCTTTGCAACATATATCTCCAGAATGCTTCACTATGCTGGACCATAGTGAGGGTCAGGCTGACTTAACTGTTGTTGATTTTGTCCTGTCTGTTCATTTTGCCCATCTTTTTAATCTTCTTGATGAATACGGACTAGTATTCTGGCTTCCATCACACACATCACAGAAGTTTATTGAAAACTGGAAAAAATCTGTTATTTAATTTATTATTGTTTTCATCTGCTAATTTGGAAGGAAATAGGTAAGACAAATTGGCTTGCAACTTATGTGAAACCACACTGGAATACCAAACACAGAAGTGACAGGCTATAATAGCTGTATACTTGGAGTTTCAACAGCAATAACAATAGCAGCAAGAATGAGTCTCCTGAATACACAGAATTGCTGTTATTTCCCTCATGTTGAAACCTCCCAAACCATAGCTGAACCCTCCCTCCCGCAACCAGCCAAACAACAGCAAGCCCCGCAAGTGAGTATTTTGACACCTGAAGCACCCTTTTACAATGAATGGAAGCAGTTGCATTCACGTGGAAGACAGGGAGAGACTGAGAAACTGAGGGATATTCTCTGGAAATACTGCAGAACATTCCTCTAAGAATGGCTCTCAGGTCAGCTGACTAAATCAAAAAAAAAGAAAAAGAGGTTAATGGTGCTGAGAAAAAAATAAATACAGTCTAAAACTGAAAGTGGAGGTTTTTTGCTTTTTGTTTTAGAGAAGGAAGAGGTAGCAGAGATTCTGTGAGGTACCTTGGGAGTCTGAGTTGTGACTTTATGTGAAAGGCATTTATATGACATCGTAGTGATTGTCTATATAACTAAGATGGTTATCTAATACAAAATGAAGTGGAACATCACATGTACACTATAAGAATGGAAGATTGTTTTGCGGTCAATGTCACTATGTATGTCTGTGGTTGGAAGTGATGTTTCAGCGTTAGTTGTGTTGAACTTTATCACCAAAAGGAAAATAAACCCCTAAATACTGTAAATCAGCACCTTTTATGAAATCCAACCTTCATCTTCCTTATTGTGTGAATTCAGTTCTATCAGAAGCAGTATTCCTATGTTTGTCTTGTACGTAGTAAAAATAAGTGCTAGTCCTCTTATACATAAATATGCCATCTTTTTGTGAATTGAGTTTCAAATTCTTTTATCAACACTGATTGTTGCCCAGGGAAATGACTTCAATATATCAAAGCCTGAGAGAAAAGAAAGCAAAGAGCGGCTGGATATTTCAAAGCAGAATAAAAAATGAACATTAGAATTCATGACAAATAAAAGCAATTTGTAGTACAGAGGTAGGCATTCTATTAGATAAATGTATTTAAAATATTGCATGTAAATGAAAAAGATATCTGAGTTTAAGAAGAAAGAACAGTGCAATGCATCAGTATTTAATGAGGTATTTGAAGGTAGTAAGAGACTTGTTTGAAAATAAGATTACCTATAATTCACTCTGACTGCTTCAAAATTAATCTAATTTTTCCTGGGTCAGAATCAGTCCCATTTTCTCCTACTGCGTAGTATTTTACTTTTAAAGTAGGTTTCTTCATTTACTCTACTTACAACATAAAATACTATTCAGTATTAGAAACAGTGAGAGAATAGCCCTAGCAGCAAGCTATTTAAAGACAGCACTTTCACTTTCTTCACTGGGGGAGGCAAGGATAGTTTACCAGAAAAGGTGGAAAACATTTTAGGTGTCCAAAAGGGGTGACATTTACCATTTAATTTATTTTTCTCAAACATTTGTCTTCAGTTCGTAAGTACATCTAGCAGATATTTTCCTGTTTTCCAATGGAGATATGCCACTACCATGGCAAAGCCATTTATAAACAAAAACAAGCTTATTCCTCAGTAACAACTAAATAATTTTGGGAGCATGTATGTTTTGTCACATTTGATGATGCAACAGCTACAAATGAAGCAAAATACAGAGAAGTAATCTTTTATAAAATAAATGACAAGACCATATTGCTTACACAAATTTAGGAGGTGACTGTATTTCACTGCTATGAATTATTTACAGTTTGAGTGTGCAGGAGGACAGGCACTAGTCTAATTGTTTTAACAATATACAGCTAAATCGGTGTTTATTTTCCAAGGAAAATACTTTGTCTTGCAGTGTTTTTAGGATGTTTTCATTTTTAAGATGTTAATTGTTTGGTTTTTTTACAAAACAGAAACATACTCCACCATGATGTGGATGCCATTTGGGATATGTTCACCATTTTTATTAGATACTAGTGATGAACTTTTTCTATTTGTCCAAGAGCCCTGGGCATATATGTATGTCTGTGTGTGTCCAAGATTGAAATGGCAGCACTTTTCTCTTTTCAAACAAGAAACATACATTACAGAAATGTAGACGAATGCATTCAGTGCTCATTTCCAGGGTTCAGACCTCCGTATGTGTTTAGCCTGCACATGAGAACTTGATGTTTATAGGGAGTAATATTTCCAATTTCATGTTTTCATAGACTCTCTTCAGATTGCTCAAAAAGCACACCTGGGAAATCTAGACATGTCCATATACATTCCATGATGAATCTGTCCTGCTGTCTCATCATCACAGGTCTTTTTTAAACAAGAGGGACCCATGATCACAATAGCCCAGAACTGATCTATCAGCTTTTCCTACTTCATCCATCATTAAACTCTTTTGTCATTATATTTGGCAAGGTGGATACAAAACCGTTTTCCCCTTTCTGTGACCTAGTAAACTCTGATCTAGCTACCAAACATCTGAATCTTATTCTGTGCCAGATGTCACTAGTTTTATGATTTTAGAACAATTACTAGTAATATAGGAAGTAAATGATTTGGCATGGGTGCCCTGTGCTATATTGCAAGGAAATGGTTTGTGACTGTCAGCTGGATCTGCCCTTGCTGTGTTGGTAAAAGAGTGAAAGACACTGAGGCGGGCAGGATGCTCAAATTTTTTTTTAAAGAAAGAGCTTTCTCAGTAGTGGCATTTTTGGCTAGTTGAAAAACAATAGAGCTTTCCAAGAATCTTTCAGTTCTTATTGGTTACTGATTTCAAAATTTCTTGGTCTTTTGGTGGCAAAAGGTTTTGAAGCAGAAAATCTCTTGTAGTTTGAGGAAGTTTCCTAGTCATCTCTAGATACCAGTTCAGAATCTGTCTTTTCCAGGCTGTAAGGAAAGTCACTAGGCTGTTCTGAAGCAGAGGACTTGATAAGTCTTTACTGAGAGAGATGATAAGAGCATCTCCACAGCTTTACAGCCTGGCAACTCAATGTGAAATGTGCCAGTGCTAAAATGTCTCATAAATTAATTTCAGTTGGTTTTAATGTACATCACGCACCTTTGATTTTCATTCATATCATTCTGAGTTAGCTATGTTTAATTGGAGCAAATAACTTTATTTTCTGAAAGTTTTTATTTTAACCGTGTAGAAGGACTCACGGCTTAAACAACTACCTTGGAAGTATGGCTGAAATAGGACTTGAGTTTACCTTCAGTCTAAGTGGTGGTTATCTTGTGGACTTCAATGTTACTATTTATTGCATAAAAACACAATTTTTTCTTTTTGTTAATAACATATATGAAATAGGTCTGCTGTTAGAATATGTAAGTCTAGTGACACTACAGCTTCAATGACTCTGCAATGCGTCTTAGGGACCCTGTTGTACAAGTCCCATATTATTTAATGCTTGAGCTGTAAAAAGCAGACAGCATTCAGTATCTTATTTTGATCATCGTTCGACACTCAGTCACTCTTATTATAAACATACCTAGCCAACTTATTGGTTACCTGGACTTTAAATTTATAATTTTGACTTGTTTCAATTTATTGCACAATTATGTTACATGCGACATTCATCTATGAATATTCTTTTTCAGTTGAGCAGCGAGCTGGCGTCAGATCTACTGTGAAAGTTATGATATGACTTTAAAGGACATATAATCTGCTGTGCTTTTCAAAACTCCAAAATAGGTAGGATGCAATCAAATTTTATACTAGATTGTGTTTTGCCAGTCAAGCACCATTATGGTTTAACAGGCATGATGTGATACAATGAAACATGAATGACATAACCCAGTGTGACATAACTGATAGGCCGACCTAGAAATTGAATAAAAAGTTCCAATCCATTTTCTGTACTCCCCCCATGACTGTCCCCAACCATTCCCCTGTGTTATGTCAATGTTTGGGTCAGGTATTTGGTCTGAAACAGATTAGAAAATGTGATGGTTTGCTTATTCATGCAAAATGTAATAGACATTTCCGTGTATTCTTTCTGGATATTCCAGATATAAATAGTGTTCTGACTGTATAGTTATTAGCAGTTTAGGCACCTAGAAATTATCTTGGTTGTAAATGGGTCAGTAGAGGAGTTACTGAATATATGGATTCATTTGGCCCACCTATATATAGAGCGCCTGACTCTAACATACTGTGTTGCGGCTAGTGATGACATGGCTGGCTTCTTTCTGAAGCTCTTTGGTTTTAAAAAAGAGTTAAAGACACTCTCCCAGTTTTTTTTTCCCTATAACTTACCATGACTGTGGCTTACTCAAAGAATTACAAAGGAAGCGTCTCCTTATGTACCCCTTCTGATTTACATTCCTGCTACCATGAGGGTTTTCTTCTAGTTCACGGAAAAGCAGCTGGTATAGCTAAACTCCCATACCTCCTGTTTTATCACCTGAAGATGTAATCACCTAAAATTAACATAATATAAAATGTTATTTAAAAAATCCTCCATGTTATCTATTCAGACAGATGTCAGTTCTGTCTTGGCCTCTTTTCTAGCTATAGAAAGTTAAAGACTTAGAATCAAGAGTTTTAAGGTTTCGTAGATATTTAATTCTCATATTAGTGGGAGTTGGCAATCCTTACAAATATAGCTCATGGTCAGAACAGATTTGTTATCGTATTTGTATTACTTCTTTTTTATGATTTGCTTGTTATATGGAAATACCTATTAATACTGCACATCACAAAGTATGTATTTGCAATTATTATTTCTAGGAATTTAACTAGAAGCCTTGTAAGCAATCTGTACTCTTTTAAACAACCGTATTTGTTGTATACAACTACTTAACAGCACTTATGAAAGAGCTGCTTTTACAGCCTGAGTCAAAATTGCCCTGTGGTTTATTCCAAATTAGCCAACATAAATATTTGTTAAAAATGGGCTGGATTATGGGAACCAGAAAGTAATTGTCAGGCATTGACTTACTTCTACATTTGAAATATGAAATAAAGAATTGGTGTAATCTCATTTAATGTAATGATATCACCTTTTCAGAAAAAACATATATGTAAACCTTTACCAAAGATTTCACAAGAATATTTGGAGACTAAGCATAATTTGAATTAATTTATTGCTTGCAACACTGAAGTGAAAAATATTCCTTTAAAATCCTGGGAGGAAAAAGAGTACCATATATTTTTGTTCTGACCTTGAACTCCATCTGTAATATTTTGCTATAGAGGTGCATGGAAACTCCACTGAGCTAAAATCTTCTCATAGGTCTCCTTTTAAGGAGTGAAACCATGGATACATGTAAACATACTAGTGTAATCTAGTTAGGATCTGTTTGTGGATAAAAGTTTTGCAAACTTTGCAGGTTCAATTCTTTAGCTTGTTTTATCCTGAAATTTGGTCTTCCAAAAGAATTTACTTCCAAAAGAATTACCCCACAGTTCATCATTCAACTGGTGCAAAACAGCAATTTTTTCATATATTTCTAAGAGAGATTTATTGCATTTATTTTAAAATATATTTAAATTAACCCAAAGTTTTGGGAGGGATTAGAAAGGGGCGTTCAATGAATGAGAAACTTAATTGCTGCTTATAGCCTTATATATGGAACTGACTACTCATTGGGTGCCTGTATGTTGGAACAATAGACACTTGCGTGCCCTGGTGGCAGGCAATGTTAAAGCCTAGAATGATCCAGGGCTGCCTGTGGAGTGTCAAATGCGATGGTGCAGGAAGGATAGTGAATATGACTGGTGATGGTGAGTGCATTAGGCATCTCATGCATCTACATTGCAAACTGTGGTATCGTTGAGCCTATAGTAAGGAGCAGTCTCCCTTGAGTCATCTGAAGCTTGCCACAGTACAGACTTAGAGGTGAATTTTGCCTGGAATTTAGGTTTCAGCCTATATGCAAAGTACAGTATGCATACACCCAGTTGTTCCCTAAAAATAAGAAACTATTATCTCCACACCGCTCCAGGTTTGAAGGTGCCTTATGCCTTCATAATGAAGGAGTCGATAGAGTTACTACATATTTCACTTTAAATTCATGCCCTCCGTTATTCTGGATAACTTTATTGACGAAGGGCATTCAAGTAGCTCTTGAGTCCTAAAATGTGCTAGTTAAAGACAGGAATAAACTGTCTGCTGCTTATGTATAGTAGAAAAACTGAAACTGTTCAGCCCCGCAAGCCTGACATATCTGGAATGTCAAGCCTCCATGCTCTTCCCCACGAAGGCCAGGGACAACAGAGGTGATGACTGTAACTTTTTTTTGCAAGTAACCAGATGGTCTTGTTCATTTCATTCACTTGAATAGATATTAGGTAGTTCAGGAAAGAAGTCCTTATTGTCAACTGAGATGTAAATGCTTCTGGACACAGAATACCATCATTTAAACCTCATGTTATTGTCTCAGTCTGTATCTGAAGTAATTTTTTTAGGGATGCTAGATTAAACAAACTAAATGTAAATAAAAATATTAAATGGTGCTGAATTATGGGGAGAATAATATTCTGACTAGGTTTTTAGGAAATAACCCTCAGATACAAACGTTGTGATCTGGTATTATATTTAATGTAGGTATTTGTCATCATAATGCAATTCTGGGGTATTTTCCTTGTAAAGCAAGCTATAGAATAAATTTCAGTACATTTGACGTATATATTCCTAAGGAAGAAGAGGTAAAAGATAGAATGCAGCTAACACTGGGCTCCAAAAAAAATTTGGGGATGATATGTCGCTAATTGAATACAAATCTTGGTAGGTTATGTTGAATGATTGCATTCAGCAAGTCCAAAAATGTTTTCCTCTGAAATCTTTAACTCCATTCATCTATATCAAAAGTCTCTAGCTGTGTTTTTGTCCATTTTCTAACGCTGTCTCCTATCTCGTACTCGTGTCTTTGTGGCTTTTCCCACAAGGATATCCAGAAGTAGGAGCAAGGGAAATACCACAGCAGACTTCTCTGAAGCTTCTACCTGCTCACTGATGCACGCTTGTTTTAATTTCCTCTCTGTATTCTTCTTCCTTTCCTTCTACGTCTCAAAGGTCATATGCTTCAACAAGCAATCCAGAGATGCCTTGCTAATTTCCATACAGTAGTTGAGTTTGCTGACCACCATCAAAAACAAAAAGTGGTTTTCACCAAAGATAAAAAGAAGTTACAGAGGCAGAGTGGGATTTAAACAGTGAACTAAGGGGCAGATTTACCCCTAAAGTAACTTCTGTAAACCTGTCCACATGTCTGAATTATTTAGTTTACAGTTGCCTCTGTACCCATAGAAATAGGCACTTTTGAAACTCAGTGGTATACAACCTATTTTCGGACTAATGACAAGTTTCTTGGCAACACTGTTAAGGTTACTTAATACTGCAGTGAGATATTTAATGTTATGCATATAGTAATGCAATGCATAACAGTTAAATTGTGTTTTTGAAGGTCAGTGGACTTTGAGGACTATTGTATAGTACTCCATATGGAAGAAGATATTATACGAGAGATATGCTCACTAACCATAGGATGATGGGAGAATTGCACCATGTAGGAGGATTTGCTATGATTGCAAAACAAATCCATTATTAATCACCACTAACATGAGATTTGGGAAGCTTAAGTGAAAGATGACTAGTTTCACACCATTCCAACCTTAGGTTTGTGCTTACACAGAGTAAGCGCCCTCCTGGGATATTCTTTCCCCTTTCTCACTGCAGAAGGAAAATACGTGTAATAATATTCTATATATGGCTTTGCTGAGTAAAGTATTTCCTGCTACTTGCCTTCCCTCTGTTCTTTGAAATAGTCAGTGAAAATGACAATAGATCAAACCTTTCCAGGTTACTAATGAATAACATTTTCTTTTCTGGATTTCCTAGGAGTTTGTCAATATTTGATAAACTTGCCACACTCATTAATTTGTGTGTACTTCTGGAGGAAAAGGTATTATCCATTAAAGGTGCTTTACACCAATACAAAATTCATTTTCCCTTGGCTCCTATCACCAAGATATACCTTGGTTACTCATCAGAGTTTATGTCATTGTTGCAAGTCTCTTCAAGTGTGTTTGCAACAGTTTAACTGCTTTGGTATACCTGTAACATGGAGCTACCCCTCTTCCCCCTGCCCAGGCTCCATATAGACGCAGTCTAATTTATGAATGGGATAGCTAACTATACATTACGAATCATTAAATATTCTTAATTCTGATGTGGGGACAAATGAAATTCATCATTAACAATTGAGTTTTAGGGTGAATGCGTGTGGGTGCATGGGAATATATGCTAGAAGAAATTTATGCAGATTAAATCCATTAGCAATTTTCTGTGCGTCTCATTAAGCAAAATATCAAATCCCACACAGCTCTTCTGATACTCTTATTAGACAATTTAAACCACACTATTCCATACCATCGAACAAAAAAATTCCCTGGTGTAATGTCCCACAAGTGATTCTCAAAATCTACAGATGTCATATTAATACCTTGGACTAATCACATTTTCTCGCTGTACTGTATCATTGCTCAGTCTGCCAAGAAACAGGCTGGCAACTGCGAAGGAGATCAGTGGAAAATAAGTGTATTTATTGCTTCTTGTTACAGAGCAGTCCTGGCACTCTGGCAACATAAACTGGCCTAAAGCATGTGTAAAGCATGTGCAGCTGTGCGTCGGGTGTTGAAAATACTTCTTGGTGAAGATGGTTGAAAATGTTGCCCTGTCACTCTTTTTGTCAGAAAATACAAACTCATCAGACACTGAAGTCTTCTGTGGGAAGGTGTCATCTTTGCTAGAATTTATAATGGAATCATTTCTGGGTCCATGGTGGAGTAGCTGGTGTGGCTACATCTGTGACAAGGGCCGTAGTTTCACAGTTCCTTTAAGCCAGCATAAGCTGACTTCACTGCTTAAATAAATACTCCCACCCTCCCTTGGTGCCAGCAGCTCATTCCTGTCCTCCCTTATGAGAGCTTATGTTGGCCCATGAATGAGCAACAAAATGGGACTGTCTGGCTTAAAATTAACCTGGCAAAATGAGACTGGATTAGTTTTGATATAGTTAAGTTTGCTGATCTGGTTCACCATCTGGCCTTGCAAAAATACTTATGTTGGCACAAAAGAAGGGAGGACAGTACAGACTGAGGTTAAGGAGAGAGAGCACAGAACTGCTTCTTTCAGTGGTGGTATTGGTTTATGGCAGTTTAATGGCTTCATGATACTATGACAATAATGTGATCAGTCGTTCAAAGGACTACTCTGTGATTCAAGTCAAACACAAGTAAGTGAAAAGCCTTAAAGAGAGTTTGACTCTCTTTAATAATTTGTCATTATTTTTGCAGGTGAAAGGGAAAAGGAGTGATTCCCCTTCTCTGTCTGTTCACACACAAGAAAAGATGCAAGAGAAAGTACAGGCTAATATTAAGTTATAATATGATCAGTCCATATTGAGGTAAAATCAAGAAGTGTGGAGACACTTTCTTTATTCCTTTCCCCCTCAGCTACTTGACTGCTCTCCCTGTTTTCCAGACTGAAATGTGCCAAAAAATGTTCATTTCCCTGCCCCAAACCATTGTATCCAATTCCAGCTCACACAGCCTGGAAACAAAGCAATCCATTAATAAGGGGACAGCAGGGAGAGAGGAATGATTCTCAGCTGAGTACTCAGGGTTGAGGTCAAGTTAACTTTTCTTTCTTATTTATGAGTGAAGACACAGTAGAGTCAGAGAACACTAACAAAGGCACTTTGTTTCTCTCTGTTTACAATATAGGGCAATATTTCACTTTTAAACGAGGTTAATAGTATTCTTAGCTTCTGTCCTCTCCTTCCTTCTTGCAGATGCCAAAGCATGTAGAATTTCTGTTTCCACCTCACACTGGAAGCAGCAGTGTATAAAAGAATAGATGAATTCTTGCACTGTCACATGTAATGTCCTTTGCTGCCTTTGATCATTTGTCATTTTTATCATTATACACAGTACACTTTGAACAAAGTAACTAATCAATCCCTTCTCATTGTGTCCTTCACATACTGCCTGGCATCAGTTTTGTTCATTTCCTTTATTTTCAAAATTGTACAGTAAACAGTACCATAGGTCTGCTCAGCATTAGTGGGTGGCCTGCCATTCTGCTGTGCAAGAGGGGGTGTTCCTGTCAGTAGCTGTCACCTCACTCAGTCAATCAGGAATGCTGCTGAGATTCATGAGGAGAAGTGGCTTCCTGAGGGAAATATTTTGTACATCATTTTGCTTTCTGTAGCTAGTGAGGAGCACCTCACATGCTGAGAAGATTTATGGAGCACTAGCAAGGACTCCCTGAACCTTATTTCCTCCACTGTTCAGTCACATGGAAGCAGACCCAGTCTGGTATATATGAAAGTGGCCAAGTAGAAGCTTACTGCTCCATGCTTTCATTGCCTTTATGTAGACTTGTGGAGGTTATGGTCGTGAGATATCCTGATAAGACTGGGACAATCCTAACTGTGTCTGGACAAAGTGTAAACAATCTCAGTTCTTTGTGGATGAGCCATCTCGCAATCCCAGCATCAGCCTCCACTGATTCCAGCCCCTCATGAGAGAAAAGGGGTTACTGGCTACTTCTGCCAGTGTGAATCACCGAAGCAGGGGCTGGGGCTCTCAAAGAGGTCATGGGCCCTCTGGGATGATCTAAAGAACTGGGTTTAGCCCTGAAAAGAAAAAAATCTAGTCAGGTTTCTAACTTTTTCCTTGTCACCTGGCAACGGCTAGGGTCAGACCCTTGCTCAGCTGCTGTAAATGCTGAAGTTCCCCTGGCTAGCAGAGGGAAGGGAATTCTGCCAGTTACAGAGCTGCTGGCATGTGAGCACCTGCTCAGAGCCATGGGTGAGCTCATAGCACAGAGCTGGGCCCTGAATAGCATTGGGAGTGAAGGAGGAGTGTGGAAAAAAGAGGGGAGAAAAGAAGTAATCTCATTTTTTACCTCAAGAGTGCCTTTTCTCTTTGACCACAACCAATTCCAAATCCCTTTGTTAAACCATGAGTACATTGTAGGCTAACCAAATAATTTCTCCTCTTATACTTTACATGCAATAAGATTCTTCAAATTCAAAGGTCACCAGCCAGACGTATAAAATGACTTCATGAACAACTTCAGCTCATTAATCATGCCTCAGTGTAGCAGTCGCTCTCCCCTGATCGTTAGGATAACTTTTTTTTGCACTTTATGGCAAACCATCATTAAAATACAGAACAAGGACAACAAGAGTGTGAAAGACTATTTTAATGAGACTTCATAGCTGCTCATGGTGGGACTTCCATCCTCTTTGCTCTTGAAAGAGCTGTCTGACAAAGGTTCAGAAGGATTTTACCTGATGAAGAGAGCCAAGAAGAGAGTTTCACAGGGAAAACTGTCAATGAGCTTACAGAAAGCTGTGTAAACCTGGCTGCCCTGTTGGCTGAGCTGTCAGTCTTCAAACAAATACAGAGAGAAAATCTTTAATTGTACTCACCACACATATGACATTTTATGCTGTATCATTGTCATTTGCAGCAGTTCTTAACTCACTCACTAGCAGCAGTTCAGGATCCCCAGGATCTTGAGTGGACTCTACACTTAATAAGGACAAACTCTGTAGTTTAGTAATAATTACTGAGGAAAATAAAGTCTTCATCAGAACCTCTAAAACTCAGCTGTATCATCAAAGTTCTTGCTGTTAGTCTAATACTATTTTAGTCTAAACCTTGGATATACCAAAGAAAATGGAATTGTTCCAATAGTGCTGGACTGAGACAGCTAATTTAAATCTCCCTTAATAAATATTTTAAGGGATGTTAATAAAATTTTAGTATCTTTGTTCTTTAGCTGAAATAATGAAATTGCAAAAGTGGCTTATAAAGTTTTGTGGATCTTCATTTTTAATTAAAATGTTCTCTTTCTCTGTTTTCCCTCAGGAGTGTAGCAACTTTGTTAAGTGCTAGAAAAGATAGCAAAGTTTCTCACAAAAAGAAGTACCTCTGTCTACTGATCTCATGATTCTGTAACTTTTTCATTTCTTGTCTGTGATGCTGGTACAGATTCCTCCCCCCCCCCCCCCCAAAAAAAAAATAAATACTTACAAAGCTAGGGCATAATCTTGTTTTCCTGCTCAATTTTAAACTGCCTTTGCAGGCAAATCAAGTTTTAATTTATATGGATGCAGAACATTCTGCATTATGCTGATAGAGAAGTAACAACAATTATGAGACAGGAAGTGGCTAATGGAAGCTGCAGTACCTTGCAGTATTGCCAGCCTCAAGGGGTAAAATAGAATGTTATACCTGATGAAATCAGAAGATATTTTTAAAAGATTATATTACTCTTTTGGCCTGCCAAGTGATTGTTCTCCATTGTTAATCTCCAGCGTTGTGAGAGTGACTGCTATAGATATTTTTCTCTCCCCACACCTCTCATCTCCTATACAGTAATTAATTTCTACATCTAATTTCTTAATCAATTCTTTTATTCATTCCTGAATCTATTCCAAACCTGTAATCTCTGTAGGTGCTCCCAGTCACTAAATCCTCAAATCAACTCTATCCTAGTAGGTTTCAGTAGAAGTCTTCCCAGCTTTGCCTGTGCTCGTTGGAGGTTCTGTACATCCCTCTTTTTTTCTTGCTCACTGGCCAGGGTCTCTTTCCATAAGGCGGGCCAGGGGCAGAAAAGTGTCTTCTTTCAAGCTTGGAGCTATGGAGAGGCAGCATTCTTCACCACTTCCCCAAGTACTTCCATCAACATTGCTACAGGCAAAAGAGGTACTGAAGTAGAAGAAGCAGTTCAAAGTATGAATCGTGGTTACTAGATGTTCATGAGTTCCTTTCTTCAGTTGCTGTTTTGCCCAAATCATCAGACTACCTTTTGCAGCTTCTATTGGTCTATTTTCCATCTTTCTCTCCAATAGGCCAGGAAAAGACCTTTTTTTTCCCTTGTGATTTCCAGTCCTCTTTCCCTGGTGTTGCTCTGATCTGCTTTGTCAAGTGATCAAAGCCCCTGTTCAGGTGAGCTGTTGCTTAGTTACCACCTGCTTGGAATTCACTCTTGCAAAATTGCTTTGTCTTGAGAAGCAGTCATATCTTTGTTCCTGGGTGCTCCATTTAAATGGATGATCAAAGTTTATCAGCCCTCGCTATTAGCTCTGTGTCAGGTGAAAAAATTTCTGTTGTCACCTTCTCTAGATTTTAGGTCAATTTGGAGAAAAGAGACCAGAGAAAAGGCAAGGATGTTCTACAGATTAGAAAGGAGTTTGTCAGAAAGGAGTCTGACAGGGAAACACACAGACAGTCTCCAGCACCAAACAAAACTGTACATAAGTAGACCTCCTAAATCATTACAGGACCTAGTCAGTATTTGGATTTTTTTTTTTTTGATTAATGTCTCTAGAATAGTATTTTTTTTTCCATAGACATTGGGGAGAAGCTTAATTTCATTTGTCTAAACTAAAATACCTCACAGTGATAACATAAATAAAAGGAAACATGCAACAATCTGAAACTTAAATCTTTTTGCACCAAAGAAGAACACATGACTAAGGAGAAACGTCAGTAATACTGCCTACTACTGTTGTCTTTCCTCTGCTCTTTTCCAAATTTCCTCCTGGACGCAGTGCAAAATTTGTGTATGCACTTGTCAGTGACCTGATGCCAGTATACTGCCTTAACTTCACATTTCCTCTTCAAGTGCACAAACGAGAAGAGAACAATTCAAGTGCTGAGATTCTTTTGCCAGCTATGCATTAAGCAAGAGGACCACTGATGTGTAGAGTGGTGTTCACACCAGACAGGAGATCAGGCACTTTCAGCAGCAAACACCTACAACAGCAGGATCAAAAGCAAAGACAGGTTTTAGGTGACAAATATGGTCATAAGCCCATACAACATCTAGCAGCCTCAGCAGATAGGACTGATCGTCACCAGGATCCTATAAAATACCCAGAAAATTATTGAAGCATGTGTGCTTTTTGCTATATGCAGGTAGAAGATTGCAAACAATCCATAAACTGTAAAATAAGACAGATTCTATCAAAGTTGGCACTTGCAGAAATAGAAACATCTGCTAGCTTTGTTCCTAGCCAAGAACTCATCCCAGCATTGTAAATGAATGACTAATGTATTACTGAAATTTTTTGTGATCTTCAGTGGACTTGTGGGTGAAAGGGAAGCTTAAACTTAGTGTTCATACAGATTTTCTATCAAATAATGAAAAATTCCTGATAATTCAGTGTACAGTGAAAATCTTTGGGTTATCTAAGCATTCAGCAATTTCCTTCAGCTTCAGGAATGGTTTAACTAGATATGGAATTTTAAATTCATTAGACTTTCCTTAGTGACACTGGAAACCTGTAACCTTGTTATAATAACAACTCTCCTTCCCCAACCTCCAGGAATATACACTGGTATTAGAAAAAAATAGGTGGGTTACTTTTCTCTCCTTGATGCCTTCTTCATTACCTACCAAGTTAAACTGGGACATCGTTACCTGAATTTAGTCAGACTAGCTGTGTACTGGTACATTCGGATTAGCTGGATTAATAGTAGGCATGGAGAAGAGGTAGACTAAGTATCTTACATCTTTTGAAAGGCAGAATGTAAGTTATTTGAGCAAAATTAAAAAATACTGATGATTGGGTGTTCACATATGTCTCAGTTTTCACGGCATATAGACAGGAAATTTATTGAAATACTTTGTGTACACATTGAAGCTGCTAGAGATTTTTTTATGTGACTCTGTTAATAAGTTGATAATACTGGCAAGTCTCTTATAGTAATGACTGCTCTTGTCCTGGCTTGATTTATTATGTCCAGACCCACCTGAGTCAGAAGATGCTGAGATTAGCTATAATTAAAATACTTCTTACCTTTGAGTACTCAGGTGGGTCGTCAAGTCAGGTTCAAATCCTGTTCTTACCACTGATACAAATCAAGATAAAACCAATGAAGACAGTGTTGCTACTCCAGAATCTCACTGTTGCAGGAGCAAGCTTTGGTCCCAACATGTCAAATTGACTTCCTATCCAAATGTAATAATGAAAGAGCAGAATATTGACAGTTTCTACCTGGGAACTCAGTGACAATGACAAGTTGTTACTATTGTTATGGGATGATAACATCCTCTATAAGCAAATTTTGGCTTCTGGTCATGACAAATAAGTAATTAAGTTTCATTTTGTCATGGAAATGTTTAAAGTTGATAGGACGGGAGCACTGTCAAAGTCTAGGTGTGGTAGTGAGTCTATGTGGTCTTTAGAATCAAATTCCAAGCATTTCAGTAAAACAAAATAATCAATATTTTTATAATATGATGAAATCTTTCCACAATTAGAGATTGAAAAATGTGGTAACAATCAGTCTTGGGCAGATATTTTTTCTCTGCAGGCTTTAACTGAGTGCTCTGTCCATTGCTATAAGGTTAAGTAAGCTTCACAGTGCATTGCAGCAGATTTTGCAGGGGTGAGGTGGGATGTTTACGCCTATTAAATTAAGGTAATAGCCAATTTGAAAAAAAAAGGTGAACAGGGAACAGAAAGAACAGAGGATAACTTTCTGATTATTTTAATTCCAAAATACATTTCTTATCATTTTGCCTTCCTGTCAATATAGTAGCTGTCTAATGTTAATATAATATGTCTAATGTTAATATAGTACTCTATACCTGTACAGCATCTTCTACGTATTGATAAACCCTATGTCAAAACAGTTCTGCAGCGTACCCGAAGTTTCAGACTCTGTCTTTCTGGTTATGTCAGTTCTTTTTCCTAGCTAACTTGTTTCACCTATTTTAATGAACTAAGCTTCAGAACACTGTGGAGAGTACACTGGTCCGTCATTTGCAGGATTTGTCCAAACTTCATTTTGGAGGTTGGAATAAATTTACAGTTAATCTTATGGGATTTGTGCAAAAGGCAGTAGTGTCATTGTGGGTAGATGGCTTTTTGGAAAATTTCATCTTTGATAGAGATTCTACAGCACAATCATGCAGGTGCAGAAATTTGATAGTTGCTGAAGAGCATCACGGGAGATGCAGGGGAACTAGACAGAAGGTGGGATGAGGAAAGAGAGGAGCTAGTTCTTATAGGTTTCTGTGCTTTTCTGCTTTGATCTCATCCCTGCTGCTCTTGGAAGCTCTCTGTCCATAAGGCAAGACTGAGAACTACATATACTTTCAGTGATTCCAGCTTGCCAACAATTGCAGCTTTCATATTGTGTGCAACTTCAGGAGGAGGAGAACAAGCTCACTATTCTGGTATATCACCTTAAATGCATGTCTGCATATTTCTCTGACTCAGTGGCTCAATTTTTATACTTTTTTTTTTTTCAATTTTTCCTTTATCCTACCTCTCTCTCTTCAGGTTTGGTAGATATAATCCTGACTTGTGCCTCTAAGTCTTCTGTGTTTCCTATATCATATTTTGGAATCTAGGAAAAAAGCAGAATGGATTGGAACAAACTGTTGCAACAAACCTGTGCGCTCTATTCTTTCTCTCTTCAAGCTCAGGGGAAGGTGGCACACTGGCATCCTCCCTTCCGGCTTTTGACAGGCATACACTTCGCAGTCTCTCCTTTCTTTTCCATCTCAAAAGACTATCCAAGAATGGATATCCCCTTCTTTCTTTCTTCCACTTTGTGTATTTTTTCTGTCATGAATACTTACTTTGATTTTGCAACTTCCTGCAAACCTTTCTTTTATTCTAAGCTACTTATACGTCCTTTATTCTGGCAGTGCTGTATGGACTGAAGCACAGGGGGTTACTGACTGGCTACCAGGGAGTGGAGAGCAATGATTCTGTCACTGCATGGGGGTTTCTTCCGAGAAGCTCAGGAGATTGGAGGAAGGGAATGAGGCAAGCCAGGAATAGGAGTTGGCAAATGGTAGTAAGAAGAAAAAGCTATATTCTTCCAAGGTGCTGGGTCTATAGCTCAGGTCTACCGTGATGCCCCAGGTGCTGGATCTGCAGTTTAAGAAGGTTTTCTTCTAAGTCGGTAAGTTCAGTTCTACAACATAACTAACAGTTGATTTGTTTTCAGATAGAGCAGCCAGGAGGTTGTTTTTCTTTACAAGTCAAAACAGGTTGAATTCTTGTTTTAGTGCCCCCTCCCCCATTTTTTCAATTAAAAACAAAACTGTAAGTAATATCAAGAGTTCCTGGAAACTATTAAACCAGTAAGAAGAAAATTCTCACTGGGTATTGATTAAGTGCTGAGTTATATTTTCACAGTATGAAAATATAAATGCTGATTTCTGTGACTAACAAACTGATCTGACATTCCATCTGAAATATATGAAATATATGAAATATATGCTTCTTTTGAACTTCTCTTTTAGAATAGAACTCTATTATGTGAGGATGAGCAATTTCCTGAAGTAGTACATAAGTAAATGTTAGCATCAGCTAACACATGCCATAATGCCAAGTGAGTTCTCCCAATACTCTTCTTGTCTTATCTAAGGCTGTTTTTATCTTAGTTACACCTATTTCAATTGATGTTATATAGCAATTGCTATAATTAGTAACCTACTGCTAGAGTTATAGAGTAGTTGAGGGGCCTCTGGAGATCATCTAGTCCAACTGCCCTGCTCAAAGCAGGGCCAGCTAGAACAGGTTGCTCAGAGCGATGTCCAGTCAGGTTTGAATATCTTCAAGGATGGAGACTCCACAACCTCTCTGGATGACCTCTTCAAGTCTTTGACTACCCTCCCAGTAATAAAAGTTGTTCTTATGTTTAAGAGAAATTTCTTATATTTCAGTTTGTGCCCACTGGCTCTCATCCTGTCTTTGGGTACCACTGAGAAGAGCCTGGCACCCTCTTCTTTACTTTCTCCCATCAGGTATTTACACATACTGATGAATCGTGAATAAATTCAAAAATATGCAAATCAAGATGATGATTCCCAGTGACAACAAAATAGGCTGTGGATATAGCAATATCCAGTTTCTACATGAAACAACTTGCAGCCAGGGAAACAAAAGAAGAAAGAAGATAGAAAAAAGTGGCTAAGGCTGATACTTTGACCAATTTGGGTGCAACTGATTCAGGTGCAACAAGCCAGATTCTTTCTTTGCTGTCTAGTTGAATTGTATTAGGAAAAAGGGGTCACAGATCTATCACACACTACAGCACTACTATTTATAGCTTGTATTGTTCACTACCAATTAACAACCATTGTATTGCAATATGAAATTATGCTAATGATGAGACAGTAGTAAGTATTTTTATTTTATTATTAATTCTTTTGGACAGGTACTGTGTCAGCATAAAAGCAGCTAGTGGGGAGATCAAAACTGGGAAGGATCAAACATTGTGAACATATTTTTTCTGTGACAATTTGTCAAAAATTGCTAGGGTTTGTTTCATTTAGAGGTGTTACAGAATGGGGAAGAACAAATGGTTTTGAAGAAGGCATATCAAAAGAGATTAAAGTTAGAAGCAAGAATGTTGATCTCAGATACAAGATTTGTCATATGCAAGGTTACAAAGCAGGTAAATAGGAAAATACAAATAAAACCACTCTATGAAACTGAATTATGTGGGAGCTGAGAGGGAGGATCTGGTCCCAATCCTGTATCAAGCTCCACAGAGTGTCAGTACTGCTGATTTAAAAAGCACATTGAAGAATCAGACCCTGTCCTGTTTAAAATAACGTCAAACTGTATTTTACTCTACAGTGCTGTTTCTCTCCCTTGCTAACAGTAGCTACTGGCATAGTATTCCAGCCTTGTTCCCTTGTAGGGATTCTAAGAACAAGTGTTATACAAATTATAAATAATTATTAATAAAGGTTAACCTAAAGCAGGCTTTCATGTTGACAGTGTTTCTTTCATATTTTAAATTTAGTTTTCATGAAGTAGCTAGATTCTATTTGGATTCCATGTCTCATAATATTGAAAAGCTTTGTTAATTGCTAGATTATAAGTCCCCTAACAAACCCAACTACTTTTATCTCCAACTGAGAGCTTAAAATGACAATAGCAGAAAGCCGCTTTTTGGCTCCTGTTATTTGAGTTCCTAATAGCTTAGAGCCTTGCAAAGTTTTTAAAATATCAAGCCTTAAACAGGTTTTAGGCTGCTTAACGGTGTTAAAAGAGGCTTTAACAGAGGATTCTCTGTTGAAGAATTTCTAAGACATGCAATACCTTTTCCAGCTGATGTTGGCTAGATTTAAAAATAACAAGAGCAACAACAGAACTTCCAACTTTGAAATTAATTACAAGTTTGGAAAACAATTTTTATCCTGATGTTACTATGATATTTTGCATGATATCTGAATGGCTATGCTAGAATAGTGAATTTAACTAAAGAAAATACTTTCAACTTCTATCACCAAATATAAAAACCCTTTTTCTGAATCTGAATGAGCTTGCAGTATGTGAAGGATCAGAGCCTTCTGCCCTTTTGTGCAGGTGGAGTTCTGACTGTCTGGAGCTGCTCTGAAGACAGTTGTGCTGCACCTGAGCACAAAATCCAACTTCAGTGAAAAGCAAGTATAACTAAAGAGTTTCTTGGATAGGATTTCCTGTTCTTCAGGGATCAGGGAAAGGTGGCTCCACTTTGGCATCCTCCCTTGAGTTATTTGTTAGCCTACTGTAGTATGTAATAGGATCATCCTGGGTTAGTGGACTAGTTTTGCTTGCTGTTTTGGCAATACTAGTTGGCGGTACCTCAAGTGGAGTTATATAATGTTCTAACTTTGCCCTGATCGGAGAGGTTTGTAATGAGAGACAAATCAAAGAAGTGAAGTGAGGACTCTGGCCCAAATAGCTGGAGAATGGTAATTTTCTTTGGTATGGATGCATTTCTGCTTATTTTGTGTAGATTAACAACTGTAAGACATTCACTTTTCCCCAGCTTTCTTTCTGGCTTAAAAGTATAGGTGGATAAGATCTGTGTCTATTGAAATGTGTGAGTTCTAACACAGACAGCCTATCAGAATGGAAGGAGGTTCAACAGAGCAAAAAGTCTGATGATTAACTAACCTTGTCTGCAGACATTTTCAACTGATGGCAAAGTGTGGTGCCTTTGCTTTACTGTTTTTTCTACCTACTTTCTAGAAGGTAATTACATCCCCAAAGAAGGCTGGCTGTGGTAGATGAGGTCCAAGACCTCTCGTTTCCCACTGGAGTTTGAAAAAGCAGGACTTTTAAAATCATCCTTGGTCACCAGGTTCCAGTACTTGCAGATACATTGATTTATGGAAGTAAAGGTGGTGTTTGTGCTCAAAGACTAGGTGGGGACAGCACAGAGATATTGTTATGAAGCTGCAGTGATAGAAACTCATTAGAGATGTCTCCTGACATTTGGCCTGTCCATGTGTGAGATAGCAGAGTAGGAAAACTTGAAGAATTTTTAAAGGCTGACATAAAACACAAAATATCTTCGGTATGTTTTAAACAAAAATAATTTTTTTAGCAACCATTTCAATATTTGAACCATTTTTAGAAGAAGATTTAAGAATATTTTTCACCCAATTATTTAGTATTAAAAGTAATATTTTGTAGGCAGCCAGTTCTTATAGCAGGCTATGCCCTTTGGTATTTTGAAAACATAAAAGACAACAACAGTTTCAAAGCAAAGAAGATATTTTAGTTTGAACTGTGACTTTGTCTGAGTGTTATAAGAATTACTTCATGAGTTATTTCATACATTTTATTTCACACTGCTTTAGCAAATAAGAGAAAGACAGATTGCAAATAATACATGTTTTGTATGCACACTGGGGCTATACCTTCGAGTACTGGATTGTATGTAGACATTCAGCTCCTTGTATATGTATTAATTCCAGTGATGCATACACTGACATCAGATCTGCTATTTCCTTCTTCCCAGAAGCAGTGCATAGACTCATGCCTTTTGGCTTATAAAATCAGGGCGCTGAGTATTGTACATTAGGCTATACTTGCAAGAGTAATTTGCAGAATCATAAATGCAGATCCTCAGAATTTCTGAGCAAAGTTCTTATAACAAGATCTATACAAAACAGGGGTGACAACTTCTCTTGGAGAAATGATTATGACTTCTTTATTCTGAAGCTGTGACTGCTCCGGTCTCAGTGCAAGTTAGAAAAGTCCTAGTAGAGCTGAGAATTGATAAAAGAGAGTGAACAGTTATCAGCTTCACCAACTATCTCCTCTCCTTGGTGGCCTCTGCAGTTGGTGGAGGTGTGAGCTCTTCCATTTGTAGACCAATTGAAAGATTCCCTTCCTCAGGGAGTGGAGGAAATCTGTATGACTATATTTTGGCTATTCTTACTGCTCAAAGGCACAATTTCAAATTCAAGAAAATGCTGCTTACCTTTATTAAGAGTAGTCAAAATTGTCTCGATTGTCATTTCCTTATCCACACAACTGTTGAAATCTTGACATAAAACCAAGAAAAGATTTCTAAAACTTCTGCATTCTGATACCTCTCTATAACTGAGAGAGTTAGTATGAATGAATGTACAGATCTATGGTCTAATTTTTAGAAAGCCTAATCATAGGGCAGAATGAAGTGTTGGATATCACCTGATACAGAGTTTCAGTGTATTAAACTTTGAAGACTCTCTAATTTTTTTCTGAAGAAGGCTCATAGCAATAATCTCTTAGGTCCCATATTCTGCACATAAAAAGGCAGTTATCAAGCATGGAATAATCATCTATGGCCTGCAGCTATGCTGACCTTAAGTTTTGAAATAGAACACATACAGACCAGCTTTTATTCTGTTGAAATGTAGGAAGAGGAGAGGCCATGGAAGTACAGACTTTCCCCTTCTGTTTCATCTGCAAATTTTTTCATTCCCAGTCTGCAGGGGATTGCAGCGTGAGACAGGATAGTTCAGTCTCCAGACCTACTGTCCCCTCAGGTTCTAGTAATGTAGATCCCAGTTAATGCCAGTTTTGAGCACAACTTTTAACATGTTGCTGCTTTTCCGCCTAAAACTAGATTGAATGTAATATTAAATTATTTCGTATAGGTCACCTAAATAGGTGTTGAATTGTAGAAGCTTCCAATCACTACTGATCTGAGTTAAGTTTGAACTGATAACCTGCTGATGAAAAGCTTGAGTCAGATTTCAGTCCCCTGAGTTATTTAGACTGTCTGCAAATGCATAACTAACGTTTAAGATGCAAGTCTTTTTTTAGTAGCAGGAGATGAGGGAAGAAGGTAGTCAGTGTTTAAAAATCTAAAGCATCCTGATAAAATACTTTAAAGGAAATATCTTTGCGACTGTGACGTGTGAAGTTTGATATCACAAAGGAAACATAATGAGTTACAAGTCAATCAGCATTTCACTGAAATAAATGGCACCATTTCTATTGTTTTGATGGATCAAGGATTGGGAGGGAGGGAAAGAGAAGCATGGTAGTTAGGGCACTCACCTGAAGTGTAGAAAACTTAAGTTCAAGTCTGTTGTCTGAATCAGGTCTCCCATATCATTGGAAAGACTATGTAAACTGGTATATTCTGTGTAGGAGGTGTCTTTTTTCAGAAGATTTTGAGTTCATCCTGGTGCAGAATGGTCCTTTTAGTTGTAATTCCATGGTTTTTGCAGGAGAACAGCCTCTCTTTAAACTAGTATCTTTAATGGGAAAGATGCATTGCAGTGAGTTTGTCCATTTCCTTCCAGAATAGGGACAGACTCTGCGTTAAGCCAAGTTCAGTTTTACATTTGTCAGTAACGGAATTTCCATAGCATCTCCTGGGAGACTTTTTGATGTGCTAATAGATCTCAGTGCTATTGGGTTTGTCATGGTAGACACCATAACTATTTCTTCTCTTAAGATTATCCCATGGCTCCTAATTAAACACACTCAACCTTTTGTAAATTACTCTATTTTCCTTTGATGCATTTACTCAGTTTTGTATCTGCAGATTTTCGTCATAGGCAAGCCACAGTTATGACCACCAACAGAGGCAGAAATAGGAAGGTAATTTTAAACTAGTTTTACACAGAAAGAATTTTGTAGAAATACAGTAACATAAATGAGAGGCAGTTTTCTTGGCAGTATTTCTGCATCTACGAAAGCCTTACTGTTACACTGTCCAACACAAAACAAACAAACCCCCCTAACAAACAACCCCCTTTCCCAGCTTATTTCTTTCAAATAGGATTTTTCAGGTAGAAGTTGTAATTGAACTGGGACATTTCACCAGCAGAGCTACAGTGATGAATGTTTCTGAGTGAAGACCAATCCAGCAGTGGTTCTCAGCCGGTGAGGCTGAGGTACAGTGTGGAACATGTACAAATAAACTCTGCTGGTTCTTACTTTGTAAAGGGCCAGGTTTTGTGTCTCTGTACCATGTTGCCAACTTGATAGTGCTAGGATATGTACTATAGTGACATTTGCATGCTTCTGGATGGAGCCAGATGAGATTATTGTTCCTATTGCAAGTGACAGCTGGTAACAAAGTTGCTGTTAGAAGGATGGATATATCTGCTACCCAGGAATGAGGATAAGAAGGAATAGGAGTTCCAGGATTGGGTAGGAATGAAAAGCTGGATCTACTGGGATACTAGCATTGTCTGAAAGCTTGGGAACTTAAGGTTCTTGTCTTGAAGGTGAACCCTTCTAAGATGATAATACTTAACTTGCTTGTGCAAGGCCTTGCCTAAATGACAAACTAATTTCTGGTTACATGTGATAAATAAAATAGAAAATATGAATTAGAACATCACAAGTCTATATGTCTGGAAGGGATTTCATCACTGCTTTTATTATTGAAAAGCTCTTTCCTAATTTTTGGCCTGAATTTATTCATGCTCTGTTTACTTCCATTTGGTCTTATGGAACCATCATTCAATAGCTTAAGAAATGGTTATGCCTCAGTGATGCTTACCTCCCCTCTTGTATTTACAGACAGCCATCAAATTGTCCCGTAGCCTTCATTTTGCTAGACCAAGTGAGCCAAGTTCTTTTTTATCCTCTTTCAAGCTCTCCTTGCACCTTCTCAGTCTGCACCTTCCCTTTCTGATGCTTTTCCAGGTTGAGTTAATCTCTTAAACAAAGGCCATCATCAGCATTATAGATAGTATTCCAGATCAGATTTTATTTTCCTTCCTCTCACAAAAAAATATTCAAATTATTGTCTGAATGAGAATATCAGGATTTTGCATAGGTCAGAGAGAAATCTCCTTCCCTATTAGAGCTCTATTTCTTTTCCCTTTTACTTTGTTTCATGATTTCAATTAATTTTGATAATGTGTGTGAACTGTTTTTCATTTACAGGAACAAAAGTCAAAATAGAAATATGATTTTGTTTTTGTTAAGCTTGTTTGTGAATGTTTTTTTTCTATCTTTTATCCCAAATGCTATGCTAAATTAAAATGGACATGTGGCAATTTTCTGTCTGTAATAAAACTGTATATTAAATAGCCATCAAAGATCAGTAAATAAGCAAATTACAGAAATAAGCACTTAATAAAGAAACATTTTAAAAGAATTTTAAAATTTTAAACAGATCTTGCAAAAGTGTTCAGTGCAGTGTTCTCTGTATGGATGAATGTTAAGTTTGTACAAGTTATCTTTTGTAAAATAATTTTAATAAAACTAGTTCTAAGATATATCTAGTTAGTGTACTTGGAATTAAGAACGCTATTTTTAAGAGTATGTTATATTAGTTTCTAAAGTTCACAATTTGGTATGAAAAACCAAGAAATGCAGTTCCCTACTTCATATTTCATTGTGTGCCGCACTGTGATGCTCCTTATTGAGTGGAAGTGAATTTGACAAAAGTAACTCACTGAAGTTAATAGAATTGCTTGCTTTTTAAGAGACAGCTCCCTGAGCGAGTCTTACCTCTATCAAAATCTGGGATTTTTCCTCTGACTTGATTAGAGTAGATTTTCAATGTAAGTGTATCATAATATAGTCATATGGCTGTTTATGTCTAAAGCAAAGTTGCTACGTATTTAATTTGTTTACTGTATGTTAAAAACAAATACCTTCCACTCATCTAAATGTCTGACCAAGAAAAGTCAAAGATTTACATGAAGTAGATGTTTTGAATGAAAGATGAATACAGTAGTTAGGAGAACAGTCCCACCAGGAAGCATATACAAAAATGCTGAATTGGAAAGTAAAATTGCAATTCTCTGAATAACTAACTGATTTAATTTTTACTTCCACAGTAAGAAAATCTGCAATAATAATAATAACTGAAAAAGCTTCCAGAGGGATTAGTTAATGAATTGCTATCTACTCACAACAGCAGTGAAATATTTTTAATATGTCTGCCTATGAGGAGTCAGCCCCAGGTCAGACCAGTACTATATCTCTGCAACACTTACACCCTCAAAAAAAGGATTTTGGCAATACCTTTCACTGGCATTCCTTAGAGAAGAGATGGACAAGCACGGAGAATTATTTGCCAGAGTCACAAACAATCAGTGCTTTTTGAGATCTTACTATAAAGTGGTGAGCGTAGTCAGCTCTCACTGAAGCCAGCAGGCGCTTGAGACTACTTAATAAGTTGTGGAAGAGAAATGCTGACATTTACTTGAGAAGTTGTTTTTAAAACAGTACTTACTCAAATACAAATATTAATTAGCCTTCTGCTAACAAATGACTGCCTGAAATACAAAGTTGCACAAGCCCGTAATGAGTTGAAGTTTATCTGCTAGTTATATTTGGCATACAAAATTTCATATTCTGTTAAAAGGCAAAATGCAAAAATATATTATTTGCTGCAAGAGCAAATTGCCATATTTTCTTAGTTTCTTTTTGGTTGAAAAATATAGACTCCAAAAGATTTTTCAAGGAGATAGTAAGTTATCATTTCAGTTATTCTCTTTTTATTGTAATTTCACCATATCTCAGTCAGATTGCTGCAGGAAGAAAAATAAATCATATTTTAAATGCATCTTCCTTTTATTTTTGAATGGATCTATATAATTTCCAATCTTTGTTCCTAATAAACTTTACACTGGACACACTAAGTTCAATGCTATTCACTTGTTATCCAGTCCTGCCTTGCCTTCTAATCTTTAGGTAATGACAGTGCTTGAGACCGCTTGGCCACTTTAAATTGAATTGATCTTCAGGGAATACAGAAGTATCGGACCAGCAAATGTCAGTTCTATTCATGCTTCAGGCATCCATAACATCCATAAGCAGGAAAGGGATTAAGGATTATAGTAGTAGTCTGGAAGGTCTACTTCTGTGAGGGTAGTGATACTTAATTCTGTCTCATCACAGTCAGGACAATAAGAACAAAAACACGTTTTCCTTCCTTTTTCCTCTTAAAGTGCTTTTCTTTTTTCTCATAATTATACCACATTTCATTTTACATTATGTTTGTGATGGAAGGTTCTGGATGGTAAGCAATTTCATGGGGAAAAATTTGAAGTCCCATGGAATTAATTAGCTCAATTTAAAATGTTTCAATAGTACTGTATTGTTTCAGGACAATTTCCACATTATATCAGCCATTGCTGAGAAGGATAAAGTTATTTCAGGTGCCTTTGCAATTGCATTCTTCTTTTTTGCAACCAGTCTTATGATTAGTCTAGATAATCTCTGAGCTGAAGAAAAAAGCACAGACTACCATAAAAGTACCTTTCCGCTCTTCCTTTGCACTGAGGTTATCCTTTCTCTCAAAAGATCGGCATCTGGGACTCTTTAATGCTCACTAACAGGAAAAATATTAAAGATACTCTTCACATTTGCATACTGTCTCTAGTTAAAAAAGTCACCCCTGAGTTGCAGAACTGACACTGGATAATACACTGTAAACTAGTGTATGCTGCTTTGCTTGAAAACTGCAGTATTTAGTTTGATTGGAGAGAAAAAATAGCGCTGTTAAGAAAAAGAAGAGATCAGTAAGTAGTGTATTCAGTTTGTTCTTTTCTCTTTTATTACTGAATGTATTCCCCATCCTCCTTCTTTTACAAATAGCAGTAGGAGGAAACGTGTAGAAGAACACTAACATCATATCCCTCTCAGATTACACCTAAATGTTTTTGAATAAGAGGCAAGCAGCAAAGAGGGAGGGATCGGGTTCACTTTCACTGATGTAACTTTATTTAAAATGAAGCTACCCTATATAAACAGAAGCTTACCTTATATTTGAGAGCCATCTCTCCTAGAAATAAAAATATGAGTAATAGGTCGTATTAAAGTACTTTTACCTAAAAAAAATCACTACTAAGGAATTTCAGACAAAGAATTGGACTAGATGCATTATTTGAAACTGTGTAGTATGAGCTCCACTAAGTCCAAGAAAGAAATGGAAAAAAGAATATCAAGAAGTACCCGATAACCCTGCCACCTTCTAGAGGATTCTAGAGGATGTTTAAAGCAAACTCTGCCAAAATTTTCTGCCAAAATTGCAATACCACTAGCTTCAGCAATGATGACATGCTAGTGTTGACTGAGTCATCTAAATTGCTTTGCAGGAGTGATAGGAAACATGCTGATTAAAACCTTAGTGGCTTTCAACATTGGCATTGCTGTTATTGTTAGTATTAGTTGATACAACTGGTTCTATAAATTATAGTCTGGTGCAGTTTTTCAGTGTTGTTAAAGCAGTCTTGGCCAAGGTAAACAGTGGTGTGTCCAGGTAAGAAGTTTGTTTTGTTCACCGATCATGTCAGCTGGCCAAGAGTCAAAAAGCAATGAGTTCTGAGGCCTCAAGGGGATTTACTTTCAAATTATAGGTGGCTTCAGGTGACATTAAAAGGGGAAAACATTTTTTTCAATGAATAAAATGTGAATGATGGTATAAGGACACAAAGGAAACTCATTAGTTTAAATTAATGTCACTTAAACCACAAAGTAACAAAAAATAGAAAATGGACTAAGTTGGGCTGCATGTTAGTCAAGCTAATCTAACTGCTGCTTAAGCAAGTGTCTAATTTAGTCAACTAGAAGCGCTTGAAGCTGAAAGAAAGCATTTGTATTTATGAAAGAGATATTTAAACAAAAATATCAGTGTCATAAAAATCATTGTCCTGTCTGGTGAGGAAGCGCAGTAAATATTGAAAGGAAAGATTACAGTTAAAATTGTGATAGAGAGTAGATTATATTTCTGAACCTCTGTCACCACAAGAGACGGACACGTAAAGAATAGCACCTAAATTGAAACTTCTCTATTCTGGATATTCTGCAATATGTCACATCAGTGGATAACGAGCAGAGTCCAAGCAAAATATCATAGTCCGGCCATCTCCTGAACAACCAAGGATGCGCACAGGAGATGTGTGCTATTGGTAAGCTGTTCTGAATATGGTCAACAAAAGAATTGCTAAACAATTTTTCAACACAAAATAACTACAGTCTTGGAAATATTAACAAGTAATAGCTTATTTTTTGATTTTTGTCTTGTGCACATACTTGTTAAAAGTGTTAGATAATTATCCTGTTAAAATGATATAGCAAACAAGGACCACTTAGGGAAGATGAGGTATTGTAGTGTATTCTAAACAGTGTAAATTAAAGTTAAGCCATGCAGTTTATACTGAGTTGCCTAGGCAGTACTAGAGTCAAGAGCACAGAAGAGACATACAGACAGCCTGACTTTTACTGGCAAGTTCCAAGATTGCACCTAGTTAGTGGCCAAGATTGCCATCCAAATTTAATAGCAAATGCCAGTTTGATTCCAGAGCTGACATACAAGTTGAATATATTTCCATGAATTTCACAACTGGGTTGATAAAAGGCAAATTTTATATCAGAAAGTTGATTACTTTCTTAACTTCAGGTGCTATTATCACTGCCATTTATTTCATCTGCTGGCTTTCTATGAGATTTTATTGTTATTTTACATTTCATATTTGCTGTCGAGGTCTATTTGAGGGAAAAATTGCTTAAAAGGTTCAAATTTGAGCTACTTCAATCTTGTAAACAGGCAAGTGTTTAAAATGTGATAAAAATATGATATAACCTTACATTGTCCATCTTCTCTGCTTTTATCCTTCACCTGAGCATTATAGTTTCATTTATATTTCTCTTCTACAACCTAGGTATACATAGCTTGGATTAGACTATTAGATAATTATTCCATATATGAAAGCTCAGTAAATGTAAGGGATAGCCCTACTTTTTAAGCCATATGATCTCTATGTGATGAAAATGCACTAATGGCAAGATGCTGCACTCTTCATTGCCTCATCTTCAATGGTGGTGTTTTTCCCTCATGCCATTTTGTGCCTTGCTCTTTCCTGCATGAAAAGTGCTTTCAGGCAGTGGTACATCCTTGAAACATTTCTACATTTTTTCTGGTATCTGTGGCTTGCCAAGTAGTGGCAGAATTATAACTGGTCATTCTGGAAGACAGAAGTGGTTTTGTATCGTCTTCTCTCTGCTCTTTTTTTACTGCCCACTTAAGTGTCAGTGAGCAAAGCTAAGTGTAAAGTCGCACAAAGCACTTAATAAGAGTGCTATTCCAAAAGAGGGATCTGGTATGGCTAAGGTTATTTCTTTAGGGTTGAGCAGCCTAAATGTCCAAACTCGTACTTACCTGCCACCTTCCCCAAGTGAAACAGTCTAAACAATCTGAGCAAGTGATGAGAAGGCAGAGTGCCACCTGAACACAAGGGCATGCATTTGGACAGCAAAGAAACTCTGCCTGAGCACCAAATGTGTTTGCTGGATCCTGGCTGCAGAACCCGGAATCCCAAACAGCTGTCCATGCTGAAGTTATGCATCAGTGGACAGGAGAAAGTGAAAATGTTAATCTAGCTTTTGGCTGGCTTGATTTAGAAAATGCCTGTTTATCTGCATAGAGAGTTTGGCTCTGTTATATTAATCATGGTGGTGTGCAGGGGGATGTTAGAGAACCCCAGAGAACCCTTTATTATTTATCAGACTGAGAAAAATTAACATATCTAGCCAAAATAGTAGCAGTTAGTTGCCTTTCTCCTGAGATGCCAGAAATGTATTGGCTGTTACATAAGTGATAACAGTGGCTATAGCCATTTCAGAGGTGCCTTATTTCACTTCTGCCAAACTATTACCAATGCCATGTCCTACTCAAAGGACACAAGGCAAAGCACGCTTTTGCATATCTAGTTGCAGACTTTCTGTTATGGCATCAAGACAAGTACAACACCTCCTTCCCAGAAGCAGCAGGCAGTATTTGTGTAGTGAAAGAAGAAAAAAGTTCCCACTTTTTCAGACCTTTAAAATATATTTATCAGTATAGCTGTAAAATTTGTATTTATTAAAAATCTTAATCAAATTTACTTGAATACCAGAGAGGCTTCTCCAGAACTGTGACCTGAACCTTTGTAATCAAATCTCTAATGCAAGAATGGAAGATGGCATTTTCCAGGAGCTTGGCTCCTCACTTCTCATGTATAGGATCCACATTTATGAGTCAAAATCCCTGAGGCCTGTAGCCACACATGGCTGAGGAAAAGAGGGATTTCCCAGTAATATCCTGTAACATTACACATGGGATAGAAACTGAACCCCAGTGAACTTCTATATGGGCATCTTCAGCTTTGTCTGGGGAATTGTACCATGCAGGCACTGAATTCAGTAGGAAAGGAGGGAGAAAACTGAGCCCCAAGCTCTGCTGTTTCATGCCTTCTTTTGTGATCTAGGGGCAATAGTTTCCAATGCAAAAAAAAAAAAAAAAAGAAAAAAGAAAAAGAAAGAAAAAAAGAAAAATTGCTTAGCAAAAGCAAAAATTGCTTGCATGTAATTCTTAGATGCTTTCAGTGAATCAGGAAATACGTTCAACAAGCGTGCTTGGCTGTCAGCATCTTCACCCAAGGCAGTACCACAATCCAAACCCCTACCACTATTCACAGCAAGTAGGCAATAATACCAACGTAAGCAGGAAACAGAACAGCCTGGTAGGAAAGCTGTTTGCCTAGAACCCTCTCTATGTTGCCCTGATTTCTTTTGCTGCTTCTTCTATGGCCTTCTTCAACTTCTTTCACTTACCATATTTAGAAAGACAGCAAGCTGTGGCAAGGCAAGGGTCGCTGGTGATCTCTCCTTACTCCAGGGAGCTTCAAGGAGACAGTGTTTGATCAAGAGAGACTGTAAATTTTATTTTCCTATGCAGAATGAAGGAAAGAGACTCAAAAAATTTGTTGTAAATTAAACGAGATGATATTATTTTTATGTGTGCCTAGTACAATGACACTTCATTTGCAAAAATAGATTTTAAATTCTTTAAACTTATTTTAGCCAGGTGAATTAGTGTAACTTTCAAACCAGAGATCTAGCCCATACTGCAATTGCTTTGTTACTGAATACAAACCAGAAGAATCATTGGTACCTGTAGATATTGTGTGTTCTGGAAACAGTGCATCTTGACTGTTGGATTCCTTAATGAAAAAGCAGGGTAGGCAGTAGAAAATGGAAGCAACTTAACTTGGGTCTCTTCTCCACCAGGTTAAGTAAAACTTTGTTCTGTAAGCATTTTTCTACATTTATACCAAATTGTAGTTACATATTCTGTTGATATACTTCTAAATATTTTGAAGTCTATTTGGCATTTGCTGAATTTCTTTTTTATGCTGTTAAAATTATTCTGTTTAGTTAATGGATTATATGGTCACCTTTAATGCAGAATTCTTTATTATATTATAGAGGAAACTTGCCTGGATGAATGCTAAATAAGTAAGCTAACCAAGCCTTCAAAGCGATTCAGTCCTATTGAAAATTGGTTTCTCAGTTTGTAAAATGTCAGAGGCTTATAGTCTCATCTAATTTCACTAACCATTCATAGGTATCAGGAGGGCCAGGGAAACAATGAACTTATAGCTTATTTTCTGTCAGTAAACTTACCAAATAATTAAAAAATAGATAGTAAATACCTTTAGAAATAAATTATTGAAATTTATGTCACTGCTGTTCGTTTGTCGAAGCATTGTTTCTAAACATCAAGTGATTCTTAAACAGAATACATTTGTAGTCAAATCACAGTGTTTATTATTATCATGTAAAAAATGTGTCAACAAATCAGGGAGTAGAAACAGTACTAATGACTAATCTATTTCACACTATACATTTTCAAATATGTACTATTGAATAGTTGTAACAAGCAATTTATCTATAGTCTCGAAATTATCTGTCTGAATATTTGGAAAAGACTTGCAAAGAGCAAGGAAATTCATAATGGCTTCATATAATTCATTGCAAATCAAATTCATGCCCTTTTTGATTTAAAAATAGTGTTTTGTCAACACATTTATAAATACTAATTACATCTGTGTAATTCTTCCAGTGATAATGCAGATCACATGGCTGGTAACTGCTACACGTTGTATCTTCTAAAGAACACTTTGCTAATTTTTTCCCCAGTAAAATGTTACCTAGTTTTATGTCATATTTATCTATTCCCTTGTTGACTGCAAATGCATAGTTCCTGTGTAATATCATTTTCTTCAAGCTTTTATATACTGTTTGCTATCATATCATGTGGTAAATACAAAAACAAGCAAACTCATTTTTTCAATGTTCATATACTTTTGTGAGCTGCAAGCTTCCCAGGGTATTCTGAAGCCAGAGAGAGGCTGAAAGGGGACAGGAGTTAACCATCTGATGATGATAGGCATCGCTACAGCTCAGAGCTAACATAAACATATTTTGTGTCTTGAAACTTGAATATCAAGCTTTCAAAATTCAATATCATTCCAGAGAGATTTTTCGTTTTGCTAGCTATCTGCTGTGCTCCTTGAATGCACAGTATGTTGGAATCTACTAGATATTGCTGCATCCTCCATATATGCTTTTTGTGTAGAGAATAGATTTGCAGTGTTTGAGCAAGGAGACACCTGGTCACTTGACTAAGGATAGGATACAAGTGTTTTTTCATATATGTACATAACATTTAGGATGGGACTTGTCTTAATTAATTTTAACACTTCTAATATGTATTATCTAAGCTATAGCTTCTCTCTGTGGTCAGTGAAGAAAGGTGAGCTTTTAGAAAGTAATTAATCCCATTTCAACATAAATGTCTAAATGTCTAAGGCAGGTGGGATGCATGACTCTCTGGAGGTCTTTCTTTCTCTCTCCCCCTCTCTTTCTCCCCCCTCCCTTCTCATTAACTTTAGAGGTAACTACAAGACTAGCTTAGATCAGGTTCCTAACTTTTAGACAGATTAAATTAGGTGACATGTAGATTAGAGATTTAAATAACATAGTATTGTTACAGTGGACTTTGGTTTTGTTATGTATATCTTCCATCATTCCTTGAGTTGCTGTCACTGTGTCTTGGGGATCTTCTGAGTATAAGTTATTACTTTTTTCTGAAGTAATTTCAGGTTTTTTCCATAATTTTTTAAGTATTCCTTCCTCCCTTGAGCTTCTCCTTTTATTTAAGATTGCCCACCATGTTGCTAATTGGACTATATTTCATTTGATTAGCTTATTCTGGCATGGACTTATTGACATCAACAGCATTTGCTCCACTCTTCAAATTTGCATAATGATGCATGCATGAGATTTGTAAGGCTATTATGAAATAATAAGCTATGTATTTCCATAATTATGTCATAAGCAATTCTGCTATGAGTAGTGTCAGTGAAGTCAGATAGGAATGACATTATAGTCATAAAAACATCAGAAAAACACTTGTCTGCAATGATATTAGTAATGACCTTACAGCTTCTAGTGCCCTAAGTGAAACGAGATCATTGAAAACCACGTAGTTTGATAGATGAGTATATTTATAAGAGGGATCCTGGAAGCTTTTGAATGCAACTACCCCACAGAAACAGTGCCAACAAGGACTCATCCTTTCTTTGTAGACATTATAAAAAAATTCATGAAGAAACAGACAGAGGTAGTGTAATGGCTGGAGGGGCAGGGTAACGCTTGTGTGATAATAGAATCAAATAAGACCTAAATTTCTATCAGACCAGATCACAGTATCTTGAACAGTTGTGGAGAGGATGGGATGAGAATTCAGATCTCAAAGTGAACTTTTTGGTTGAATCTCATCTCTGTAACTGACATATGAAAACAGTACTGGGCTCTCTTCTGCTTCCCTTTTTGTACTCTTGGTTCCTTTAAGGAAGGCTATTTAGGTAACGGGGCTTGAATTTTTTGATACAGACCTGTCTGTAGTTAAGAAGTTATATGTGCCTTACATACAACTAGGCTGTAGGTATTTTTCTTTCATGGATTTTTAGGGGGCTCTCTTCTTTTTTTTCTGACTTTAGCTCAAATGTGGGCTTTAATGAGACAAATCAGAATGTCAATTTTACTCTTTTCCCCTCATAGTTTTCTTATTAAATCTTCATTATAAACATCAGGAAGGGATTAGTGATGACTGAAGTAAGAAAATTATGTGTACATTATTTTTAAAAATAGCAATAAAGAAGCTCTGCCAGCAGTCAGCAGTTTTGAGAGAGTGAAACAGAAGGGAGTAGCAAGTTTTTAATAAGACTAAATGAATACTCAAGTGACCTACGCATGTGATTGCTCCTTCCACAAGGGTACTGCAGACAGTTGTTTATTTCATACATTGTTACCATATTACATTGCTCTCTGTGTGAGCATATTTTATGATTTTATTTTGCATTTTTGTATAGTGTTTTGATTATAGTTCTGCACTTTATTTTGATGTTTGCAATGAATAATAATTTGTAGTCATGAAGTGGTAGTATTTGTGGATCATTTAAAAATATTAAAATATATATCATGCAGCTATCTAGAAAATTTGTAGGTTTTTTTTTCAGGTTGCCTGAACTGTATATGTTAATTTGCCTGGCTGTAAATAATTAGCCTAGTTTTGACTCCTGTGCTTTATTATGCAAACTTAACATTCATCCATGCAGAAAACTGCACTGAAAAATTTTGCAATGCAACTTTAAAACTTTTTAAAAATATTTCTTTAATAAGTGCTTATTTCTGTTAAATTGCTTTTTTACTAACCTTTGATGACTACTTATTACACAGTTTTATTACGAAAAGGATATTGTCACATGTCTACTTTAAATTTAGCATAGCATTTGGGATAAAAGATAGGAAAAAACGATACTTCACAAACAAACATAACAAAAACAAAATCATATTTAATGTACCATTTTGCATTGGAAGGCTGGGTTGAAGGGGGTCCTATGTGGGATCTGGTTTCCATTAGTTTATTTAAAGTATGTGCTACCTGAATTTTTTTCTTATTTCTTATTGTTTTATCAAATGATCATTTAAATATTATGACAATGATCTTACCAGATTGTTGCTGTGAAAAGCCAATGTGATAGAACATGCGCTAGTCTGGCATTACTGAAAAAGTCAGTTATGTTGACAGTGCTTATAAAAGGAGAAGGTTCTGTTTAAAACATTAAAAAGTCTTAGTAAAATTGGATGAATTTATTATCAAGTACTTTTAATTTATTCCAAAAAAGGATATCCAGGCAGGGCCAGAATAGTCCTTCTGAGACTGTAAATGCACATGCTTAGAAGGTGCATTTTGGAGCTGATTTGTCTGTTTAGGTGTCAAATCTCAGTGTGGATATTTAGCCTGAAGGAAAACCAAATCTTTAAGAGAACTGATCATTCAGATTTTATCCCATTGTGGCCATTTATTGTTACACACAAAATTTGTCCTACTGCTTGAGCAAAAGCAATTCAGTCGCCCAACTCTGTCTTTTGACTGTGATTTTGCTTGTAAGGAGCAAACCACATATATAAAGAAATTACAAATTGAAACTAAGTGCACATCTCTCTCAATCTTCCAATAAAAGCTTTTTGAACCAAGGGCACAGACTGCCTGACCAGTGAGCCGTGTGATAAAGCACAAACAGTGCAGGAAATGAAAACCATAGGAGTAGCAGATGATGTGGGCAGGAGGCACAGGTATTTCGCTCAACTCTATCTGGTTCACTCCCCAGGCTCTCTAAGAAAACTTAAACATTATTTACTCAACCATGTGCTAGTTAAAACCAATATCTCTATACCATCTGTTCAGGAAGATGACCTCATGCAACTTTCTGCCCCAACATTACGTCAGTGTAATTCTGGCTAATCAATCTCTGCTTCATCGCATTCTCTTAGAGCTTTCCTTACGTATAGGAAAGAAAAAGGTTGGCTTGATTTAGTTGGATATTACAGCATCATTTTAAGAAACAAAGTAAGACCTTTATTTGCTCTGAAACAGCTTAGATCTGCTGAGTCATGTGAATTTCTGAGATATGCCAGATGAAAGACTGGCCTCTGTGTATTTAATATATCAGTCCTATAATTATAATTTACTGTCTGTTCGCAATGAAATGTGTTCCTTTTCAGGATGCTTTGCAAATGGATCATCCTTGACTGGATCTGCAGGCTTTTCTCATCTCTTGCTATTATCATTCAGTGGGAGTGCTTTTATAAGAAAATACCATGGTGCAGTAAAATGGCTAAAATAATTCCTAACATGAATAACCTTTCAGAGTGAAGTGCAGCTGTGCATCGCAGACCTTATATGTTAAAGTTACTTTGGTAACAGCAAAAGAATCTTGCAAATACATAAATAAAGCAGAAAGTAGAAAGACAATTCAGTGTCTCAGCAGAGAAATTTCTGAATGGGAAGACATGTCAAGAGTGAACAATGATCTTTCGAAGTAAGCGCATGACTTTCCATTTCTGTGCAATGCAATTTAGCACTAAAATGGGTGCCTGATGCTCACCAAGAGCTGAGTCAGGAGTTTTAACCAACTCTACAGCATTCTGTTCAAGATAGTGTTGGATATTTGATCCATATTCTCATTCAGTATCCAAACAGATGATAATACATTTTTTTAAATGATGACTGCTCTCTAGATTTTGTATTGTGCTTGTCAACAGTTTACATGTACACGGTTTAACCTCACTTTAACTGTGAGCAGAATTTGGTCTAACATTCCCCTTGAAATGCTGTGAAAGCATGGTCAGACATTCTGGCACTGAATTTGGTCCTACATGGCATTTTCACGTATCCCTGTCACTTCTGTTTATTCATTCACACCTTTGCTGCTTTTTGATATGGTTCCTGTTTGTTGCCAGGCAACTACAGCTGTATTATGCAGGGTTCTGCAGTACAAACAGAACTAAATTGCAGTGCACAGTAAAGCAGTAACTGATGTTAGGCTGTACTTTTTTTTAATCACACCATATATTTACTTTCAGGCTGGTTGTTTCTCATTAAGTGGTGTTTGAATTCTGAAGGTTGCAAACTTTCCAAATATATAATCAACAGAAAAATAAGATTGATCAGGAATGCAGTGAAATGGTAAAACCAGCCAGAAAGGCATTTTTATGTTGTGTCCTGAATATTTTGAAACATCTTTGGGATGTGCCATGGCTCTTTTTGAGGCATCATGTGGTATCATGTTCCTCAGCTTAAGCATGTTGCATCAGATAGCTAACAAGCATCAGCACCATCCAGAAACACTGGGCGGTTGTTTAATCTCATTGAATCTCATTTGATTTAGATGGCTGTAAAACCTCAGCCACAAAGAGATTCTGCGTGTGTGTGTGTGTGTGTGTGCGTGCGCACACGTGTGTGTATGGTTTTTATAGCACAGTGATATGTGGAGCTGGGGGCAACTGCTGTTCTATCCATTAGAGCTATAAACTTCTTTAATGAATGTGGACAAGAGATGGTAGAGAAAGACATTCTGTATAAGATCCTGCAAAATCTCTCAAAAAAGACAAATAAGGAAGGAAATTTACAATTGCTGTGAATGAATACATGTCTAACGCCTAAGAGGATAAATCTCACACAAGGGAATTCATTTACATGCTATTAAAGTTGACATGTTAATATCAAAGTATTAAAATATGTAAATAGCATAAGCATGCACAAAATCCTAATTACTGCTTTACATTATCAACTCATTTACTCTTGATGATATTTTATGACCGTTCAGCTGTGTCAGTGAGCAATTATGAGAACCTCCTACAACTTGATGATAATGCATTTTTGTGTGTTTCCTTTTCTTTCTAAAGACCATTCTTCCAGTTCTAAAAGAAAATTATGTTGAAAAGGTAAATGTTGCTGAATGTCCTTTTTGCGTGAACAACATATGCTTTGGGTTTCTAGTGGTTCACTGGGCTTTCTGTTATCCTGCTTACCAAAAAAGGCAGATTTATATGCAGGCTAATGAGAACTGACATTTCTTACACTATCTGCTACAGTTACAGTACAGATTTAATACATTGCAGGTGTTATATCATTGCAAAATAAGCCAGAGGCATACGAGCATTGAGGAAAATCTTAACAGTTATTATCATAGAAAAAGATGCTTCATTTTATGAAGCATTCTACCTTTTCAGTCGTAAAGTCTTTATAGCAGGGAAGAAATTTGTCATAAAATCTGTACTGCCAACCTGTAATAAGACAGTCTCTTTTTTCCTCCCAGTAGCTTCAAACGGTTATTGAAATCAGAAAGCAGTGGTGGGATATTTCTTGATTTCACTAAAAATGTCTGAATTTTAATCATGTTTTATTCATCTCTAACAGCTGCTTTAAATTAAATGGGAATTTCTTTTGAGAGGTAACACTGCTTTTGTGGTGAGTCTCTTGGTTTATGACAAGAAACATTTCATGTCAGCTACAGCAGCTTGAGACATATCAGATCATGTTATGTCAGTGTCTTGTGTTCACAAAGAGCAGCTGTATTGAAAAACAAAATATGGGGGCAGTTCCTAGAATATTTGTGTAGTCAACATTTCTGTTAAAGTCTGGGTTAAAGACTGGGCTGAACCCTTAGACTGAAAAAATTACTTTGATTTTTATTTAATTTGAAAAATGCATAGTTTTAAAAGAAAGGTATCCTAGAATGATTGTAATTATTACGTGTTGATGGAGGATCAGGTCCTCTGGAAACTGTTTAGTACTTTTCATTCTTCTATAAGTAAACATGAAGGGAGTCAACTCCTGGAGGATCAAGGCTGTAATCTGAGCCTATGCTGTTGCTGAGGAACTGATGGTGAAAAGAGAATGAGAGGAACTAAGAGATTGACAGAAACAATTTCTGTTAAACAGGAAGTTGGAGACAAAAGGCACACACAAAACTATTTTAAGCCAAGGGCAGATGACACAAGACTCAGAATTTAATGAGCCTTAAATGCCATAGGATGCGCCAGATGTACAGTTATAGCATAAAGGCTCTGCACAGTTGCATACCCTTCCAAATCAGTTTTAGAACACCCCTCAAAACTCACACACTTATAAATTCAATCATAAGATGCTCAGAGATACAGTCCAAAACCATTTCACATGGTTGACATAATCTATTCCAGGTTAGATTTAATTTTAACTGTGAGAGTTCATAGCTCAGTTTGCCTGATGCCACAGATCCTTTCTACAGAAGCATCATTTTGCATCCTCTCTCTGCCCACCTCTGTCATACAGATGGATGTAACTTGTTAAGAGGCACTCTGCTGTGGGCTGAGTCCCTGTGCACTCTGCAAAAGTGCTTCTTCCTCAACGCGTCTTGGAAATTTAAGTACTAGTGTGCTCCTGCTTGTTGTCAGTGCTCTCTTTCTTTGTCCTTCCCAATTTTCTGGTTCAGAGAGTTTGACCAATCACAGTTTCCACTGATGTCTTTTTTGGTTCCTATGTATGTGTCTAGAGCTGTATTCAAAATCTCCTCTAGGTAACAGTTATATGCCAAGTTTGTGTGTAAGTGCAAGAAAGTTAATTGATTTAGACTACTTGTTAACAGGTGTGTTAGACCTTGCATGCCTATGCAGACTATGGATAGAGATGGATACCATATTCAGATTGTTGGTTTTGCCCACTTATCTCAGTTAGTGGTCTGAATTGTTCTTTTAAATTTAGGTGGTGCAGGAGACATCGATATCCATTCTGTTTCTGCTAGCAGTAGTCCAAACAGCCCTTAACAGATAAACATCTGAAAATACTGACTTTGAGGTGCCATGTATAGATGGGCAAAATTATTTCTATGAACCATAATTTTTCCAAAGAAGGCTATTTTAGTGGAATGAAATTATTTGCTTGTGACTACAGGCTGAGCTTGGCAAGCCATTTCAGCTGCAATGAAAAAGGAAATAAAATTCAGAAATACTGAAAATTTCTTTCATTATTGCAAAATAGTTTGACTTTAAAATTCCAAGTTACTTTTTCATTTCAAAATTGATCCAATTTACCAAAAAAAAAAAAAAATGAAAATAAAAACCATTTCACTTTAGGTAAAAGACTTCTGGTAGATCAGAATTTTATTTTATATCTTGTGGCTCAACCACCAAACCAAAATATCCATCATCTGCCCAGCTTTTAAACACTTCTATTTTTAAACATTTTTCCCTGTATTGGTACCCTGAACTGTTCTAGTCTGGAGTATGTGAAGTAGCCAGATGATTGCATACCTCCATGACATAATATGAATAACAATAATAGTTAGGATTCTGCTTTTACTAGCTGAGTTGGACTAAGAGGTTCCTAATTACATCAGACTACTTTACAAAAATGTCTTACAGGACAGGCTGGCTCAGTGTTGCTGGAGACTGCATGCTCAGTGGTGTCTCTACTTACGCTGCAAAAAGGAGCAGCGAATGCTCCCTTGGTGCCATATGGCAGCATGTGCACGGAAGGAGCCATGGGGCTTGATGAGGCCCAGCGCCAGCTGGCCGAGTTCTGCCAGAGTAATGGATCACTGCTGGTCATGTTGGCTTGGTCGCAGCCTTGCTGCTAGATGTCTATCTTGCATCCCTTTTGCACGCGCAGCAGGGAAAAAATACTTGCCATATTCTCTCTGTGCTGTACCAGTGTGCATGTTAGAGGCACAGCAGAGTGTAGCTTCTGTATATAAGCAATTTAGAATGAAAGTAATGTTTCTGTTAAAGATTTTATTGTAATTTTTCTTATTGTTTCCCACTTCTGGAGTGGAGTAGAAGCATGTTAATAAGTTCAGCGGTATGTATGTTTCAGCATCCAAAATTAGGGGAAGTCTTTGCAAACATGTACAAGCATAATTTTGGGGAAGGCATAGCTCATGGGCTATACCTTAAGTACTATATAAATGCAATGATCATCCACACAGATTTCAGTTCACATTTCAGACCCTAACAAAGAAACAGTGTGGGTGTAGAGAGGGAGGGGGACAAAAAGCGATGCTTAGGCAGACAGATCATTGGATGCTCTAAAGTTGTTTTGTTTTGCAATGCTTAGTCTACATACATCAAATCCAATGAAAACATCAAGAGTGTAACTTAAATGTGTTGGAAGAACAAACCTGGAACATGTTGTACGGAATGGAGAAAGAGAAGAGAAGTCAGGAGTCCTTCACTTGCCCAACTTTAAAGATGGCAAGCATGTAGATGAGCCTGTCAGAAATACTTAGAAGAATAATTTTCTGTCTTGTTTGTCTTTTTTTCACTCATCTTCTACTGATCAGTATTTAATTTTGTTTATTTTACACAGACCTTCCTTTTCCTTTTGCTTTAACATACTATTAAAAAGAAAGCTAGTTTTGCCTGTCTTAGTTTTGTCATAATTATATAGGGGGGTTATTTTTCTATAGTAGTAGCCAGCTGGAAGATATGTGACTTCTGCTTTAAATTAATACAAATCAAATGCTACAAAATAACAAAACCATGAAAATTGGAAAGGAAATATGACAACTTACACTCTCTCCTTAAGTCATGCAGTTATGAAAATAAAAGTTCTCTACAAATATATGAATTATGGATGGAGTTACGCTCTTCACTGAGAACTTTTTGGCCTTTCTTACTTGTGTCCAATTGCTTATTAACTAACAACTGAAAATTTATGTAGAGTTCGATGCATAAATTTAGTGAGAGTCTAGAAGTATTATCTAGACAATATACAGTTTCCTATATAAAAGTCACTGGACATCTCATATTCAACACTTCTGCCACACATTCCACACTAGATACCATCTGAGAGGGAAGTTTTTCCTTAAGAGCAGACTCTGAAATTCTGTATATTTGTTGTTCACTGGGATTTCAACTCAGTTTGGGGAAAGGGAAAGCAAGTGCCCTAACTTTTTTGGTGCTTATTATTTGCAACACGCTATGCTGATTGCAACTAATCAATCCCCAGAAGTCTTCTGGAAATTAGGTAAGGAATACTATTCATTCTTGATGGACACAGGGCATAAAGGAATGGACAGAGTTGCCTGAAGCTGCACAATGGTACAATATGGATTAAATTTTCAAGGACTTTGACTCCCAGTTCTGTGAGGATACTTAAGCACATCCTTAACTTTAAGCATACATTTATGTCCTTCCCTATTCAGTAGGCCACGGAATCCTGTACCTGAGGGCAGTATGTACCTAATCATACTAACTCTGTCTCTGCTTAAAAAAAAAAAAAAATCACTTGTAAAAGAAAGGCAAGGTAATAATAATCAGACTTGTTGCTGTGCAAAATACATTTAAAACAAATCCCCTTTGATGTTGCTTCATTTTTTGACCTTGATAGATTTTTTGCATACAACTCAAAAAGAGATGCTTTATGTTTTTGTCTTTATCTGAGATAATGTCTTTGTGGATCTATCTGAATTCAGCTCAAAATTTTTATCAGAATGGATTGCAACACTAATAAAAGCAATTTAATTAAGAAATGAAGTTCATCTTTAGTAGTAAATTAGCATCTTTACCTGATATTAGTGGCTGAAGCAGTAGCGTATAAGTTAGAACACGATGATCACTGGGAGAAAATTAAAATAATTTCCTTATCACATATCTAAGTGGATACTAGCTATATATTTCTGTGTTTGAGCAGGTTATTTTCCAGTTTGCTGCTAGGAAGCAAAATAAAAAAATGAGATGATGAAATTCACTTCATCAGAATTGAATAAAAATATGGAATAGATATTTATAATTTCTAAAATTCCAAAATACATGATTAAAAAAAGATTTATAATATGTTAATAGTGAGGGTAGTTGAGTTGTTCCAACAAGTGGACTGAAATTAAACTGCTTATTTATGTCAGGGTATACCCAGAGATTTTGAAGGCAATTCTCCATTGATTTCCTGATATTTGTTTAGTGATATTGCCATGTGCTTGAGAAGAGTGACAGATACAAGAGGGATTTCAATAGGTGTGTGACTTAGACTTACTGTGTGGTGTTTATCTTTTTATTTTAAGTTTGAGATGCTGAAAAAATGTCTCTTGCTGTTATGGTTTGGAGTCCTGCCAGAGCTCAGACATTGGCAGTGGGAAGTTACGTTGGCTACTTCCAAATGGCTGTTGACATTAATCCTTTGCCAAGTATGTATAAAAATCTCCTTACTGATGAAACACAATATGAACAAGGATGCAGATAACATATCACCAAGTGAAAATATGAATAAGAAATTAAGCAGACTGAGTTCATATCCTCAGCTGAGTATTTTGTATAATGTCTGTCTGTTCTGGGAACAATTTAGTAGTTTGATACTGCAGCAAATAGGAGAAGAGTGGACCAAAGTGTGCATGCAGTGCTACTATTGAGAAGCACTTTATACTTTATTGAGTAAAATGTATGTTTAATTACATATAACTGGCCAGATTCTCAGCTCAGTATAAATCTGTATGACTTCATGATCTTCAGTAGTCTAAGTGATCAGTCAAGTATTTTAGCTATCATTGTACCTTTTTCTTCAGCATATAATAAATCGTGTATCAGAACTTTGCATTTTGATGCATCGTTTTTGGATTTGTTAATCAAAATAACCACCAGAGCTTGAGTACAAAAAGTTGAACAAACATGACTGACAGAACATGCTCATATAATAGTATCCAATAAGTAATAGATTAGAGGAAAAATATATATAATCTGCTCATCCTGTGAAGAGGAGAAAAAATGCAAATAAATTATTCATTATTACCATATTTTCACATACATAAGCAGATAGTTGTCTGCATTAAAACATAGGATCTCAGCAAACACTCATACATACAGCAGTAGTACCAGTTATATCCATGTGTGGGATATTTACTCCAAACGTCTCTATAACAAATTCCTTGTAAACTTTTCCTCTCCCATTGATAACCCTTCTCCTCCTAATTCCTCATCCCTTGCTCTTTGCATCCCAATAACACTTCTGCAGCTAGTCGTGCTCTGTCTCTGATTCTCTGGGGACTGGTTATCCCAAGACTGCTTTTCTTGCACTGGTACTTACAAAGTGGTGCAATTGTGAGGCAATGCAAATGGGAGTTTGGTAGTTATGTAGCTGACCTTGATTCTACAAAATTTGTACAAGTGCCAGACAACAAGCTTCAGAATGACACTATTGTTTTCAGTGCAGTGGCTAAACGGGGACAAACTATGTATGTCACAGTCTACCGAACTACGAACTTAAATCTCACGCTCACCTGATTTCATAGTGTAACTTAACCCTTATTAATTAAAAAAAAAAAGCCCTCTGCTTGTTTTATTTAAAGATTTCCTTTCATCATCGCAGAGGAGCTGTTTGTTTTTTTGGAATTATTCCTAGCAAGATATCAAATCAGCTTTTTCCTTGATTGGGTTGGAATACAGCAAGTATGGTAGCTTCTCAAGCAGAAGACCTTTATGTCTTCCAGTGAAGTAGGTTTGAATAAGATTCTGTTTTATTCTGCTCCTCAAGGTAATTGAAATTCTTCAAAATGGTAAAGTAAATATGGACTGTTAGACATTTCATTAGAAATCACTGAAAAAAAAATTGGAATGTACTTCTTCAATTTTTGCTCTACGTGTGTTAAGCTTTAGTAAGATTTATACTCACAAAATCATAATCGGTGTTTGTGAAAACACACAGACCTACAGTGTGATGAACTTCTGTTCTAAATTTCTCTCACACTTCTTCATTTGTTTCAATTCAAAGATAACTGAATTGCAAAGAACATCCTCTAAGGACTACCCTAAAGGATAGTGTTTTTACGGCTTTAGTACAGAATTTCTTCTCTTCTGTTAATTTTCCCCTGAGCAACAGAATCCTGAATGTTAGTTTTACAGATGCCACATCAATAACATTATCACCCCATTGATATGAATCAAAACAAGCTATTAAACTTGGCTTTGTTGTATTCTGTAGCCTCTATTTTTTCAGTCTGCTCAACTTATAGTCACGTACCGGCTATAAATATTGCATATCTGTCCCATATTTACTACGGTAAAAATACCCAAATACCATTTTTACAAAACCCTGTGGACTGATTGCTCATAGCTTCTGTCTGGTTTAGTTGTTTGATGTGTGAACATCAAACTGGACTGCCTTGGGAGCCAAGTCCTCAGTCTCCCTTCTGCCCTGTGTGCCTCCATCCTGTGGTAAACAAAGCATGGGGCTGGTGCATGCCTGATTTTTTGACCCACCATGGCAAAAGGATTCCCATTTCTGGGAGCCTGCAAATATTCTCAAATTCACCAGCTTAGAAACTATCTACTTTTGATTATCCATGGCTTTAACTAGATCTGAGGGTGCTCAGAGCTTCTTATAAACAAACTTTGGGATTTTGTATATCAGATTGGGTTAACTGTGGCTATCAGTTGCTCTATTGCTGAAAAAGCAATGTTTTTTAAAACACTGATACTTGCAAGCAACAGCAGCAACATTTAAATAAATGCAATCAGACATGATCATTGTTAACATGTCTGTTTTGCCACTCATCTTAGGACAGCACTCTGTATAAAAGTTTAGTCTATACTTACTAGCAAAGAATGAACATGTCTATGATGAAAAGCCAAAGAACCTAGAAAAACTTTTCACTTTAATGGAGCTGTGACCAATCTTGGCAATATCTGTGATGTGCTCTTTGAATTCTGCATTTGAATATTCAGATGTTATGCATTATTATTCCTTGTCACACTATAACAGATTGAATAGTCTTGATTAGTGTGGGCTGTGTTATCCGTTTTAAAAATGAACCTGGAAGATCTGTTATCTAAATGTGTAAGTAATCCTTTTTTGATGGAAAATGTTATCTCAAATCACCCAGTAAAATAAAATAAAAAAAATCAGAAAGCAATTTTACTCACTTATGCTTCCTTAATCCCTGTATACTTGTATACCTCAGCTGGGTTTTTTTTTTTACTCTTCCTTTTCACTGTTTCAACTGATCTTCCTTATTTGCAGATTTAGTTAGGGTAGCCTTGATGATTATAGGACTGTATACCCCTAGACAGGCTGTAAATGACTTAACTTAGTGAATGTACAGTAGGAAAAAGATCTGGGACTCTTCAAGTCTTATTTAATACTCTTTTGGCATCCTGCCTGTGGACTGGTGCTACAAGCAGCTTGCCAGGATCTGAAAGTGCTGATCCTTTTCTCATTTTTACACAAATTTTTCATAAACTCATCTCAAATTATTAATAAAACAAGAAAAATTGTTAAGATTTAAATAAGTCATGGGAAATAGTGTAATATAAACAAAGTTAGAAAACATTAAAGTTCTTGATAGGGAAGAAAAATGCTTTCCTTTGATTTACTATACAAGCATGAACAGATGTGGTAGTCTTAATGGCCTTCTGTAGAGCATAAAAACTAAAATGTCTTTTGTTCTGACAGTTTTTAAAGTAATCTAAACTGTGGTTAGAGATACAAAGGAGTAGATGAAGGAACTTCAGCTAGAGGTGGTTTAGAGAACAATTCAAACAGAAGTGAGTAGTCTTACATACGTTATTTTTTATAAAAGTTTACTGACTTGATTAGTTCATGATTAAATCTCACTGTATTCTTGTGTACATTCTCCAAAGAATGAGCAGTGTTCCTTTGTGTCAGTGTATATTTAAATATACAATATGAGATGGTTTGAGGACACAATCTAGAGTACATCAGGCAGAGTAACACGGAACAGTTATGTCAGGATTGTGTCAGAAAGGAGGAGGGAGAAGGACATTTTAATTGGAGTCCTCCAAAAATGCACCAAACGTTAGTAAGTTTGTCTTATGCCTGTATGACTCTACCTGCAGGGCTTATCAAAGGAGAGGCCAGATGCAGGTCCTTCCTTAGAATATTCAACAAAGGAGTCCCAATATCTATAATGGTAACAATAAGGTAAAGACCTAGAAGATATAGCTGGCTCTCTTAACTCGGTTTTCTTAAGAACTGGAGCTTCAGTTTCCTAGTCTTACTCCTTGCTTTGCCTGGAACTTCTACTATAAAACTGTGCTGATCATTAACGCTGTTTAAATTAAATAAAAATAATCACCTTGCCTGAGTGCAACTCAAAAGAAGTATGCCAGCCCTTCTAATTATGCATGCACTTAATCATATTGCAACAATTTGGACCAAACTGCTTCTGAAAGATACTGAACTGTTCTGTTTTGATCTCAATTCATGCACCTGAATGCTCTTAAGGAACAAGGCTACAGAAATGTTTGTCACTCCTTTTCCTCTGGGGCATTTCCAGAATGCTCTTCAGCTCCTCATTTGTGGAAATGATACCTTAAGATTTCTGAAGCCAAAACTATTCTTTCAGATTATTCAGTAATTTAAAGACAGCTTCTCTCAGATACATGACTATATGGACACTCTGTGTTTATAGTTTATTTTTTCAAGGGCATATGATAGGTAAAATGTGTTAATCACATTTCATTTTTGTCTGTCCCTGCAAATGTCTTAGGCTCCCCAAATAAAGTGCAATTTGTCTGTGGACTGTGCGATATAAGCGAATTCCTGTTTACTTTGAGAGCTTAAAATATATGTGGATATAGACAAAAGAAATATGCCATTTGTATATTCCCTGGGAATCCTCATCGCTCTAGGGAGTTTCCTGGACTTTGGGAATTCTGAGAGATCTCCATTTCTGGCAGGCAGCTTGTGTCCTGAGGCATGGAAGCTCTCTCTACTTCCGTACTCCAACTTTTCTTTAAGCCTGATTTCATCATGACTTAAATATTCCAACTCTCTTTCCCCAGCTATCACCTCATTCTCTATGGATGGTTGCCAATACCCACAACTTGCTTTAAGCCTGACCTACACAATATCTATTGCTTTAAAGGCCAGCATCAAGGCTATCTGAGAATGTCTTTCTTCTGAATTAAAAATTATTTCCACTCTCCAAACCCTGAAGTCCCAAAGGGTAGCAACTCTGGTTTTTCAACCGGCTCTGTTAACTCATGTTGCCTTTTTAAGTAAACAAATATAAAGTTGTGGTTGTGTGGTAATACTTTGCTTACATGCCTTATGAATTTCCTGACAGCTGGTATGATGTGGACCTACTGTGTTTTTTATTCTAGTTTTTGTTTTGGAATGAAGAGTTCATTTCATAGGGCCAACTGTCAGTCTATAGACTGTTCCAGGCAGGAAGTAGCCACGCTTTCAGACACGAATGTATGCTTTTGTGAGCATTTGTTAGCTTTGCCTTGGAAGTTACACCGGAATGCTCTTTAGCTCAGACACAGTTTAGTAAAAAGAAATCATTAATGGAAAGAAGAAAGAAAAAGAGAGAAGAAAGGCCTGGCTGGTGTCCTTATATTCAAGCTTGGAGCAGTAGTTCAGTGTCAGTTGGCACCTAAACTGCAGTGCCTTGATGAAGGGAGGGTAACTTTCCTGCACTACACAAAGACCCATCTTAATTGATTTCTTCATACTACTCCAAAGCAAATTCTTTGCCTGCAGTAGTGTCCCAGGAATATATTTGTCTGTTCACAAAGTATAGTCTGGACACCTTTACTTAGGTAGGTGATGATTTTGAATAGAATCATACAAAACTGAAACAGAATCTTTCCCAGTTTTATTTATTTAACACCGTATGATATCACTGCAGTTGTTCTTTCTTTTCCTCTACCACAGTAAAACTGTAGACAATACTCTACAGGAAACTTTTATATACAGTGAAAGGGCTTTTATTTTTGGGAGAATATAGTTCTCCAATTGATGGTCTACGTGATAACAGAAAACAGTTATTTTAGTTTAGAACACAGTTCAAATCAATCCATTAAATACTGGCTAATGTCATTCTTGATTCTGGGACAACTAATTTCTGCAATCTAATCTGCTATATTACACTGGGAAAATATTTTATTATAATTCTTCTGCTAAACATAATGGTAAAGAATCATTTCTATGTGGCAGTTCAGCAACAGTGTGAAGCTGGGTCTGAGCACAGATAAGTAAGTCTGCATGTCTTTTGCAGGCAGATATAAACTCATCCTCCCCATGTTCTTACCTGAGTGGAAGCTATGACACACATAGGATAGCAGCAAACCCAAAATAAAAATTTCTTCAGAGACATATGGCATTGTTTCATCACTGTATTAATGTGGTCATGAAAGCTCTGGTCAGCTGAAGTGGGAGAAGAGAGAGGATTGCATATGCATGTGAAAGACTGCAGGCATACACAGAGGTGAAATGGTGGACCATAGAAAGAGGATGCCTTGACACCTAAAGCAAGAAAAAGACATCAAGATAAATGCAAATTGATTGTGTAATCCTTCAAGCACAGAATTGCCACTGTTTTCACTACATATTGAGAACACAGAGGGTCCTGGGTCTCAAAGACATTTAAATTATTTTTAAACAAGTTTTAGCTGACCAGTCATGAGAGACAGCAAAGCACCTGGACTAAAGGTCTATTGTGGTTTTTTCCCAATGTGCAATTACACAACAATCAGTGTTAAATAATTAAGTTTTGTAACTTTATTGCATGTAATGAGGGGAGCTGCGGGAAGAGAGAGAAGAGGACCCACTTCCTGTATCTCCATACTATAGGACTGACAGGAAGACATCACTTTGGGGAAGTGCCTATTGCTTTCTGCTGCATAACCAGCTAGCAGTACTGTTTCGTGTGCCTAGTCCTTTGGGGAATATCTATCCTCTTAAAGGAAGTAAATATGGAGTGGATATGGATTACCCTGACTACTAAAACTGCAATTTTATTCTAACCTAATGTAGTTTGTATAATTTCATATGCCCCCTCAATTGGCTAAGATAAAATCTGTGCCAACTGAAGCCAGTCTTATTGTGTTCTGACAACATACAAATCTGGATGTGTAAAACAGTTATGCAACAACTCAAAATGGCCATGTTTCCTTAATTTTAAAAGGGAGTTGTATTTTGTGTCACAGTCTGAAAGGTCTTAAGTTCTGTGTTTCAGAATAGTTTTTCATTTACTATATATGTTTTTTTATATAATCACTTCCAGAAGAAAGGCCATCTAATAAAATAATTATAATATAACTCTGGCTTATATTTCATTACTAAGATTTTAAATACTATTTCTAATGTTGTCTCTGTAAACTACAGATTAATTTAGCCAAGCAAATGCACTGTAATTATTTTTAATCTCTCTCTGGGTTGCACATTGTGTTCATGCAGTAGAATATTATTATATTTGTAATATATACTTATTAGATACATATAATAAGTGACATTTCATACTTACACACGAATTCCTAATATGATACTCCAAAGTATTATGACAACAGCAATATTTCTTTTTGTTTCATTGCAAAACTGCAATCCAAATCCATAATTCCTAATCTCATTTCTGCATTTTGCTGTCTAGTCAGTAAGAGATGGTATATTGTGGATTCAAATTGGGCTTCTTGGCAGTGTGAAATTATGGATTTGAATGAAGTCTATCTCTATAAAAGGATAATATCCTTTGATATGGGGGTATGATCCAGTGTTTTAAATAAGCAGTTAATAAAACATGCTTCTATTGTTGAAAAGAAGATCGTGCATGGTATTTTACTGCAGCGTGCTGTTACTGACAATAATTTAAGTGGAGTCAAGTTAAAATACTTCCATGGATATATATTAGGCTGCTTTTTTATACCACCTGTATGTTCTCTGTCTTATATTGTAATATATACCTCCGATGTTTTTTCTGACACACCCATAGCATCCAGTTTCCCTTTTAGATGCAAGGCATTATGTGGTGTGCAAAGCAATGCAGCACTGGTCACCGGAAAATTTTTAAAGAATAATTGCTTACAACAGTGACAGAGGGTAGGAGGTAGATATAGGTCTGAAAAATGAAAAGGTCCTTTTTTGGAATTGATTATGGAGAGAAGTGGATCTAGAATGGTTCATTGCACTGCACACCCCTCTGGTCAAAAGGCCAGACTGCTGAGCATTGCCACTTTGGGATGAAAAATAATGACTTTCCATAAACACCTGCCAACCACAGTAAGCAAAAGGGAGTTTTCCAAGAATTTGTTCTCTTTGATGTCATTTTGTCAAAGTGTCCATAATTCAAGCTGTAGTATTAAATGTTAAAATATTTACATCAAGACTATTCTACTTTATGCCTTTATCCTCCTGAATTTTACTAAATCAAATACATGAATATTTAATATTCCTAATGTTTTCACAAAGCCTATAGCCAGTTTCAGGGAAAATTCAATTTGCCTCTGGCTCACACTGAAGAAGAGCTTTCTTTTGAAACAACTATTCTTAGAAAACAGCGCTATACAGCACTGAGCAATAGAATTGCTATGCATAATGTTAGGGCAATTTCTTCTTGCCTTTAGGTGGTTTGACCAGCTGACATTTCAGCACAAAAATCCTTCAGAGCAATATAGAGAATATGATGTGACAGCATCTCCGAATCAACCACTGAACTTAAAAAGTATTCATTATATATACAACATATGTACAAGCTTCTGTAATCAAAGAGTTTTCTCTGTCATGTTTCCATACGTAGTTGTCTCCTCTTTTCTTGTTCTCATTTTCATTTTGACTGAGCATATTTAAATGATCTCATTTCACTCCCTGCTCCTCTACTTTGCAGGACTATGCCTTATGCATTACCATCTCTGGTTCGCTACCTCTTACATTTCGGTCAGATTGCTTCTTCTGCCAGGAATGTCAGTTGAGGAATATTGTAAGTGCAGGAGAGCTAGCTGCTCTCTGCTGCTGAGAAGTGGGCAAGAGCAGCAAATGTCAAGGGCTGGCCTCATCAGTTTGGATTAAAGCTTGATGAAATATTTGGCAAATGCATTAAAGATGAAGCAGAGACCCATATTGGAAAATGGCAGTTAAATTGGCAAAGAAACTGGCAAACAAGTTTTTAAGAAGAAAGTTAATAAGGCAACACTAACTACAGGGTTTTGTTGGCTCTACACAAAATAAAAATAACTGACCAAAAAAAATCTATATTTTCCGTGGACAAGCTCTTTATCTAATAATCCTGAAAAGTGAAAATGAAAGGAAGTATTCTTCAGGATGCCGAATGCCAAAAGTTCTGTTGAAATGGGTGAGGTTCAAACAGGTCAGTTCTCCACAACAGTAACTTGCCCTATGGCTCGCTTGAGCTCACAGTTTGCTACTTTCAAGGTCCTTTGTGGTTTATACAAGAAGCTTGATGTGTTCATCTGCTCTCCTAGAGCAAATAATCTCCTTTCTGACTGTTCGAGGGCAGAAAAGAAGCAAGCCAACAGAAGTTATTGAGTTATGGATTTTTCTTTGTGGTTTGACAATTCATATTCTGGGAAACACTGCGTTATCTGGGTGAGAGAGGCCCCCTCAGTGAATGGACTGGATGGCTTCCTTCTCCACCAGTGAAAAATAGTGAATGCTCAAGATCAGGTATACTAAAGCAGCATACTAGTGACTTGAAGTGACAGTCTCTGTAGGAGAAATTACAGCTGCTGCAACCTTCTAGTCAGCTCCAAATGGGCCACTGATTCTCTTTGATTTTGGTGTTATTCATTTCCTGTGTTAAATAATTTATAGGTTACTTATGTGTCACACTGTAATAAAGTCATAGCTTTTGGATGTCTGCAGTGGGTGTTGTTGCCTTTTGTGGAAGCTGAAAGTCTGAAAGTCATAAATCATTATTATCCTTACCCATCCTTTACTGTACAGATATTTTACCACAAACCAAGGTGACAGGGAATTCTGTAAAATTTAATGGCATATCACTTAACACATGATATAATTACAAGGTGTATCTTAGAATAAAAATCATTCCTTTGGAGGTTAAGTAAAGAATCACTAATAAAACTGTAACAGACATACATTATACAGCATGGGGTTCATAATGAATAATTGCTGGGTTATTAGTGCTTAACAGATTAAGGGTACTTCCATTTATTACTGTGCTCCACTAAAGATGAGCATTAATTTTTTTTCAAAGGAAATTCACTGCAAAGAGACAGTTTAAAATTTATGCTTGTAATGATTGCTACATGGTCCATTAAGACCACCTCTAAGTGAGCTTAATTTGTAGCAGATAAATGTACATGTCTACGTATTTTTCAACATAGTTTATGGTGCATCCTGCACAGCTGTGCCCAACTGATTAAATCCTCACAAAATTTAAATAGGAAACCCATTACATAGACAGTATTATATCCATTTATCATACACACATTTTCAATTTAACTCTCTAAGCTTTTGTGCTGGATATTTTCAGTGATTCATTAAATATGTATAGCAAGGCCATTTTCTCCTCTTGTTTGGTTTGCCCTTTTGTTTTCTGGATTTGTTTGGTTCATTCTTTTCAGTTCTGTCATCCAGTAATTAAGAACTTGAGGAGTCTGAACATCATCTATGACAATCATTTCAGTAATAATTCTAGACATGACTGTCCCTTGTAAAATCCTAGATCTAGAGAGCTTTGTATGTAGGCAAAAGAAGCAGGGCTATCAGCGTGTGAGAAAAAGTGATTGGCACTTTCACCTTCATTTGCCCTCCGGAGAGGATTCTGGATTCTGGATTTGTAATGGACACATAGACATGCCAGATGCTAAGGAAGACTGGGATTACAGATCTTCTCTTCCCTTTAGCACTTCCCATTGGCTAGCTCTGGGCATCTCCTGGTTTGTTTGAAATGCTTCGTAGGATCCCATATTGAACTGTCCAGCTTTATCTCTGCTTTATATGAGACTCAAGACACCTAAACCATGATTCTGGATTCTAGAAGTAGATTTTGAAGCATTCATCCAACTTTAGAGATCAAATTTAGATGCTCTGAATTATTATCTGAGACCTCCTACCTTAACTGATTAGAGAATAAATTTAAGCTCTTAACTTCACATGCCTTGAGCCCTACTTAAAATACATGTCAGCCAAACGCTGCTCTACTTGGTTCAAGGCCATAGATCTTTCTTGAGATTTAGTGTTATGGTAAAAAAGTCTTGAAAAGAGTCTGATCAAGATTTCAGATCTGCTCTTACAAGCCTCTACAACTGTGCATAGCCTTACTAAGCTCAGTAGAGGTTGACAGGAACAGGAGTCTGCGCTAACAGAGCACATTGCGAAATGAAGGGCAAATTTGTTGAAGCTGTAACATTCTTTTCTTATCATAGAGTAACAAAAGGGAAACAAGATTTTAAAAGCATAAGAATAATTAAATATTGTTCATCATTTTCATGTTCTCCTAATTAAATGCCAATGGACAGGTTCTGAATTTTCTTAGGGGCTGCAGGGAAAGTAAGGAGTCCTTCATTTGGGGGGGGGCAGGTGACAGAGGCAAGCACTTTTAGAACACGGAGCAATTCTTTCATTCTGTATACTGAAGAGATCTGGTGGTAGTCCTCATACCCACTATTAGTACTGCTAGCCCAGTGTTTCAGTTTTTCTTGGACTGGAAATATATTCTCACCCTAAACTTTCTGTCAGGATATTCTTGAGACCTGAACCCTTAAACAAACACTCGGAGAACCAAATGTTTCTTACAGTGTAGAAAAGTGTATACTGGAATGAGGCCTATAATGTGATGATACAGATGGACTTACCAGTTTAGAAGATTTGGTTAAATCCTTAAGAATACAGACAGTCAAATCATTACTGAAAAACAGTCCTAGACATTCATACCAGTTCACAGCATCACACAAAAATAGAGGCTAGCTGAACTGGACAGGTCGTAAACAACCCATAGGTGAGGTCATGGTTTTTAAAGGCCTCTGGGAGAATTTGGACGTCAGGATCTGCGTCCCAGTTCATTCAGAGACATCTGTTTCAGTGTTCGTTTTTTTAGTGATCACTGCCAGTGGGAATCAGTTGTGATTAGTAAAGTGCTGGCTCCAGGGTCCTAACAGTTGGTGGGTTCTTCAAAGTGTGAAAAAAACACGTTTCTGTCATCACAAGTGTGAAAATAATATTGGAAGTGAATATTATATTATTTCCAGATTTCAGGGAGAGAATGTTTCGATGGATGGAGAGTTATGGGTAATGTGTTGGCTGCAGATAAAGGCTAAAGCTGTGGTGTTGTAAAAGTACTCATTGCTTTGTTTTGTTTCAGAAGTGGGATAACAATTCACAAGGACTAATAACAACTATCTTGTAGTTGGTGATATACTTTTTCATAGAAACATAGAATCTTTCAGCATTTCTCAAGTTTTTGGAGGCTTGCTTGTGATATCAAGAAATTGTTGACTGTGAGATTCCAGTGTATGTATAGCTATCCGCTTCATCTGTATAAAAGCAATGCTTGTGATGGAACTGTTCTGTGTGTGCTTAGTGGATAAACATTTTAACAGAAGTGTTTATTTAAAAAGGCATAACCGTGCAAATATATGAACCTGAGGAGGTTTGTGTCACAACCTGTTATCTTGAAACCTTACCAAGACAAACTTACTTCAGGGGAGTCTGTTGTATTTGGCTTTGCTGGAAAAATCATTACTTGTAGAATAATTTTATAGATAGTTGATTGCTCATGAGAAAAAACAGACTGTTCTCTGAAGATATATGTCATGTTTTCAGAGAAATTTTCTTCACATATTTTAGTTTTATAGGAATAGGTAATACATTAATTATTGTTATAGCTGCATTTAAATTTTTAATTAAATATTTAGCTAACTATAGGCATATAGGAATTTGTCAGCTCTTCAGTTTGGTGTTAACTTTTTTGCAGTAAATAGATGTATGAAAGAGACATTCTTAAACTAGCTACCTATTAAAAAATGGAAGACTGTACAATGATTTCTGGGCTATTTCCAAACCAACAGAAAAATAATTGGTAATAGGATTACTAGAAGGGAAATGACCCTTAATCTATTCAGGATTTGGAAAGTGAAAAAATTGGAGTCCAAATTATACTAGGTACTTAGACATTTCAGTTCTTGAGTGCTTTGCTGAATTGTAGTCCTTATTCCATCTTAGCTCAGCCTTAATAATGTAAATAAATTTATCAAGGCATGGCCCATTCAGAAGACAAATTAAGAAGAGACTATATTGTCCCAGCAGAGTGATAGGTTTCTCTAAAGCTGAACTAAGTAATCCAGGCAAATTCAGTGAACAAAGCTAAATCTGTATGTAAATTAAAATAAATATAGAAAACCATCTCTTTATGAGACAGGGGTAAATGCAGACAACAGTAGTTCTCAATAAATGTTTTTGAGTGAGATATTTGTCATCCTCCAAATGACAGCAAATTAGAATATGTTCATGACAGAAGCTGACTTTAGTGAAAATGCATTTTGTCCTCAGATGAAGGAGGTTTGATTATCATATAGTTACCACTGCACAAGGAGAATACCTGGCTTGCAAAGCAGAAACAATCATGTCTAATTAAACTTTGTTGTTTTGTCTCAACTGAGTTGACCTGCAGTCAAATTGGAAAGCATCTTCACAATTTAACCGAAAGATAAATCTTCAAACAGTAGAAACATATAAATAAATGTAGCACCACCTATTTCCTTGAAATAAACTGCTGTAGAGATGATCTGTAAAAGCTGTGAATAAGACTATTAGAGGTTTTAGTCCCTGTGCTGTACCTTATGGTAAATGCTTGTGGTTTACATCTCATTGCACAAACTGGCAGTGTTATAAACTGTATGCTTTTTTTATTGCCCTCTGTGCCATATGATTTACTTCTGAATTTTTTGTACAATATTTATATTCCTCTCAAAGTATATATATATATATATATTTATGTATACTTTAAAATCATAACTGTAATGTTATATGCCAAAACATTTTGAGCACTGTTCAAATTTTGAGAAAATATGAAATGTTTTCAAATAACTCTGTATGGTGATATTAAACAGATATAAACACAAATTTAATATAAAGTTCCATCTGAACCTGAGAAAAAACTTCTTCACTGTGAGGGTGACAGAGCATTGGAACAGGTTGCCCAGAGAGGTGGTGGAGTCTCCTTCCCTGGAGATATTCAAAACCCGTCTGGATGTGATCCTGGGAAATATGCTCTAGGTGACCCTGCTTGAGCAGGGAGGATGGACTAGATGATCTCCAGAGGTCCCTTCCAACCTAAACGATTCTGTGATTCTGTGATAATAAAAACAACTTCCTCAAAAATTGAGCTCTCTTTGGAACATGCATTATTCTTATTTAGGTTTAGAACAACCACCAGCTTTTCTATGTTGCCAAACTGTACTCTCCTGTTTGCTTCCAAATCTTTCTTTAGAATCTTTGTTGTCCTGTTGTCCTGCAAATTGTATGCGCCTAGAAGGGCTAGTGAGCTCTTTGGAATGAATAACGAGGTCTTTTTTTAGATGCTCTATGCCATTTTGTGCCTATGATTCTGTACCCAGTCTTGGTTGTGTGCAAAAAGTGCAATCTGGAAAGCACTTGAGATGCACACAGTGCATATATATAGTACATAAACAGTAGATGACTGGACTGAAGATGGTGATCTTCACCATCCCACATGTCAAGCAGGGAACTCAGTAGTTTTGTGACTTGAGTTTTGCCATGCTCTGGTATGTACGTATTTCTCTGCTCTTAAGATTTCTTAGTCAGGAATGAATGCCCAGAGCTAATGAGTCCGTGGAAATGGAGGGAGAGAAGAAACAAAGAGAATGGGAGGAGGGAGGAGACGGAAAAGCTGGATCAGTGAAAGCAGAAGGAAAGATGCTTGCAAGTCTTAAACTTGCAAATTCCTTAAATTTGGAAAAAAAATACACCTTTGTGTTATAGGGCTAGATTCAGAATTGTCCTTGGAATTTGTCAGCTTCCTTTTTCTCATTTTCAGTGGCTGTTTGTTATATGCCCTGAAAATTTGTGCACCTATATACTGCTACTTATATACCCCAATGGCTTCTGGGCAAATGCCAGCTGCTGGGTGTTCTGAATAACTCGTTCAGTGTAATGAAACAACGCAGAGTAGCTGCCATAGGCTGTTTCAGTGGTGCAGGCACATCCAGGTACGTTCTCTGAGCCAAAAAAATGTTCACTGTTGAAGTCCCCTGTGGCCAGTGTGATCTCCTAAAAGACTGTTTAGAAGTAGCATATCCTTACCAATGGCCCTTTGGCAACATGAACAATTTTTTCTGCTGCAATCTGTGGATCACCACTTGAATCATTCTGCAAGGATATGCTGTGGGCTGAAATCTTATTTGCACTATTAACGTTTATCCTGTAATAGCTCATTTTAGAACATCAGATTGTCTCTAAATATGCTTTATATTAATTCTTTGTTCAAAAAATAATAAATTCTGCTCATGATAAACACTGAATTTTACAGCCTTTGCAAAATAACCTTGAAATTGCAAAACTCTTTCAAAGGCATTGCAAAACCTTCATGATAGATTGAAGGGTTTATTGTTCTTGTTAAAGTATAAAGTCAGAGGAACTGCTGATTTTTTTTCAAGCGCTAATGTCTTAATCCTGCTTGCGCCTCAGTTTCGTAGGTTTGGTAGTGTTCAAGTAAGAACTTACAGAAGAAGCCAAATTCCAGTATTTCTAATTGTGTAAGTCTTTTTTAAATCCTCTTGTAAAAAGATAATTATATTTGTAAGTTTGAAAGGAATCCACTCAATTATATGCCAGGTTTTGGGTTTTTTTTTTTTTTCCAAGTTCCTTTTTATATATGTATATTGTGAATTTAGTGAGGAGGGATGACGCAGAAGTCATTGGTTCTCATCCTTTGTTAGCACTGGCTGGGGGACCTGGTATTTCTGCATCCTGTGACAGCTGTAATCTTGAAGCTATGCAAAACTCTTTTTAAATTAGGGCTACATCCATCTATTATTTATATCTGTCTTTGAATATATGTAAATATATAATATAATAAATATATAGTGAAAATAATGAATATCTATATTTATATACTTAGAAATATCAGTGTGTCACAGAATCTAATTAGGCACTTCTGTAAGTTTTGCTGGGTTAGTTTCAGTTTTTTTGTTTTATGTAGCTAGTATAGTTTTTTGTATGGTGTAGTTTGGATGAATAAATAAGCATAAATAAATAACTTGGATGTGGGAGGTCATCATCATTTGTAGTCGGGCCCGAAGTCTGTGTGGGCATGGGGCTGTTCGGTTTGTGTTCCTCTGTGTAATCCACTTGTAAAATGAGGATAAGTAATAACAACTGACCCCAGACTCATTTCCTTTCCCATTTACAACAACGAAAATACTTCTGTTAGAATATTAAAGATTTTTTTCCTAGGAATGTTTTGAAGCTTAATAGGATGGCTTCTGAACCTTACTTTCTCTATTAAAAATGTTATTGAGCTACTTAATGACACAAAGAAATTACATAAAACTGTGGGAGTGAATCTACAGCTAGTGTTCAGAATGTACCTAAGTTAAAACATTGGCTATTTCTCTATTCTCCAGCTAAACTCATATTTATCTACCATAGAGATTTTTTAGACCTATCCCCTTGAACTTGTTTGCAAGAGTTAAAAGACAAAGCGGCAGTAGAACAGTTTTGGTCTTTCAAATTAAAAGTTGTCATAAGAAGTTGGTCTGTGAGCTGAGAGATGGTGGGTATGTATAAATACAGAAGACTATTTTGGTTTTTAAATGAAAGTTTGAGACCAAAAAAAAGATCTTTACATTGTATTGTTAATATCTCATTAGAGCTTAGCTTGTGTTAAATATCTGTATATGTGGGGTTTTGAAGGTTGGAAGAGAACCTAATGAGGCAATCTGAGTAGCATCTTAATGGACTTCATGCATTTCACAGCATTTATCTTGAGCGGTCCTTAAACAGAGGTCACCAGCCATCAAGCAGTTTCTTTTCAAAAATACCAGTCAAATTCTCCAGACCTAGAGAAGAAATTGTGTCTCAGATATTGATTTCATCCAGACAGATTTAGGCAGGGAACCAGTTTTCTGATTGCTAGCAACTTAATAATACAAATTATTTTCTTCAAAGGCTGCACAGTGTTCACTGTCTACCAAACTAAAAAATAAATATGTATATTTTTCATCTGGTGACTCCTTGTGTGCTGGTACTGTGAGCTGCCCCCATACATGCATGATTCATACTCAGTTCAGTGGAATTACGCATGTTTAACTGACAGAAGGCATATGCATGCGTGCCTGAAGACAGGCTGAGAAGACTGTGGCTGTCTCATTTCTGCTCCCCGGTGTAGCACGTGTTCTGTTTTGTATGCGACTGTGCTGGAGGAGAGGTTGTACAAATGCTGTCTGCAGAATTGCTGCTCTGTCTAGATCTGTTCTTGGTTTATGTTTTTATGTTCTCTTGCATTATGGAAAATTTAAAGGGCTTTCATACCTACTGAATGAGCACAGCCAAGAGTAAATCAGAAGCTCTAATATGACTCCTTATGCAGAGGTAGGAAAGACAAACACAGGCCTGTTTCCTGTGTGCTGTTCAGATGGCACCCAAGATAGCGAAAAGCTGATGAGAGCACCCACAGTCTTGTGAGAATAAATCAAATGAATTTGTGCTGGTGTATAAGAACCTGAATGTTAGCCCAAGGGCAACATCAGTCCTTCGGCTCAAGTCTCTCAAGTGTTAGTTTAATTCAGATAGAAATCCACACACATCACATTCGATTGCTTGTGGACCTCTCTGAGGAGGAGGCGGCATTGCTCTCAATCCACTTTTGTCTAGGTATACGTGAAGCATTTCTTGCCTTGCTACCAAGCACAGGTTCACCTTGTTACAACGCCTTCCCTGAGCAGTCATGGTGTACCACTGAAATGCATGTCCTGATTCACAGCTAAATAACACAGTGCTTCTACTATTGTAGTTAATATGTTGCTATGAAAACTGTTGGTAAGTGCTTAGCCGGAATTACTGAAGGACTTGACCTTCTTCTGTGAAGTATTAGTGAAATTACTTAGTTCTCTTTTATTAGTGTTTTTGTTATCTCTGCCCTTGTAAGTCCCTTCATCCAAATGTTATAGCTTATTAGTTTATATGCTATTTTCATTGCAATTATAGCTAGTGTAGGAATGTTTTGTTACCTTTTTAACACATTGTCACCATGCATCATTTTTAGATCCTCATTGTTCCTTTTTAGAGGTTATTTAAGCTCCCAGCTCTAACTGAATAATGAAGCATGCTGATGATACAAACCAGCAAAAGCTTGTCTGAAGATTTTGTTGCATTGGTGACAGAAGGTGTGGTGTTTTGTTTGTTTTGTTGTTGTTGTTGTTGTTTGTTTGTGTCATCACTTAGCTTAGTTCAATGTAATAGAAATGTCAAAATGTCAGACAGCTGGTGCAGCCTCTGCTGGAACGACTTCATGCATGTGCCAGAAAATATGCAAGATCTCTGCATGCTCCACCTAAGCTGCGGTATGGTGCCACATTCTTCTGGTGTGTTTGTTTTTTTCCACTGACACACATCAAATACAACATGTGAGATGAATGGCTTTGGTTATCTGAGGAAAACCTCGGGATCCTGAAAAAAAAGCTACTGGAAGATAGAGTAAGGCAGATGAAAAATATTGATGTGGCCCTGAGATAGAATTTAACTCTAAAGAAATTGTTTGATTTTCCTCCTTTATTTCAATTATCATTTTGCTTACATTTTTGTGTGGTGGTTTTGTGGTCCCACTGTTGTATTACCTGAGCACATCATAAAGTGTATTTATTACTTCTCACAACATCCTTGCAGTATACAGAAGCATTATTATTTTTATTATCCCCATTAGCTGGAGAGGTTAGAGGCATACAACCAAGTGAATACAGAGATATCCAACTAGTGGTGACTATGCTAAGATGAGAATTGGGAACAGCATATTTGTGGTGGCACAGTACTATGCCTGAGTTAAGTCATGTCTCTCAGCAGTGCTTCATAAGCATGCAGAAAAAATACCACACAAGCCTGGTGTTGCCTGAGGGACTGCTTATGGGTCAGAGCTAGTATCCTGCACAGCCCACGCTATGTATTGCACCGTTCAGCTGTACTACCGTAAGGTAGTGCTAGCATAAACGCGGATGTTTGGCATCTAAGGTCATTTGAAGTACATTTTGAAACCGAACTCACATCTCTTGCATGCTACATTAATGCCCTAGACCATTCTTCTTTTTATGTCTACGTCTAACCTGGTTTCAGTTTGGTTTTCGCCTGTCAGGGATTTATAAGTCTTTTAAGGCCTCCCTGTTCAAAGCCTTTCCTTTCTCGCAGTCACACAAGTTTCTTTCCTGGTTTTTCATTACACACTTTATATTTTGTGGATTTTTTTCTTCCCCTACAGAATCAGAGGGCTCACACTGAGCTGCTTCCTAAACCAGCTCTCATCTTTGCTTCCACCACTGAAGTGCACTGGCAGAACAGAAACCTGTCCCTTCAGTGGCCAGCCTCTGCTTAGTTTGCTTCGTGTTTATATCTCCGCTAGTAAAACCAGAATGGCCGTTTCATTACTGAGGGGAGGAGAATGCCATGGCTGAGACACCAAAGAGTGTCCTGAGAACGTGTTGTGTGTAGATGCAACATGATGGCAGCATCTAATCCCAGACAATGGTTCCTTTTTGGCCTTTAAAAGCTGGGGGGAGCCTCAGAACGATTTCTGGGCATTTGTTCATAATGATTAAGATCATGAATCTTCAGCGTTCCTCCTTTTCGTATTCAGGCACAAGTCAGTACTAGGGATATGGACTGAATTGTTTGATTGCTGGAATATATCTTTTTCTGAAGAAAAAACTGCGGAATGAACGGGAGACTAAGGCACTGTAATTCCGAGAAGTTTTACTGAAAAGCTGCAAGTAAAACATGGAAGCTAGCTGGCAGTTCTTACCTGCGGTGCTTTTGGTAGGTAGGAACCTCAGTAGAGCAGTTAAGATTAATTGAAATAACGCTGACTGACCAGGGAGTATACCTGCCTATGCAAAACAGTGACAAATAAGCTAGTGTACAGAGGTAGTTATGTGGCTTCAAAGGCTACATCAGTTCTTTTAGTCTGAGAGAAGGGCATATGGTTTAAAAGTATATACACAACCATTATGGGAGAGAGAGAGGCCAAAGTATAATCTTTCAGAGCATTTTAGAGCGTCTGTAATAGAAAATCAACTTTGTATACTACTCCATAGTATAACAAAAAAATTATTGCTATAGTGGTAGTTTTCTTTACATTTTAGGACAGTTAAAAATTTTAGAAATATTAACATATTTATATTTTAAAAGGATTCCTACAAAAACTGTTATTGCTCTGAGACAATTCTGTCTGGTCTTCCTATAAAGAGGCGATTGCAGGCCAAACTATGCTTTCTCTATCATTGTCCATTGTCAGAGGTGTCAGTGGAGTTACAGATATATAACTAAAAGCAAAATGTGGCTGCTTACTTCCTGAGGCTGTAATAATAATAGTGAACTCTGCAGAGTATGTATTTTGGATTATGGGTAGTTGATTTTTCCTTGTAAATTGGATTTATAGGCTATTGTTAGTAGCACTGTTTCTTTTTTTCATTGCTTCCTTGAGAGTGGGTGTTTACAGATGCACTATTACTAGAGCTACTTATTGTAATATCCTTTTTGAGTAAAGTCAGGCAGCCTGTGCTAATTGCTGTTCAGAGACACTCTACGATATAATATACAATGTCACTTAAGCCCTGTTCATAAAGACCTGAGTTTTCAAATGTTCAGTGCATAACAATGAGTTTTGGTTTAGGCTAAATTGCACTATTGATTTTTTTTTGTAATTAGGTTTTAATGAATTGTATTCACTCAATCGTAGGTTTGTCAAGGGACTCCAAAGATTGGATTGTGATCATTTTATTCAATTTATTTATTTATTTATAATGTGTCTAATAGTAGAGAGCTCCTGGCAATTTTTTCTAGATATCAGCTTAAATAATTTTGATTTCTGTGTTAGACTGATGGCTTCTTTAAAGTCCAGCACCTACTGTTCTGTATTATAGTAATAATAAAACATAGAAAATTTTAGGAATATGACTTGCATAAAAATTTTTGAAAAAATCCAGCTCTTAGAGATTTCTGTTTTCTTACTCTTGCTCCCCTAACCCATTTGTGTTAAACTGCTTGACTGAAATCGGCCAATAAGGGTTTTTGTTGGATTTTGTCTCTGCTATGGTTGCTTACATTTGCTTTATCCATTTGCTTTAGTCTTAATCACTGAGCACTAGACAGCAGCTGCTTTTCCTTGCCTGTGCTGAATCAAAGATGGTGGTAGCAAACAATCCTTTGTCCTGATTTACTAATAAGCAACTTGCACTTTTCTATGAGCTTTTCTTTTACCATTTTATCAAATTATGTGCTTTAAAAGAAGAAATGCATGTCCTACATCAACCCCAAAAATACTGATTAAATGGTGCTTCTATAACTTAGATATTCTTGAAGGGCAAGGGGTACCTGCTGCAGCCTTGTAATTATGACTGCATTCCGCTCTTCTGATGGAAGATCACCTCTTTACCTGAAGTAGTTAAATAGTTTTAAAATTCCTATATTTAATAAGTGATTTTTGTATTTATGTGCAAGCTTCTCCTTTTTCATCACCTTTGCTAATATACTGGACTTTCCACTGTGCTGGACAGCAATCATGAATAATTTTTGCTGAGCAGAGTCCTGGGTCAGCATGGTTTTCTTCTGAGCTGAACTGTGAGAATCTCGCCCCCCGCCCGTCCCCGGCAGTAACCCTTTCAGGGCAGGACAGAAAGCAGCCACTCCGTGTCTGCTCCGGTGGGCCAGGTAATTGTCTCTTCATGGGAAATGCTGAACGCTTCACTGTACCTAGGTTGGCCATATCTTCTTTTATGTGATTACGGCTAATTCCATTAGCAAACACACCTTGATTAACTTGTTCTTCCAGTTACAACAGTCCTCCAAGTTTCTCCCTCCATGAGATATATTCTACCCTATCTTTAATGAATACCTATATTCTTAGGGCTGGTCCCTGTCTCAAAGCAGTGAGTGGCCTCTGTTGAAAGTCTTTCCAGTCCAGAAGCAGCATAACAGTCTTAGAAAGGTATGAACCCACGCTAATGCATCCCAGAGAGATGTGACGTATTAGCTTGATTTAGCTCCATGGCTTTTGGATTGGAATTTCTGGATATCGAGCTGGTTTGTAATGCAGAAAAATAGAGGTACAACTGCCTGCCCATAGCTGGATAGATGTACCTTCAAATTGTTTTCTTTGATGCTGACCTACTATGTAACCTTGAGCAAATAAGTCATTGAATCTTTCTGTGCTTTTTTTTCTTCCCACATATCTACATTCTACTGTTTATATTCAAACAGTAATGCTGAGGCCTTTTATACTGAAAAAGCAAATTTTTTCTAATATATTTTATCATTTTTTGTCATTTGCCATTGCAAAGAAGAATCTCAGAATGTGTTTTAACCTGTATAATTTGCACTTGCTTAGGTAAGAATCAGTCAATTCAGACACAAAAACATACACAATAATTCAAGCTTGCCAATATTTTACCATTTAATTTCAATAAACATGTTCATCTAGATGTCTTATGTCTTTAAAACTACACATTAGACATAACTTCAGTTCCCAGTTAGATTTAATCAACAGCCTGATGAATTTATGCTACTCTCTTAACTGTGAATCTGCTGGCCCTTTCGGAATAGTTTGGGCATAAGAGCCTGTATTGAACTAGAAGAGCTATTGTAACTGTGCCTGAATACTTTTTCTAAATTCGTGCACACAGAAATATGCACTTTGCACATGTGGATTTGCAGTTAAAAGCCAACAACTTAGGTTTATGGTATGAACACACCTGCATGTAAGACCTGATTTTAAAATTCGGTCATGCAAAACTTTGCTTTCTAATAAGGCTTTCTTGTTTTCTTTTGGACAAAAATCTGCATATGCATATATTTGCATATTTTATGGGTATTTTTAGAAAAGGTCACTGTAAATTGAACTTTCAGAATGGTAAAAAACAGCTTGAGTATACCAAAGTATGTAAGTTATGTAAATGTAAACAAGAACATATATCCCAAAGTGGAGAATCCAGAACGTCTGGCCAAAATGTGGGAAGTATCTTTTCTCTTTGGCTAAGGAGGATAAGAAATTTAGGATCATGAAAATGTGTTCTCCAAACTTCCACATATTTTCCTCTGAAAAGCTTATTCTTTTCTTTGGATTACAGTTGATTTTGTTATTACTATCAGTATATTTAATATCTCATAATTCGTATATTATTTACATAATTTTTATTTTTAATTAATTTATATTTTATATTTAATCTACTAATATTCATCTTCTCTCTTCCTGATTATGCTGTTTATCAATAGTATTAGTTGTAATCATAGTATAAGAGATGTAATTTATCTTAGTCATGTGTGCAAAATAGTGACAGGCTTCTTTTTCTTGGGATATTACTAGCTGTTTACATGCAGTGCTGATAGCAATGACATTTATTGCTTTGGAATATTGTAGTACAGCATTAGTAATCGTATATGTGAGCCTCTGGAGCAGGACATAGAGAGAAAAGTAAATGTTCGGAGCCAAATGCAGATATTTTCTATGAACAGCTTCCCTCTTGCTTCTTCTTAGAAATATACTCTACCTTTCCCTTTAGTTTCACCTATGGATTCTTTTCCACATGACAGCCTCCTTCGGTTTAAATCCACGCAGTCTAGCAGCATAACACCAATTAGTTAAAGTAAAGTGAATAGGATATTTAGTAAAATAAATAAATATTCCACAGGAGTGACTGATTCTGCTCAGTTGCACTGGATAAATTTCAAAAAAGGCTGAGCTTGAGTTTGGGTTCACATACATTTTAACTGTTCCTCCCTAAAGCTATCCAACTTTGGTGTATTCCAATGAAGAGAAACATTTCAGAACAAAATTGAAGAGAGAATGAAAATGGTAGGAGTGCAGTGCAACAAAAATGAGTAAATACACAAGAAGTCATCATTTCTAGCGGATGAAAACTACAATTCATAGGATTGCAAACATTATAAAGAAAAAACATTTGCCTGTATCATTATCTTGTCTCTCTCTGTGTCAATACAGAATAGTTATTTTCAGTAAATTTCCAAGTGTTTTATCCATTTTAAAGTATCTTAGATGACAGCGTTTTGACAAACTCTCTTAGAGGATTGCTCCGTGGTCAGATACATCTAATTGTTGGCATTTCTTTTCTAAGTTCAGCCTTTGCTCTGTTTCATCCCATAATTCCCCATGGGCCATGTTAAACAGTTTTTTCCTCTTCCTGGTATTTATGCCCTTCAGATAGATGCTTAAGTATGCTTATCATTGATCACTGGTTAGAGAGGAAAAAATTGATAGAGTAGTACAAATGCAGGGCATACAGGTATTTTAGCAGTTGAATGTATCTTTCTTAATCAACTGTGTTACAATTCATTTGCAAAATATAAGAGGAATTAATGTATGCATTATTTTTTCTCACCATTAATAACTGAAACTGTACCCATTAGCTGTGATGAATGCTGTTCTGGTTCAGGCCAGTACTGGCTCACCAACAGGCTGGATTGCTCTGAACTACCGATAAGTGGTTTGTGCCAATGGAAAGAGCCATATAGTGGCAAGGCCTTAAGGATCCCTCTCCACCTCTTAGCTCTTACTAGTTATGTTCCCAGCATGGCTACTTTTCAGCTTCCTAAATCTGGCATGGGGAATTGAGGAGCTAGAGAGAAGTTGTGGTGCTGTTATTGTAGTACAACTAATGCCAATTCTGTGGCAAAATAGCAGGAGAAGAGGCTGAAGCATGCTTAGGGTACTATCTCCTGGAGAATTCATGCCTACAGAAAGGGGGTCCAGAAGGTACTGCAATGGACTGTGAAAGGGAAGTTGGGATAATAAGGCCCATCAAACGGTTGCCAGACACTGCTGGTAGCAATAACAAAGTTCTGTACCCGAGAAGAACAGGAATCTGGTTCTCTCTCACTGGGATACTTTAAACCGGAAAAAACAGTGTCATGACAGAAGCAAGGGAATGCTGACATGTTAGTGAGTGATGAAGCAGGGGGAGAAAGGAAGGAGGTGGAGGATGGGGAAGCTGTGACACAGAACTGATCTAGATTTAAAAGATGAAAACAGTGAACTTGAAGAGATCTACTGTAGATAGCTATTATTTTCACTTTGCTACTAGTAGTGCTATTTTTTTTTTTAGTTCTGTTTCAAGTTTCAGTAAAGACTTCTGTTCCTAATTGAGAGAAAATAATGGTTTGATCAGTGTCTTGGTGGGACTTCTTGACTCCCTAAATAAGTCACAGATAGTAAAATCCTTACCTAGAGCAGTAAGTGAAAGCTGTGCAATTGACTTCAGCAGGTCCAATTTCCTCTTTGATATCATTACTCTTCACTGATTATACGATCATAATATTTGCAATCACAAGGAATATTTAAGGCAACAATTGAAGCTTTGCCTTTTTTTAGAGAAAAGAGCATAATAGTATAGGGTGTTTAGAAAAAATTAACCAAAATGAGTTACATAAATATTACTGGCATAATATCTGGAAGCATAAAGCAATTCTAATAATTACTGCCCAGACAGGGCTTGTATTGAATATGTGTATTGTATTTGTATACATCAGGCATACGTACAGAAACTTTAGAATCATCCCTGTCAGATTTCATAAGTCTGTGAAGACTGGTAAACATCTGCAGCCACTGCCAAGAGTGCACTTAGTCTAGAGGACCACATAAAAACTGCTTCTCATAGCTCTGCCCCCTTAACTGAGCCAGGACACAAAATACCACAAAGCAAAGAATCATTGCCAAGCTGTTAAAAAAGTCCACCTTGAGTGTGTTACATCCAAAAAAGCGATGTAGCAGAAAAACAGATAAAATGGTCTTCAGTACTTGGGATAAGGCTGACTGTTTAAAGACTATATTAATGTTATCATTGTCAAATGCAATTTTGTCATAAATAAAATACGTATGGATGTTGCATGGAACATTGTCATCTTGGCAATAAAAATCAGTGGCTGCCCAAGGCTGTCTGCAAAAGGCTTATTTTTTCAGTGCTTAACAGTTTTAATCTTCATAAAATTATTTATGATTTTTAATGATTTTCAGAGCCCCTATCAACTGGAGCTAAAATACCATGAAGAATATAGGGAAGTTGTAAAAACTACGATATCATCAAAATTAAAACGTTATGAAATCGTCAAAAAGACATGAAATAACATTTCATTTCAGGTGCTCTTCACCTAAGCCTAACCACAATTCCCATCTTTTTTGTTGTTCAAAATTAGCTGGGGATTCAATCCATCTGCTATTTGTAATCTACAGTTTTGGGCAGCACAACAAAGTAGTTTAAAACCCTCTTCTGTAGTTACAACAGGCCATACAGATAGGAGCACACAAAACCCAAGATGGAGTATGTTTTTCTTTCTGTTATAATTTCAGAATGGTTTTAAGCAAAAACCTGAAATACTTGATGCTCTAATGGTAAAAACTGAACAGTTGTGAGAATGAGTTTTGCCTTAACAATGTGCATTTTTACTAACAAGCATGTTCTATGAAGCTGCAGATTTAACTGTGTAGGAAAGATGGGTACAGGCAAAGAATTTGAATACTATGTTGGATGAAAGTTGCTCATGCACTGCTAGATCCTTAGTCAAACTAATGCGATCCTTTATAAAGGCTTTCTAAGCTTTCCCCAGCAGACACATGGATAGTAGTCTCAAGACAGTACATGCATAACATAGTGAAAGCATGCATTTCAGGAGTACCCCAACCAGTCCCAACGGAAATGATTAAAAACTTTACTTGTGGCGTTGGAACTCCTTAGGGATCCCTAAATCAGCATGACTGGGAGTGTCCCCCTTCCAAGGGATTGGTTATAAACGCTGACATGGCCAAGCGCGCTTGGCCAAGGCTGACCAAGCTGGTTACATTGGGAATGTCTTCAGACTTTGCTGGAAAAACACTAGCATGATTTTTTTTTCTGATTCTAACATTCCTAGTATGGAGGCTGCAGGCAGGCCTGTGACTGAGAAAACAACCCATGATTTGGCTAGATGTTTTGGGAAATACGTTCCTCTCCAGGGCCATCTGTGTTTCAGCCCGCTGGGTGCACACTGAATATATGGATTGTTTTTAATGCTACATATCTGGATAGGCATAGTTGTGACTAGCATAACTAGCAGTAACTTAACACATATAGCTGAGATCTGATAATGTACTCTAGTTTATCTGATTCAGCCTCTGGATGATACAGAAAACAAGCAGTGAAAACAATTGGTAATGGGTTTCTTTTCAATCATGTTTGTCTGCCTTTTTGAAAACAATGAAGTAACTCAACCACAAGTTATACACTAGATGCTAGAATAACTTGATAAAATCTGTGACTTGTGCTTTGTAGGTCAGCTCAGATGATTATAACACCCCTCTGGATTTATATCTGATAAAACAATGCCAGTGTAACAGAGGACAGTGCTTTTTCATTCAGTCACTCCAGATCCTTATATGATCTTCAGATATTATTTTCAAATGTATTCAGTCTGTCCATTTAATTTATTTTCTTTTAGTTTATACTTTGAGCTACTATACATGCTTTGACATCAGTTCTGCTCTATACTTCCCAGTTTGGCAGTATTGTTGTCATTTGAACTGCTGTTGCTATTTAATACATTTTATGTGGAGAGATCATGGACATTTGCATGTTTCATTACCTCAACATCTATAAGAATTTCACAGGAAAATGTTCTAAAAGTTACCAGTAGAGTGTAATTGTGACAAACAGTAAAGCTTTAATGATAATAGGTCAGCAAATTAAATAGAAGAGTTCAAAGACTTGTTTTTGTAATTATGGAATGTAGATGACAGGAAAAGCAAATACTTTCGCAAATCATGTTCCATTCATATGAATATGACAGCTATAACCTTTTTTTCCTGATGAGAGTTCTGAACTATGAAATGATGTATATGTTTTCTATCTTCTGTTTATCAGCAAAGATGGTCAGCTTCCTTCCTCCCATCTCCTCCTCATTTCTGTCTTTTTGGTTGTGATCACATTTTATAGTCTGCACTTCTAGTAATTCTTTGCTAGCCTATAAAAGGCCAAAAGGAAAATTCAAATGAGTCTGGAAATGAGTACTCAGCTCATCTAATTTATCTCCTTTACACTGACTTTTGTTCATCAGTTGAGCTGCTGCTCTATAGACAAGATAGTCTAATTAGGTTCAGAGAACACCATCGAGGAGACTTTGCCTAAAGTAAGATACTGTACTTCAATTTTAATAAAATATGGTGTTAGTCTTAGTTCTAGATACTTCAATTGCCTCTATTAGGACAAAAAAAATGAGGTAAGGCAACAGAGGAATTATCTGATTGAGCATTTTAGGAAGGCTTTTTTCTAAGAAACAAAACTGTAATGCGCAATATGTAGACAATCAGTAGCCAAAATATTTTAAAATGAGTGGTATTCATTGGCTTTACCTCCTTGCTAGAGAAGAAAGCGATACTGAAGATGAAAGACCCACAGCTACTGTTGTGAAAGGGAAGAAAATGTTCCCAAAGAGCTTTACTTCGTCATATCTACTAGAATATTTTAAAATGTTTTTGAGATTTCCACAAGCACCATTTGCGCCAAAATATAATTAACTGGTTTTAGTACAAAAAAAACTTGAGAAAAAAAATAGACAATCAAATAACATTTCAAATAGAACCATGTCTAACCACTAAATATTGCTTTCATAAAACTGAAAACACTTCTATTTTGCTCCAGGGTTTAGATAGGGCTCTACATGAACAACTGGAACTGTCATTTGTGTTTTCTTTCAAATAAAATCAATTAGATGTTGTTAATTGATCCTAGTTCTGAAGGTGACTTTTTTCTCCTTTTCCCATAATATTTGCAAAATTAAAAGCAATGGCATTATCACCCGAGGGGAATAAAATAAGGAGTATTTAATCACAGAGACTGAAATTTAATTTCATGCATTGGAGTGCATTTTTGTTTTACAAATCTTCACCTACTTTTGATTTTATTTAAAATTGTCACTTTGAAAAGTGCCGTTTCACATCTCTAAAATTCATTTAAGAGGATAAAAAGGCAAATTCAAAGCCTCACTAAAATTAGAGCATATAATTTTGGGCTTTACTTGAAGCTCATGAAGGCCTTATAGCCCCATCCCAAAGAAAGATGTTTAAAATATGTCAGATAAATTACCCTCCAGAAATGCCTCTTTCTTTCTATTGACTATAAAGGGATCCCAGGCAGCTAGCTCAGATACAGATGTCTGTGTTGTAGAGTCAGAAACTGAGTGGAGAAGTGGAAGTTCCCCTTCCTTTCTTCCCCACCAGCCTCCCTGTGTCTTTCCCTTGTCTTCAAGGACTTAGATCTAATCTTTTATCCTCAATTAATGCAGGAATGAAAGGACGATTTTCATTTGTTTTGCACTTCTATTTTAAGAAAGGAACCAATAGTTTCGAGGGAAATCCAGTGATGGTTTATGTTAGTGCTCCATTATGCATTATTTAGACAAGGGTAAATATTAGGATTTGAGAATGGAGCACAGCATAGATTTTTCTTTCTTTAAGGAAAATAGCCTATTTGCTTAACTGCCAAGCATTGACTATTTCAATATGTTCAAGCCTAGAAGGCTGAAAACAACGACACAGATGTGATTCACATAGGGCTCACCAGCATGGTGCCTCAGTGTTCTGGCTTGTTGGAAAGCTTCCAGGGGACTTAGGAGAAGTACACGCTGAAGAAATGCAAACCATTATTTAGCCAATTAGTTAGGAAAATGTGTTTTTTCAGCCTAATCAGATTTAGCTTTGTTAATTTTGATCTATTCTCATCAAAATTTCCTCACACAGAACAAAATATTTAGTCACAGAGTTCTTATCCAAAGATAAAATGGTTAGGTATCAATTCTAACAAGTTTTAAAATATCCTGTTCATAAAAGGTCTAGCGTATCTCCTAGGTGATTTTAGGAACAAAGTGGAAGCATACCGCATAACAACTAGGCAAATCCATTATTGTTAGACTAATGTAGTATTGCACTATATGAAGCCTAGGTCATGTTTTGTACATGAAATTTATTTATTTATTTAAAAGCTGTAAATCCTAAATATAAGACCTATAGTATTAGATTCTTCTTTCTTGGAACAGGGATTGTCAATGTATTTTGTCTGGGGGGCAGGGGGAAGAAACTGTAGGTAAAAGTCCCTCCGCGCTGCTAGTCTCCTTATATTATAGCCTTAAGGACTGGTGCAACTGAAAGACTGACCAACATGTGCCCATTTTTAAATGTGTACTAAAGTCATCTTGTTTTATGTAAGATTAAGATATATTAGGGTTTTCTCAGTCTTTAAATAAATTTACTGTAGATGCAAAAATTTGCAGATCAGAATCAAAAGTAGTTTTACAGGCAGGACCTTCCAGGCTTTCAACATAGTAATGAAATATGATATAAAGCAGCACAATGTCAATAAATCTACAGGATAAAGGTCAAGTTTACATCGATGGACAGGGCTGGCAAATACATTTGTTCCTGCAATGTCTGTGTTTTAAATGCCACCCTCTGATGAACCTAGTGTAGAAATACACTTTTGGGTTTGATGAGATGTCAGTTTTGTTCAGTGCTGATCAAATAAGATGAATGAAAGTGAAACAAGAACAAAAATATTACTTCTGTCATTTATTTTTGATGTGTTACAGGAAGTGGGTCAGTCTGGGAGATTTCTCTTAAACAAACAGCAATCACTGCACAATACCACCCACTGATCTGTTTCTCAGCAGGCAATAGCCTTTTTGCTAGAAAGGATCCGGAATTCAAATACCACAGAAGACAGGGAAAGGCCCATGACAAATTTAGAAAGTACTGTCCCCTCCCTTTCCTTTCCAAGCCATCCTTTTCCACAAATCAATCTAGGCTGCAAAGGAAGGGCACAGCAAAAATACTTCTAGACCTGTAATGAAGATCGGTATTCTAAATAAATGTGTCACATAAATACTGCCTAATATAAAGGAAATTTAGCAATTAGCAAAACAATTTTTTCTATGATATAAACATGAGAAGATACCTGGCACACTGGGAATTGCATAAGCCAAACTGTCATTTTGTATAACTGTAGCAATCTGAAGGCGCTATACCTAGCTTGAGTGATGTATCCCATCATTAATTCATCTTCTTCAGAAAATGTTACAAATCTTAGAGTCCATGTGTCCCATATGATTGTAAATGTTGGTTTTAAATAAGAAAAGTATTTTTATGGGCAAACTGTTCTGAAAATATGACACTTGCCTCTTATACTTAACTGGCCTGTGAAATTATTTTTAAGCATTTAAATGCAATATCCTGCCTGCAGTGATTCTCAGCAACTTTCATGTGTCTGAAATAAGGCAGCTAAATTCAAATATTAAGCATCTAAATAAGCACCCTGAGTTCCTGACTACTTCATACTTTGCCAGCATTTATGACCTGCATGGAGGTAAATGTTGTTTCCAGTTTACCACCTGCACATCCGCACAGCTAAAAAGCAATACAAGAAATGCTCCAATAGTATTTTACAGTCAAATATGGTGTGTCTGCTTTATAAGACTTTGTTATTCAAATAACTGTTACATCACTTTGCTTGACAAGTTGTTGTAGGTGATTATAAAATTCAGAGATTATATTTCTGCTGAAGATATTTGTATTTTAAGGTAGTGGGACCCATACACAAGACCCACCAGTACAGTTTTGATTTATTTAATTCAAAAGATTTTTATCTCGTGCTTTGGCAGGTTAATTTTGGAGGTCAAACAAAAACTCTAAATTATAATGAGTATCTGAGTTAAAATAAACTTTCCTCTAGTAATGAACTGAGATGAGTAAGAAATACTGAGAACTTCTCATGTCCAACTGAAGTCTGGGTTTACAGTTGGCCTGTAGTCTTCATTTTATTATATTCCTTTCTGGAGGGAAGAAAAGGCCTCCCTTTCCCCCCAAAAAGTGGTGAGGGAAATAAAGGCACCCTTGAAAGGAAACTTTGGTTATAGGAGCAAGCTAAACTGAGGATAAAGAGACCTACATTAACATGGCAGATTTTGCTCATGCACTGTCTACTTGTTGGATTACATACAAATATTCAAGTATTTACCATTCAGTATAAAAGACTGCAGATCTTAACCATGGTAACCACTGTTATCACTTGCTATTTAGTATACCTGTGTTACCCTTGCAATGCTGAGAAAGGCCATTAAAAGAAAAGAAGAGAGCACATGTAAGGCTTCAAAAGTGCTTATATTATATAAGGGTTTTGAAGAAAAACAAATCCATATATTATATAGTTTATATTCTCAATAGCTCTCTAGCTTTTCAGAATCTTTTAAAAAAATGAACAGACTGTAATTACAAGGGAAAATTTGAGAATCACTATCATAGCATGGCAAATCTAGAGCCTCTATGAAGTGACTTCTTTTATTTTCTACCATTTTGTCTCCATTGCATTGTAAGAACACACTGTCATATCTAATCATCACCTAATCTATAAAAGTTAGGTAATATTGGGATTTGGAGATCTTAGCTATAATTTGCATTATGAGCTCTCTAATGTGATACTGTATACTGTGTTTACTTAAGTGTTGGAGCAATATGCAATGGGACTGTTAATGAAATAAATGTGTAACATTTCATAGCAAATACGTATGTTAAAAAATACGTATGATTGTACACGCTTGCATTGAACACTGATCCTAACAAAACACAACTAAGCCTGGATTCTTTTCAAGCTTAGGGATTTTACACTAAAGATTTAATGTGAAATTATCCTTTCATACTGCTCTTGGTGCCGAGGGCCAAGAAAGATTCTCTTTACATTTATTCAGTCTTTGAACTACCAGTCTGTTGTTGTTCCTCAAAAGTCAGGAAAGGGTTTCGTGATGATCTTGTGTACTAGCCCTTTTTTGGCACGTGTGCATGGAGTCTAGATAACAAGGCCCTGAGCACATTGCTCCCACCTGGGGGCCTGGCTGCCTGGGCTTGGAGCCAGCTGAGGTAACGGTGCAGGTGTGTGGCCTTGGAGAGAGCTGCTGGAGCTTTGCTAAGCTGCCTTGGTAGGGTGTCCCTACTCTCTCTTGGGAGCAGCTTTTATGATGAGGCTCTTAGCCTTAGTCCTGGCCTGAGCTATGAAGCAGTTGTGCCTGTGTCCTGGCTCTGTACCCTGCAGATTTGGGCCCTGCCCTGCAGACTTGGCTTCCCAGCCTGACCTTGGACCTGCCTTGCCACTGTGGACCTGTCTGATGATCTGGACTCTTGGCTGAACCCGATTACCTTCTGCAGCTCTGCTCTGCTCGCCTTGCTCAGGTACACAGCCCTTTTGGCAGCAAGGCTGCTGCCTCTGCCTGCCTTGTTGTTGTGGTCAGCTCTGGCCCTGCTTCCCCTTGCAGAGCAGGGCCTGTCCCTGCCGCTCCCCAGCATGTGGCAAATCTTTTGGAGCCGCTGGCCCCAAGCTGCTGAGTGAAGGGGACAAAGCAAAACTGAGGGAGAGCTAGAGACTCACTTTGTTCAGGGACTCAGAAGAGCTGCTCTGCTGTAGCTCTCCCTTCACCCCTAAAGCTATGTTAGCCAAACACTAGGGAAATGCAGGTTGCACCTGAGGAAAGAAAACAGTGTTAGCTTCCTACCTGGGGGGAATCAGATACTTCCTGACTCTCTGGAAGAACAGAAAGAAGTAAAGCATATATATTACACATGAGTAGCTCACAAGTTTACCTCTACCTGACTTCAGATCAACTTTTCTGCAGCTGCAGGCTGTATAGTCTTCTTCCAGATGTGCCTCAGACATCCTAAAGCAGTATCTCCCATATGGAAGGAGGATCAGCTCTGGAACTGTCCACTGACTCCCTTATCGATACCTCTCAAATATCTTTTAGATCATTGCTCCATATAAAGCATCTTCCTTCCCATCATTACCTTTTCCATAGTGATAGAGAGCAAGAGGGAGTGTGAGGGGAGCGCTGTGTATCCACCCAGCCTGACATTTGGTTGTGTCTGCTTTCATACCTGCAGAGGAAGTAGCTGCAAGTGCTCCATTGCCGTTTAGTGTCTGACTTCAGGGCATATTAATATTTTTGAATATTTTGGCAACAGCAAACACGTGATGAGCATGCAGTGAGCTATCCCATGGAACCGTTCTAGCAGTGGCAAACTATGACTCACCTTTGCTGACTAAGCACTTCTTCTTATATATGGTTTCCAGTTGTACTTTATAAATGAGTTTAATTTACAGTGCATTACATGGCTATGCCTCTGACTCCCCATGCAATAATTTGTAACCTTTCCCTTGGTAGTTTAACTGCCTGTAATCTCTATTTCTCTTTTCTCTTCCTTTTTTTTTTTTGGTAACTTCTTGATAATCCAATCCAACAACTTCTTTCCCTTGCTTCTGAATAATAAATCCTTAGGTACTGTTTATTCACACTATCCAAGGTGCTTATTTTATTACTTTTTCTAATTTGGGTGACACAAACAGTATTAGTCTTCTTTGGAAGAAAATGCTCTACATAAACTTATTTCTTTAGATAAAGACAAAGCAATTAGGTTTGTCAGTGTAACTGGCAAATGGACTGCATGTCCATCATGTGCACTTGCAGTTCAGTTTGAACATTACTGTATCTCAAAGCATCTGTACAAAGAAAGTTTTAGTCACAGAAAATAAAGCAGCATCTTAATCAAATACTTCCAAGAATTTTTAGTGATTTGAAAAACACAACATGATCCTTTGGGCTGGAGAAAGTTTTCTAGAGAAAATATTTATATGAAGCAAATGACTTACTAGATGGCTATATGGGAAAAAAAAAAAACGAAAGGAATAGATGCCTCAATACTTCTTAAAATCTTGCCTGAGGTCCTTCTGCAGTTTCTCCATGAAGGATCACTTCAGCTTGTGAGATAAAATACCTGTGCTTTCCTTGCCTGGTCAATGGGATAGGAAAGAGAATGTGGGTAAGACAGTCCTGGTGGTTTTTGAGACAGTGAGGCTTGGTGGTCTTTCCTACCCATCAGATGAAAGTGCTTGCATTCAAGCAGAAAGTGAAAAAAAGATTTCAAGCTCTATAATAGTATCCTTTTCAGAAGAAACTTAGTCTTCACAATCTCATTAGCAACCTGAAAAATAACAGGTATGTAACCTAAGGCTAAAATGTGTGTGTGTGTGTGTGTGTGTATATGTGTATATATATGTATTTTAATGTTCTTATAATTAATTTTCCATATCTGATTCTTATGTCACTTCCCATCGCTTCAAAGACGAGATAGTTTGTACATCTAATAGATGACTCCACCCACACCAGCTGATCAAAAAATAAAATTATTTTTAATGACAATATTCAGCAATACATATTAAATGGTTTCTAGTTATCAAGGTGATGGAAACGTCTATAATTACGTGGGAAAAATCTATTTTGCTTGAGAAGAAATATAAAAATTCTGAATTTTGCAGTGTACTTAAGTATCTGAACTGCAGGCCAATTCTCTTATTCTCCACTTAAAGCTTTATGAAGTGAAGCTAGTGTTTTGCATAGTACCTGAATACCAGATGTCTTAAGGTTGTGCTGCATCTTAAATCTTCTGTTAAAATGTCCGTAAAACTTTAAAATGAAATTAATGCAACAAAAAATCATAGGTGTAATCTAGTTGATTGAATTTGGCCCTCTTAAACCATGTAAATAGAAGTTAGCTGATTTTATTAAAATATTTTATAAAACCTAGTTGGTGAGTGTGACCTGTGGTTCCTCCAAATGGTTGTATTGTTCTGTCTTCAGCTGATTTACATTGCTTTCCTTTATTGTCGTAGTTTTTTTCCCTATGTTCAAGCCATCATTGAAATATGAAATTTTTATTTGAATTACCTTACTGTCTTCTAAGCATGTTAGCCTGAGCGCAGAAATTTGTTTCTTTATCAGCATAGGCAGAAGTCAAGCAGAAGTTACAGTCTGCTTCCATAAGCAAGGTCTTCAGCATGGTCAGGTTCAAAGCTGGTGTCCTAAGAAGCATGGCAGAATTAAACAAGGAAGATAGCTTTCCTGGTTCTTCCTGGCCCTTTAGAAGTGCTTTTTTTCTTTTCTTTATTTAAGTGCCTAGCATCCCAAAGTTCATTTAAGTCCTCTTAATTACATTTAAAAAACTCAGTATTTTTTCCCTCTTTTTCCTTTTATTATTATTATTATTATTGGACTTTGTAGCTCTGTGGCCTGTGAATGTGTTGTACTTTGAGATTTTAGGATGTGAAGGAAGGTAGACTTGTTATATGATCAGCTGTAAACTGCAACTTTTCTGACCGTGACTTTGCAGATTATGGGCAGCAGAGAATACAAAGTTAATCACTGGAGAACTTATTTCACCGTTTATAGACCCTATATGTCTAGTCTTCATAAATAAGCAGGAGAAAAAGTATGGAGGAAGGCAATTAAAACCTCACTGTTTCAGTAAGATTAAAATAAAATTGGTAAGATTGCCGTTTAAAAAAATAAATACTTAGGATAGAAACGTCTCCTAAGTTTCTGGCGGTACGTTTTCCCTATCTTTTTTCCTCTATTCTTTGCCTATGCCCTTACCTTTGATAATATTTCCTTTTATGGTTTGTAATTTATGATTACTTTCTTAAAGAAAAAATCCTGACCTATTGTAAATGCATATTATTAATGAGGGATAATTGAAAATTGCCATAAAGTTAGCTTAGCTCCCCTCACTTTGATTTTTGGTCAGCTCTCTCTTTATTCTTGAGAGAGGATGCAGGACCTTACTGGCTGTAGTCCCAGTTCTGCAAATATACTTTTTACACTTGCAGTGCTTTTTACATTCCTCACATAAACACAGTTACATGTAGGCATATGTGTTTGCAGTACTGAGTCTAACTGAGATGAAATAATGAAGGAAAAATATTAGTTCTGGTAAGATTTGGCTTTTCTCCACTCATGTCACATCATTTCAAGCTAGGTTAGTGACCCTGGGAATGGGAAAGAAAAGTTCAGGATGTGGCTGCTTTCTCTTCTGAGTTTACTGAAAGTGTTCTCCAAGCAAAGTGGGAATTTTTTCTGGTAAGTTTATCAGAAGTAGCTGAGTCAGAAATCATAAAATAACTAACCTACATTCACTTGTAAGAAGCTCGGGCACATCAAACTCATTGTTTAATTAGTTTAACTGTTACAGGTTTATTGCAGCAATAAAACATGTCAATTCTAAAGCACTATTCCTTCTTCATAAGAGGGCAATCCAGAGGTTATCAAACCACTCTTCAAGAAATCAGGTGACTCTGCGCTGGTGTCAAACAGAAGGAGAGTATTTATACGCAATTGTAGAACTGATTCTGGAAAAGTATGTAATTTCGAGAGGTGACGTGCTGATCTACATTTTGCGTTTAAAAAAAAAAAAAAGTTAGAGTCCTGGCTTCACTGAAGTCTCACTTTGAATTACTGCTAGAATAAATATAGTTGATGTTGGTAGTCGTTGCTGAGTGTTGTTGAAGCTAAAGGAGGGGCAAGATCTTAATGTTTAGTGGGGAATTACTGATGTAACCCTTATGGGCATAGCTGAGAAAGTTAGCAATAAGGAACTGGATCAAGAAAGAAAATGGTTCTCAGGCAAAGTGTTTATGACTGCTGAGGACAGAAGGAAAGTCTAAAGGAAAAACTGAATAAACAAGTTCCAAATTGGTCATACAAAGCTGAGAAGAAATCAAGAGAGCAGGCTGAAATTAGAAGATGGTAACAAAGTGAGTAGTAGCTCAGGAGGGATATCTGAAGAACAATATTATTGATAGGAGATTTTGCACTGCCAGCTAAGCTTATTAAATCAGCAATTAGAGGAAATCCTGAGAGAAGAAAAGCAAGAGATTGATGTGAGGAAGAATACTTTGAAGAAGATAAAACATTGTTAAATAATATTGATTGGGTAGGTGAAAGAAAACTACCTCCATTAAAATCTAAAGTAACATCTTCCACTGAAAGGGTCAAGAAAAAGCCTTTCAGGTGTGGATGATGTATCAGTTTAACTTAAACTGGATGAGAATGCAGGCTAGAAAACTGGACAGTGACCTACTGATTGGGTGAGATTGACCTTGTATGAATGAAAGGTGACTGGAAGGAATGTGCAAATTATGAAGAGTTTCTGTAGTGCTGCATGTAAGCATGTTAAAAGCCACCTGGGAAAGGATTTAAAGGAAACAGAAGGTGAATAGGTAGGATAAGGCCTGAAAGGGTCTTAAAAGAGTGGATAGCAAACCATAAGGTCATGTTGAATAACACTGGGATAATCCAGGCAACAACTTTGCTGATTTTGGAGGTACTTAATGTGGTGGCTAAAATTAAGTTAAATTTTATGAAGAAGATGCTCCAGATGGGGCTTCTTCCAGAAACAGAAATGAATTGTTTAAATATCACAGTCAGAAACTGTGGTGAAATTAGCAGGAATAATGCTGGAGTGGATTGTAGAATGGATGGATGATGCTTTGGAAAATATTTTAAAGGAGTGCAATTCTGTGTTTAGAATTCTGTGTCCTTCTTTAGACTTGGAGAAAGAAGTCAGGAGAAGGCAAGTATATATAGAAAAGAGGACGAGTGGAAAATTGCAAAGAGCCTGGCTAGAGAAAGATAGGAGTGGACAGAAATGAGAATCAAACAAAATTACCAGTGAATAGACAAATGTAGAAACCTGTGGTTATCATGTAAACATTTGACAGGAAAAAGTCATTCATGATGATCATGAGGAGGATGGTGGTGGTATTCATAGTGAAGAGGGACTGTTGCAAAGAAATTATCCATGCAAAGAATTTAGAAAGCACTGTGGTGGAATAACTACTGTGGAATGAGCCATAAAAGCTGGAATACTTCATTCCTAATCATCAGTGTTTCTGTTCAGCATGTCAATATTTTCCAAAGCGAAATGTTTTTGGAAAGTACAAGAGACAGTGAACTCGGCTTCCATTGAAAATTCATTAAATTTGGTACAAAACTTCTATTTATACTTTTGAATGCTTTCTCTAGTTCCCTTTAGCATGAAACTAAAGGAGTCATGTTACAAATGCTATTTATGAAAAATAGTCAAAAGCTTTACATAGAGTAGAAATCAACAACTCAAAATTGCTTTATCTATTTCCATATAAATTAAAAATATATATTTATCTTATGTTGTTAAAAATGCATTCATGGTAAAGCCCCATGCCTTGTCTCGTTTCAGTTTGGCTTAGATAAATAGGGCATCTGTACTTACCGAGAACTGTAGGCTCTGTTATTCATCATCCTGTTCACTTTACTTTTTACATCCTTTGCCATGACCCTTTGTTTGTGTTTCTCCTTTAGAGTGTGTGCTCATCCAAGAAGAACTTGCTTTTATGTATGTTTGTGTTCAGTATACAGCTGTTTTAAAAGATGAAGATCATAGGAAAGATTTAAGAATATGTTCCTCCTGAAAACTCTAGCTTCGTATGTCTCTCTATACACAGCCATACAGGCATATATGCATACATGCTTCTGAAGGAAAAATGGCTTTTCTTGCTGTTGAGAGCAACTATTTATGAAATCTAGTAGGTGAAATCTTGTCCCCATGAAATCAGTGACAAGATCCATCCTAATTTCAAACGGGCTAGAATTTGGCCGTGTATCCTGTAGAGCAGTTTCTGCAAGTGTGAACAAGTATTTTCCAGTGGACTATAGGGGGGTTATTTGAGTGTAGGATAACATGCAACAAGTAGTTTTTGTTGGCAGTTGGAGAGGTAAGAAGTTGTCCCATTGCTTTTTTTTTTTTTTTTTTTTAAATAAGGAGTTCACTTCAGTCAAAGGTACCACTGAAGAAACAAAAATACTTCAGGGCTGCTGGATTCTCTTCTCTCGTAGCCCAAGAACACAATCTGAATTTTGTTCCAATAGATGAATAGAAAAATATTCTTGAAGGATTAAAACAACAAAAGCACTGAACATCTCATATTAGTTCTTCAAAAGCACCTAATAGCTTTAGGAGCTGTAGTCACATTAACATGCGTTGAAATACGGGTCTTAATGTACATATATTCTTTCTAACATGGGATTGTGGTACTTACGAAAAACTTCCCTATTCACTTACTTCAAATTAAATGGAATTGAACAAGATAACCTTGTATGGTGTTTAAAGAAATTATTTTATCAACTTCCATGTTTAGAAATGCGTTCACAAAAATAGTTAATTTTCATTTACCGAGACAAAAGCAGTTGATATGGCAGAACACCCAAACAAAATGTATAATGCCGTCTGGTTATTTTGAACAGCAGGTGTTAGTGACCTGGCAAAAAGCCTCATGGTATATAACAAGGAGTATTTACTCTTCTGTCTAAATGTTTCGACTAAACAGCCTAGTAATTGATTCAGAATTACTCTAACACTGCAAACAGTTCTCATGGAGTCTTTGCATCCTTGCCACTTTAACACAGTGCACAGTGAACAATGCAAAAATGCCAGCTGCTAGGCTTGCATGCTATAAGAGGCATAAGGAAATGGGTCTCTGATTCTGGTAGTTTACAATATTGGTACATAAATAAAGCGCCTGATTCCAGTCCCACTAAGATCCATTTACACTGAATGTAGTTGCCATGAAATATGGGAGACAGAAAGTGTAGATGAGATCAGAATCAAGTCTAATCCCTGAAGTTAACATGAACATAGGACATTATTGCCATCATTTTTCTATCTCATCGTCTCTCTCATCTCTCTCAAAATTATTTGTTTTTCTTTAACACTTATAACCTGGCTGCACCTCACCTTGCTATCAAGAGACTAACAACTCTGCTTTTGAGGTTTTGAAAATCAATTTCTATTCCATATTGGAATAAACCTAGACTTTTGGCATATATTTTTGAAGCAGAATCACACCAAAACATTCATTTTGAAACTGAAAGCTGAGTTTGTCTTTTCAGTCCCTCCTCTCAGCCTCAAAGAACACCCTCACCATTTAAAAATTCAGACAATGTTGTCTTTAGTTGCAGATATTCCAAACCAGGATTAGTTACTACTCTTTGCATATTACGTTAGTTATTTCTCCTTTAAATCCTTTGTCAATCTTGCCCAAACAACACTTTCTTAATCTCCAGTTTCTTACCCTAAATCTCACTCCATCTTTTTCCTCCTTTTTTCTCCCATACAACCCCGCACTCTTTTTCACTCACATATTTTCTTCTAGTTCAGCAACATTTTATTTTCATGAAGCATGTGACCTTCCCATGCCCCTACCATTATCTCCTGTTCATCTACAACCCACTCTGATGCAGCTCTGTTCCTAGATGGAAGAGTTCCTCTTGGAGATCTCTTACTGAGAGTTTTGACAGGTTAAAAGACTGAATGATGGTGAGACTTGACAGCTTATTATATGCCAGTTCGCCAGTGCCATTTTTCTTTTTCCTTTGGAGTACAGTTCCAGTACTGAGATGCTTCCAGGGATAAGATTTCAGCTGTACCAGATGACAGTTCTTTCTGTTTGGTACCTTTCCAAAATCTGTTGTCTTAAGTTCTGTGCCATGTGTTTGTTTAAAATGCTGAGCTTACCTCTAGCACAGCATTTTTGGCTAGCAATGCTTGTTCTTCTAGATGCATCTTCCAAAACCTGTATTTTCAGTTTTGCTGGAAAATGTACCTGAGCATATGTTCCACAGATGAATTTGCATCTGTGTCGTGTGTGACTGCGCAAGTGAGGAGGCAGGCAGAACGCATGTCAGAATTCACATTTAGTGAAGGAAGGAAAATTACTGGCTAATCTCAGGAGGTATTTTCCATGAACCATATCCTGCTAGAGGTCTACAGAATGGCTCTCTGTGCAGCTATACACATTTTTACTTTCTTGTATAGGTTCGTATCTGCACTGAGCACACTCAGAGGGACCTACTTTGTTATGACATACAGATAACTTTTCCCCTGCGATACACATTTAATTTGAGAGAGCCTAGTTCTGTAAAACTGTGTTAATAGGAAAAGATCTGTTTAACCATCCCTCTGGCATCTTAGTGCTAGTTTTCTGTTAGGGGAAAAACATTGTCTGCTCTCCATACTTACTATGATCGTTTTTACTTAGTAGATATCTAAAATTACTTCTGTTTCTTCTCATCTAACTTCTCCAGCTGCTTATATTGTACAGGTATATATGACCACCTGTCTAATTTATTCCATGAATACAACCCCCCTCAAACTTAAATATACTTTATTCCTTTTATGCTACCTTTCTTCTTAACTTTATGAAAAATGCTAACTTACTTTGTTGTCATCTACTTCTGTGTTCCTGGCCACATCTGAACTTTTGTTTGTTCTGTTTTACTAATTATATGTTAGAAATCATTGGCCCAACAGAACCCACCAAGACAATGCCCAAAACCAGAAAAATGGAACTTTGTGCTGTGAATGTGCTGGCTGCATTAAACTGTAATCTGCCATGCCACACAAGCGCCAGGAAGCCTCAACCATTTTTAGCCCTGGACTTAAAAATAAGCTTCTTTATCAAAAGTTTTGAATTGTTGATACATGTGACTTTTTTCTTTTATTTAATTTCATTTCTAAATAAATGCAGAATTAAGATAGCATAATAAATCTTTTCCTGCAAGATTTCAATGCCAGTTTTGAAAATCCAGGCTTTTAATTCATGTTATAAATTTAAGTTATCTTTCAGGTTTTTTTTTTTTAAGCATGTTTTCCCTTACTTCCACTAATAACTTGCATTTTATTCCACATGTTTAAATAGAGGATCTGCCCCCAAAACATATGCATCTTAACCAGACTCTGAAGCCCTGGGTCCCTAAACACTGAGAAGATGTTGGTCTACATGAATCAGAACTTTTCAGAAGGATAACTCCTTCATTCCTCCTATTCTGTAATTGCTTTGCTCATTAAGAGATTGCTCTATTAAATTTGTATTTGTATTTTTTATTTGAAAACATAACTGTATAATGTCTCGCTGGGACTCTGCACCATTATGATGAAAGATACAAGTGCAGTCTAAGACAGGCATGTTTAATTAGTGAGCAAACTTGACATTTTCAGTGTTTGGACTAGACAGGGAAAGAGCCAAGAGCAAACTAGAGGGTGGTGGGTTTTTTTTTTTTTTAAGATTGCAGACAGAAAATAATTTATTGAACTCAAATGAAAATGAAACTTCTCTACGTTCGTAGTGGATAAAAAGCCATTAGAGTTTAGATTCATTACTTTATCACAAATCTAAATCTTCCAAACAGGAAGTAGGAGCAAACGTTGTATCATTTTTGAGTGATAACCACTTAGAAATTCTGTAGTCAGCAATGACAGACCCGCATCTTCATTAACAGACTATTTAACTTGGAGTCACCCTCTGTAGAAATCCAGAATTACCTTCTCACATCTATTTTTTCCTTTGATAAAAATTGCTGTTCTGAATATTATTATTCATTACTTGCACCGTGATAGCACGGCGCTTACCGTATTATGTAAAACTGTCAGCACTGTACATGTTTCTCATTCTCTCCTCAGTCACATCCAGATCATTCGAGTGAAACACCTGGCTTGCCAAAGAAGATAGTTCTGAGTTCTCATCCTCCTTCTACCACTTAGTGAACATTATATTTACTTAATTTGTAGTGAAGTTGTGACAAGTTCAAATGTATCCTCCTTCTGGATCTGAATGTTTCTGGGGTTGAAAGGCTGATGCAGATAACCTGAACCCATTCTCCAGAGGAATCTCTTTGTCCCAGATTGTTATTCCTCTGTCTGGACACGTGTTCAGTTTTCCTCCATGTAGTGTCGCTCAGTAGACTATGTGTACCAAGTCGTACCTGCTGACTAAGAATCGGACTTTGCTGTTCCAAAACCTGCAAACAGCAGGCTGCGAACAACCATGCTTCTTGCTTCATCCACGTGCACTTTTTTTATGATTAAACCCTTCCCTTCTCAAATGCTTGTGCATATACTTCCATTCTGGCTTTTTACAGCACTCCTCAGGCTGGTATAAAGAAAAAGCTGGGTTAATTGTTCAGCCAGGCAATCATGAGAACTATATCAATAAACAAATGTTGATAAACAGGGGGACAGATGTCAGAGAGTGTGTATAAAGTCAGGACATGTGGAAGGGGTCTGGGGGTGAGGCTTATTCTCAAAGCAACTCCAGCTGCCTGAGGAGATGAGGGAAATGCTGTTACTGAAGTGCATCAGCTTCTGCTGGCAGACTTTACCTCCTTGGGAGTGGGTACAGCAAGCCCCGCTCATCTCCCAGCTAGCAACCCCACTTCTATATGTGCAAGTCCCATCAATATATAGAGACGTTGGCATCAAAGAGTAAGAAGGTGTTTAAAGACAAGCTTTGTATATGCTACTTTCTGGGTGAGAGAATGAATGTAACTACAGCGCTTCCCTACCAGACTTCTACATGTTACATTTACGAGAATAATGTTAGGACAAGAGGCAGAGGAACATGATTTAACTATCTTCCGTGGAAGCCACAGAAGAAAGTCAGAAAAGAAAGGAGGCAGCATGCCCCTGAGGAAAGCTGCCTTTGGGAGAAGTGTTGCATTTCAAAGTTACATTTTTGTGAGTCAGAGTCCTGAGTGTGGATGCCTCAAGTTGTTTGGGAAAGGTGTTCAGTTGTTATGCATGCTAGATAAATACCTGAAGAGATACCACTTTAAGTATTTTGAAATTTGTTAAAATAATTAGTTATTACATCTTTTTAACTGCTAATCAGCTGCTTAATTAATGGGCTTTGGGTACCGCATGATACTAATGAACTAGTACTTCTTCCTCCTTTGACTGCCATACATGTTGGAACAGGACAGAAGGCAAAATAAATGAAATGATCTGTGGGGGCTTGGGTTTTTTTTTGTTGTTGCCCTTTTTTATGAAGGTTGCAATATCTGACCTTGCTTAACTAGATTTTCAAAACAGTTTTAAAACCAGCTTTCCCAGCATTTAGGATCAATAATTGGACTCCTTTGCAGAATTGGTCTGTGCCAAAAGTAGGGACCAGGTATTTGGAAAAGAGCAACTCATCTTGCAATGCAGATGGTCAGATTTCAAGATTACTTAACATATAATGTGCTGAGCTCTGACTGACGCTATTCCTTATGCTCCAAATTGGAGCTGAAAATATTGCATTACTATAAATACTTAAGAACATCCATCTTTATTTGGAGGAATTCTTAATAATTTTGATGTCTCGAGTCTCTTATTTTGCTCCTCCTGATTTTTTTTTTCAACTGTAAAATATTTATCAAAAATGTACAGATTTCTTGGGAAAATTATGAGAGATACAGCACCATGGGACAGATGCAGCCCACTCTTAACTAGTAGAAGATGGTGGCAAGGAGGGAAAGAGAGCATGTGCCTCTGTTTGACTGTTAATATATGATATATTGCAGAAAACACTGAGCAGTGCTAAAGGTGGAGAGGAGGCAGCAGCCTCAGTCCTCCAGGGACTTAAAAAATATTTCATACTGCAGATTAAAGATCACACATCAGAGGAATTCTTAAATGTAAAACACAACGAAAATTTTCTAAATTCTGTCAAATCAGTGTAATTTTGACAGCTAGGTATATGTATGTGTCTGTGTGAACTTCTATGTGCTTGAGAATGTTGGGAAAAAACATGCAAGTTTTCAGTTGTTTAATTAATTTGATTTATTTCATTTAAATCAGTTGGACTATCTTTTACTTAGCTTTAAATCTTTTACCCCCAGCTGTACATATGTCATCTTGCTATATCCTTTCAAACACAAGGACTAAGGATCTTTATTTTTTTTTCTTTTCATGGTTGTTTTTTATAAAAATGATGATCCCAATCTGGTCAACAGGAAAAGTATAAGGGGCAAATAGTGTCTCAGTTCAGGTTCCAGGAAATTCTAAAAAGGAGTTTAAATATATGGCTTTGGGTTTTTCATTCAGAGTGGCAAAAGCTAAGCTCAGCTGTGTGCTCTGTGCCTTGTAAAAGTAACTCACTGCCCCATAGTAAGAACCCGTGGAGTTAGTTCTGCAGTATATTGGGAAAGACGTTCTAGTGAGGTCTAAAGGCAGCATAAAACATTCACTTGACATTTAACAACCTGCTAAAATAGCAAATGTAACAGGGAAGACTGTCAAATTCATAGCAGTGGTATATTGCTTATTCAATAGCAAAGGCACACTGTATTATGGTATGGCATAAATCAGTGAGATATTAGTTGAACTTTTCACATAGAACATGTTTTCAAACTAATACACCTGTATGGTGAAATTGTTTGATCAAATTTCAAAAAACTGTACCTGTTTGTTAAAACCAAATAAAACTGGGAAATCCCTTAGGTTAAGAAAGATATTGGTGTATAGCTCTCTTGGTAATCCCTTTGTTGTCTTTCTCAGATGCTACCAGGCTTCAAAACGGGGTAGTCCTGAAATTAGATCTCTCTACTTCCAGGACAGTTGTTCAAATCTGGCCAATCTTAGTTGGGTATAGTCATTACTATCTGAAAATTAGTGACAGTGGGCTAACCTTTTTTATTATTATTATTTTTTTTTTTTTATTTGGAGAAAATCATCGTATCTCAAATACAAACAGTGCAATCGTTTGTGACTTGGACGTTATTCACTGGCTATCAGTAGAGAAGTTAGAAGCTGAATGAATAGAAATACTGTCCATTCATTACTAACAATGAGTGATAATAAAGGACTGTAAGACCAAGTAGTGTTAGCCTTGTTTTTCCTAATGTAATGTATGTTTAACCCAAGATTTACTCAAATATTTCTAATTTGTCCCAAAAAATATCCAAGTATACGCAATAGAAGGTTATTTACATTGAAAGAAAGGCTTCTCCTGAATTTCCTTTGTTTATTACCCTTCTTTTTCCACTTCTTTCTTATTCCATAAAGCTTTTTATCCTCATCTTCTCTTTCTTTGCTACGTTAAAGGCCTTGTGCTTTGGATTTAATTTACTTCATCACAAAAGGTTATAGATTCAGATTCACAGGACTTTATACTCCCTTCAGTGTTGTAAATGACTGAGTAACATATAATATAAACCATATGGGCTGGCAGATTCAATCTGTGGGTTTGTGTCTACTGTTACTAGTTCTATGTAATATTAGTTAGTAGATCACTAAAGTGGGTATAGTTAATTTTGGGGTTTGATTCCTGTGGGCATTTTCTTCTCAACTGGCAATAGAATTTTCATTCTGTGGGAATCCATCATTCTTTGATGGGTAATGAGTGATTTAGTAGAAAGAGGCAGGAATAGTTCAATTTCTCATACGCTTCTAATTCAGGGTTAGTGGATGAAACAGAAGAACCTACAGAACCTTAGAGGAGAGCCCTTAGGAATTAGCTAAGGCCAACTTTCTTTTCTGTGAAGTTGTTTTTTTCATTATATCTGACATTTTTGAGGGTGAGCTTTGTTACAGACTATTAGCCTATGGCACTGGGCTGGGAAGATGAAACTTCACTGAGATATAGAACACAAAAAGAGTGAAGAATTGAAATTACAGGGTTATTGGTATCTTGTTGTCAAGGTAGCTTGAGGTTGGTTTTGCACTGAGAGGAACTCAGCTTGCTTTTATGTGATACTGCAAAATGAATTCAGTGCCCAGTGTGCCCCAACACTAATTAACAACAAAAAACAACAAAACTTTCTAAAAACAAAGGAAAAAAAAACACAGTTCTTTCTAGCTTTCTCTCACTGCTTAGCTATTGTCATGCCTCTCTGAAACCACTATTCTGATTTATACAGTTCAGGGCTTTAAATGTGATTGATTACAGTATGTATCAGCTGTGTCCTGGATTTTGTATATTCATGGAAGGAACAGAAAAGATAATTTTGCATCAAATCATTACCTGATGTTACCTGGGGCATTTAAGAAGAGTCAGGTTCCGGATTTTACTGACATTGACTTTGAAGGGAATAATCCCATATCAGCAAGGAACTAATACTTACCTGGATAGCTGTTCAGCAGCTTATGAGGTAACAAACAGAAGACAGTCATCACTCTTAACCAACTTATTAAATAAAGGGGAATCCAAGAAAGGAAATTTCTAGGAACATTTATGAAGAAACTACTGAGCAGCCTTGAGGCAGCTTTGTTCAGCCTTCTTCAATAAATGCCTTCAGGGGAATTAAGCCAGCAAGTGGATACCTGCTATCTGGAGGAGGTAGCAACAGGAAAGAATTCAAAATCATCTTGGCAAATATTGTCTGGAAAATAAAAGTAGAATACTGTCCAGTACGGGTATATTCAAGGTACTGTGTATGTGTATATTCAAGGTAGGCAGGACCACAGGATAGGGAATAAATGGCTTGGCAGCAGTTTGCATCTGAAGTCATAAATTTAATGCAAGTTATCAAAAGCATTGTGTTGCAAATGAAGCAGGTGTTCTAAGCAATGGCTCAGCATATGCATATCGTAGACTTAAGAACTATTTTTCTGCTGTGCTTGTAGTTACTAAAGCTTCACCTGTGCTGTTATGTCCAGTTTTGGTTCCTAAGTGTTAAAAAAGCGTGAATCAATACAAGAATTTATGCATATTTAAAGATTTGTCTCAAACCTCATTAGTTTTCCCTCTTTGAAGGTGAATGACTCAATTCTTCAGCCTGTACTCATAGCTATGTTTCTTGGACCTCTAATCTGTTTTTCTCCTATGAATTAGGCCTTTGCATATGTAAAAAAGTTGCTGTAAAAAGAAGACACTAATCTATTCTATGTTAATGATGAATTGAACAAGCAATATTGGATTTATTCTGCAACAAGGAAAATTCAAACTAGTTACTACAGAAACCTTTCAGTGGTAGTGATAGGGATGCACTGGAATAGAGTGCCTGGGAGGGGTTTGGAATCCTCATAGCTGGGAGTTTTTAAAAAGACAGTGTAGACAAACATCTGTCGGGACTGCTGTGTTTGATCTTGCCTTGGGACAGAAGGTGGATTAAACGACCTCTTCAGGCCCCTTCTAGCCCTGTTATAAGTCTATAAAATCATGTTTAAGCTCCCAGGGGAAAAAAGAACTATCCAAGCATGAAGAATCTTCCACAAATGATCTTTAATATTTTCACTGACAACAATTTGGAAGAGGTATCAGTGTATGGTGAGGAACAGTGCGATAAAACTAACAACTAAGCAAACTACCATTAATCTGTACTTTCTTAAATTGTAATCCTACATAAGCACATTTCTAGGCTACCTTTATGCACTGTGACTTAAAGCTTCTTCTAGAATACAAAATTAAGGTTATGTATTTGCAGAATGAGAGTCTTATGAAAAGATAAATGACATTTCTTTATCCTATTGCCACAGAATTGCTCCTAGTCTCTCCAAGACAAGCCTGTAAAGAGTGTTTATTGATAAACTTGACTCAGAATGGAAAATGGTGTATCTGTAGAAGACTGTGGAGGACCATGTGACTTGTATGGGGAAAAAGTCGATGTCCTTATTTCATGTCTCTACAAAGACAGCAGAAATTTAACTTGAAAAGAATTTGTCTGCAAAGGTGTGCTCACTAAAGGAGCTCATGTCTTCCAAAGTTCTCCAGAGCAGTGGTTTTCAACCTTTTGCAATGTTAAGACCCTTAAATTCCACTGAAGATGTTGACTCTGGTATGGTGAAATGAAGCCTATTGACAAAAAGTTTGGTACTAAGGGAACTGCAACAGTAAGTAAATAAATAAAAGCAGCTGTGATGAAGTCAGAGCAGATTACTCAAAACTTTGTGCAGTTGGGTCTTCCACATCCTCCAAGGACAAGGACTGCACAACCTCTTTAGGCAACACATTCCATTGCTTGACCATCCTCATGGTTTTATAGAGATTTACCACTTCCACGCATTATTTTTTTTTCCCAGAGCAAAAGAAAATTGTTTCCTTAGGAACAACAGTGTTCATGCAACAGCGTCAATTGAAATTCTCTATGTACTTTGGAAATATTAATCTTTATTAACAAATGATTGTGACTTCTATCTTTCAACTGCCTTATCCTAATCTAAAAAAGGAGTGATAATGCTTACTTGCTTTGAGTATTTTGAGAACCTTTGGTGAAAGCTGTATTTATGTTAATTAAGATTAATCTCTTGCAAATAAGGATATTTTACTCTTGCATAAACAAAGTCCTGCTATCCTTTTTTACATTTCAGATATTAAAAACTGACAAAGTAGTAACTAACTCAAGGACTAATTTAATAAGAAAATGCAACTCCTATTATCTCTTACTGAATTAAAGAACATTGAAATTATCAAAAAGATTCATCTAATGTGTTGAAAAAGGCCTTATACATTCATCCCATTGAAAAGAATTGTGCTATTGAATTTCATTGCTTTCAAATAAGTTGGTTCTGGAAATAAAATTAAGTATCAGGATACAGGAAGAAAAATAGCTCATTTTGTATCATCAAAATGGAAAAAACAACAAAGACTTGAGTACACTCCCCACACATGTGAAAAGCTTTTTCTGAACAACTACATTAATTCATCTCTACAAGGAAACAGAGGAGATAAATGGTTCCTGTATCTTCAAAGACAACAACTTTGCAATAACTAATATTCTTGAAAGAAAATTGATTATCATTCTTTTTCAAAGAGTGTAATATAATTTTGGAGTATATTCTTTTTTCTGAGTAATTTACATAAAATATTAATTTCAAGCAAATTACTAAAAGAATCTCTCAAATTCTGGTTCAGTGTTCTTATCAATCAAGAATTTAAATGAAGATGCTATGAATAAACACATGCAAATCATACACATGCTGCAGAAGAGCAAAACACTTATAGAATGGTACAGTGAGGAAAAAGTAGCACAGAGTCAATATCTAGCTGTGCACAAGTGTAAGATGGTGCTTACACTCAGATGGTGCTCAAGTCTGCTTTGTGTACTGTCCTTGCAACCGTATGGTGTCACAGTAAAACACAAAATGCAAAATTTAATGGATGCCAACCTGCTGAGCTTTGTCTGCACATACACCATTCATATCAAAAGGAGCTTTGCTGTTCAGAAGATTTAAGAATCAAGCTAGAAAAATAGCCCGAAAGGAAATCTATTATGTGTTATAGGTCACCTGGTATAGACAAGCTATTCTAAGGAGCTCTTCATCTTGCCTAGGAATCAAAATCTTTTACTGAAGCTGATTAAGGCTTTTAACTGCGAACATCCATGGCCTGAAGAATGATTTCTCCAAGCTGTTCAGGTTGTGTTAAAGATATTTTTGGTTTGGAAGAATTCTTCTAATCCCTTGTAAATCAAGCAGTGAACTTCCATCTTGCTATAAAGAATAACAGGACAGATATCTTATTTGCTGCCAATTCCACACTGGCAGTGTGCTCACTGCTGCACAAATGGTAAAAGATATGCGACCTCCTTTATTCATTAGCAATTGTTTGAAGCACAACTGTAAGCCCCCTTGCAACACTTAACAGGGCTTTTCTAACACATGCAACACCTTCAGAAAGTAGCAAAATGTTTTCTTGTCAGTGAACCAGCTGTAATATGCTGCTCTGAATTTGTGCCCTAATTCTCCTGCATAAACCATGTGAAACATGCTACCTTTGATAGCAATCTCACCTTGCTCTTTAAAAATAGCTTAGCATATGACTTAATGTGTTCGTCGTCTTTATCTCATTGCTAACGTTTGTATCCTTTTCTGGGATATATAAGAGCTTTTAAATTATTTATGATAGCCGATGTTACTGAGAACTATATGAAGCAAAATGGCAGACTTCAATAAAAATGTAGTCATGTTATTTATCAATTTTTGTCTCCTAAGAATCACATGAATAGAAATGTGTCTTGTTTTGCTTATTTTGCCAGTTAGGAGATAGAGAAGTTAAACAACTTTCCCAAGAAAGGCTATATCAGAGTTACAACCAGACTGCATACGTGATTAACTTTATCATAGTAAGATGAGGCATTTGCATAAGTGTGTCCAGTGTCCCGATAAAGTAAATCTTTGCTTTGGGCTCTTGTGTTAAACAATAATACAAAGTAGCAGAGGATAACCTTAAGAACCCTCTCAAATTACGCTTGCTTTTCTCTCTCCCTTATTTTTGTCTATGTCCTTGGGTCCAGTGTGAGAAAACAGTCAGTCCTCAGCAGAAAGCAAATGGGAGAGCACTCTTGCATCTTACAGTTCATGGGATTTACACGCTAATATTTTTTAACTTCTGTGTAAATAAGCTTTGAGATAAATGAAAAAGAACTTTTTTTTTTTAAACTTCTCTGATAATTAGATTTGGAGCCAGGGAGACTTATCTGTAGAACATAAGAGTATGAAAGAGTTTCAGCCAGCATTAGGAGACTGCAGTTGAACTGGGTTGCTGATCAGGACAATAAAGTCACTGCTGATTTCTTACTTAACAGAGAAAGCAGTCCAAGGACTCTTTTTCTTCTCTTTGCCCTGAAGTGAACTGGCGCTCCAGTCATGCATGACAGAGAATACTAAAACAACCCTCACTCAGGATCTTTGTTCATCTGGCAGAAAGGCTGACGTATGTTGGGCTAGGATTTCCTCCACTGTGACATTTCTAGGAGTCTAAGACACAACGGATACAGCTGCACGTGCTGAGACAGCTTGTGCAATCAAACCTTGTAGTTTTGATGGACGCATGGCATTTAGGTCTATTGATCAGTGACACAATAACAAGGAAAAAAGGCATTAAGATACTTTATTGTCAAGCCACAGAGGATTTCTTTTTTTCTTCTGATGGCAACGTTTAGGGGGAAAACATCTGCAATGTAATGGAGAAAAGCATGTCAAGTTATAACTTGTTTAAAATATATTTGTACTCTTAGTTTGCTCCAAGAAAAAGAATTTTGGAAACTTTTAACATGCCAGCAACCTGATCTGTCACCTGTCATACTGAGTCAAGTTGAGGAAAAAGTGTATTTCCTGATAGCATTTCATATTTTTCTCTGTACAATCTCAGCAAAAACAGTCTTTGCAAACATTCATATTCTACATTGTTAAACTGAAATTTTTGCCTAACTGCAAGACAACCTATACATCTTTGTAATCTTAGACAATCCAGTTTCTGACGTATGTCCCTAGTGAACTGCAAGCTGCTGCCGTCCTCCTCCTCTCTCCCCCCTCCCCCCAGCTGCCAAACAGTAGATTCTTGCTGTATAACCAAAAATCAGGTCTGAGAGCTAGCAAACTTACTATTTCTAATGATAAAAACCAACACATGTGGCAGTGGAACTTTAGACCGTATGTTTGTTTTTGCTCTTGCAGAAGTTCTGTGTTTCTGAAGAAGAGAAATTTCCAAACATATATTTATATTTGTTTAATCTCTGCTTGCAAACTTTATTAGGAAAAGATGATGTCCTTCACATCACTGAGCTTCATTTTCACTTCTTGTTAACCAGTTGGTGGGGAGAGGTTTCTGCCGGTTGGTGACACGTCTCAGGTGACAGGTCATACCAATCTCACTTGATATTTGATATACCAATATTTGATATACCAATCTCACTTGATAGAGGAAAGATGCTTGTGTCCCTAGGTGAGCAGACGGTCTGAAGAGCTGATGTGCAGCATGTGTTTAGGAACACAGTCATATGAGTTAGCCGATGTAGGTATTTCGGTCATTTGCCATAAATCCTGAAACATTGTACATTGTTTGCTGAGTGATCTAGTATGTTTAGACCCTAACTATTAGTTGTATCTCAGATGTACACCTGGAGCAGTTATTTTGTGTCAGAAACTTAAAGTAACTACGTCAGCACTTATCATTTTACAGATCATGGGTGTTTTTCATGTTAAAGGTGGTATATCTAGCATGCATGTAGATGGTAATCTCTGTATCTACGTAGCTTCCTGACAGCAGTATCATGGAGCGTTTAAGCTGCGTGATGATCATTCTGTTACCATTCCCAGGCACACCCTGGGAAATGAGGGAGGGAGAAGAACAAAATGAGAAATATTCTCTTTGTCTTTACGTGCTTTCTTTCTCTACTTCTATGTTTATCTTTTGCAAACTAGGATCATAGATGAGAGCAGCCAAAATGAATAAAACTTGTCTTTCTCTTCCCAGCCTAGAGCACTAGTGTTTCCTCCTCTCTTTTGCAAACCTGAGACTATTTCTTCACGTTGTACAGCGTATGCACAATACCAACAACTTTTATTATAGAGCTTTAATGTGTTATAATAGCACTTCATATAAATAGCTACTTTGTCTGCTGTATCTCAGAGTTGCATAAGTGTGACTTAGTATATTTATAACTGCTCAAAATATTCACAATTTCCGATTTTCTGTCTGCAGGTAGTTTTTGTAATTAACTAAAATGGGAAGTACAGTTCTTCTTATGACTTCAGGAGAATTTAAAAAAAAAAAATTATAATGTTCCAAGGTTTCCAGCAAACATAGTAAAGTAATGAAACTTGATATTGAAATATTCCTTGGAGAAGACTAGTTCTATTGCTTAGTTTGAAAAAAGAAATGCTGCGGTTAAGGAATTTCTTTTTTATTTTGTAGGTCGCAAGAAAATAGCTCCTAAAATAACTGTGCACATCTTTCACATGCTCTGGAAATCGTGGCACTTTCCAACTAAAATTGCTGTTCTACTTTTCTTGTTATTTATTTACTTGTTTGCTTTATTTTTAAATAGAAAATCCAGTGTCCTTGTAACCCTGGGCCTCTTGGCAGAAGAGGGAGGATTGCAAGCATCAGAGGTGCCAGAGGATAGCAGTCATTTCTCTTCCTGGCCCTCACTAAGTGTATTCTTAGATGTGCAAGGCATTCTTAGATGGCTACCTTTTCTATAGAGAAAATAACACATGTATAGGTGAGTGTAACCTTCTGCCAGGTGCCAGCTGCTACCTGCAGCTGAATTTCCACTTCTGACTCCTGGAATCTGAAATGAGCTCGCCTTTGCCATCTTCGTGGATAGCTTTTCTTTCTCTCTTCTCCATCCTTGGAGTGGCACACATTTTCTTTCTGGCAAAGAGAAAAAACAGTCAAAAGGAATCTGGAAAGGCCATTCCCATTTATATAAAAGAAACTGAATAACCTAAGACAGCACAACAGCTTTTGGTGAAGGTAGCAGTTTGAAGTAATTATATAATTACAATAGTTAGGCACTTCCAGCTTTCACTCTCCACCCACGCACCCATCCACCCACCAATATAGCCTTTTTTTTGGAAGTGGGGCAGATATTGTGAAACCCGGTGAGCCCTGGCACCATGAACCCGTCCAGCACAGCTGCTACCTCTCACGGGTCTGCATGGTCAAATCTGCACTGCTGCAGACTTGGCGAAGCCTTTGCAGGCTTCCCCGCAAGGTCCACTGTGCAGGCTGCCAATCTCACAGACACGCTTTGTACCAGGAACAGAAACCACTGGTGCAGCCTACAGAAATCAGGATCCTTAGGCAGAATTTCAGCTTCTTAGGAAACTTTCTTCTCCTAGAGCACAGCGCCCTTTTCTTTTGGCTGAAGTCAGTTGTATTCCAAAAACCAAAGTCTAGCATTATAAAGATGTGGATGACCTGTTTTCCCCCGCCTTATATTCGACATAATTCTTGTACAGTATACAGTACTCTAATATTGCTTATTGATTCAATGTAAAAAAAATTACAACCTACCCAATAGATAGCATAATAGGTACTCTATATCAAGATATGAAAACAAGACTTACCAGATTTGACTGTTAAAGTGTAGAATTCTCTGCTCCCTCTTTTTTGACTCTGAAGTTACATGTGGTCATGAAATCAGAAGTAGTGTTTGCTAAACATTAATTAAGATTAGGTAACTCAACAACTTACTACTTATAAGACATGAGAGAAAGAGGTGTCAACTCTTCTCATTGCTAATAATAGCCCATTGTTTGATTGATGGCATATAAGAAATAAGTGACATATGGAGTGTAATTACTGTACACCTAAAAGGTTATGCACTTATTGGATTTAGAGTAAAGTCTCTTGAACTGGTTTATTTGTTATCACAAAGAATGTCAGACCATTAGCGGTGTTCTTTGCTTTTTACTCCAGAGCAGATAATAGAAAAAAATCTTTAAATATAACTATCTGCTGCAGGTCTGAAATACTGTGCCTACATGAAAATAAAAACAAACACATGAAACCATGGCAATGATGAATGCACATGTTGCACTACTCTAAAGCATGGAAAATGAAAATGTGTGTATTGAATCAAATGAATTCTAGTGTTAGTATGAGTTATGCAGACAAATCATTTCCCAAATAAGGAAAACGAGGAATATTTTACTATTGTATACTTCCATCTGACTTTGTTACTTAAAGGAATAAACCTGGGTTTATTGTAATTACATCTTCAACTGAAAATGTACTGAAGAGTTTGAAGCTCTATGCAGTTTCAATTTGAAGAAGGTAGTATAGTGTGCTAAATACATTTAAATTAAATATACACCAAAGAAAACTAGACTGGTTAAGTTCTAATGCTTACTATAATCAATATATATAAATATGTAATTTTTTCAGCACATAAGTAAGCATGAATTTAGTCATATGCATGTGGATACTAAATGAATATTATTCAACCTGACTTTAATCTTAAACTGCTCCATGTTAAATATATATCTTAATTACTGGGGCAAATCCTGTAATCTTACTCCATATGAACAGTACCTTAACTCTGCAGTATGTAGTTTTCTGCCTTACCATTAGACTGTGTGACCATTTTGTTGTTAGTAGATTCTGTTTGCTCCAATGCTGACCCTTAGGTGCCAAGGACAAGGGAATGCCTGTGCACTGCTCAAGGCAGGACTCGCAATTCAGGTTGTTCTGGAACTCCCATCTTTATCCTGGCTTATTCAGGGAAGATTTGGATGAGAAATGACTATACTGCTGACAGATTATAGGTCTGCTAGTTGTGGACAGAACATGCTTCTGTTTTGTGGCCTGCTTTATGGAAGGAACCCTAATGCAAATAGGAATTAACTTTTCTATTTTAAAACTCTTCATAGATTTCAAAGTATTACAGCTGCAGTTCATTGTTCTTGTAACAAAACTCATGCAGAATTACCCAGTCTTGTAGATATGTATTCACTGTGGACAAAGCTTTTTCTGTGTGTTCTATGTATGTGCGTGGATATTCTCTAAGAAGCAAAACACAGTACCTCAGCATCTCAGCTCCAAACATTTAATGTTCTCTTGTGCACTCCCCTTGGAGCATATGGCTCCTGGAACAGTAATGGCTGTGTATCTACAAATCACACTACTATAAAGAACCGCAGACGATGAAAAACTAGAATTCCCAACTTGCAACTCAGCCTGTGGCCCATTTTCTCTTTTTATTTGACCTCACCTGAATAATTAACGTGCAACTGGCGAGAAGATATCTGAGGAAACAAACTCAACATAATTTAATTATGGAAAAATCCTTATTCAAACATATGTATTCTATACAAAACATGGAATAATTGACAGTGTTATAGTAAGGTCAACTAATTGATCATGGTGACGGGTTTGTGGATATTAGCGTCTTCTGATTTACATATGGGAATTTTTTGTTTTTAAATCAAAAAATATGGAATTTCTCAGATTGGCTGGCCAATTGTCAATACTTCGTTCTGTGGTTCCGAAGTATCATACAGATTAGTAAGTGTAGGGGGCTGAATATTATTCTGTCATCTTCAGCTGACTTGAAGAGCGTCTGATAGGCTTGAGGGACCAGCAGACTAGTATCCTTATACCCAGAGAGCACTGCTGAGACACAAGGGCAAATACAGAGCCCGCCACACATACACATACCTTTTAGAAGAAAGTATGTGCATTATTATTATGAGAGCTAAGCAATAAAAAGGCTGAGTGAAATATGGCATCACTAAAATGCATAGAGAAACTCAGTGTGATTTCTATGGTGCTAGGATTTCATTTTAATTCAGCAGAGGTTTCTAGAATGAGAAAAAAGGTCAGATACACAAACCTGCATAAAGCATGAATATGATATATTTTAATCAAAACTTCTATTTATTGAACTGATGTTTCCTAAAATTTAACGTGGACACAACTGTTGCCCTTGTACTCAGAAAACTGTGATTGAAATAAGACTTAAAAAGTGTAGACACCTTTCTATAGCTAATTAGAAATATTTTCTCAATCTGTACTAAATTAAGCTGAAAATTTTGTAAGAAAACTTCTTTGAAGTATTTCTAAATGATTGCCAAAAGTTGGAGGCAAAATTATTACTTTATGAGCAACAGTCCTGATCTTCCATCATCAAATGAGGGTAACCAAAAAAAGGCTTAAACGGACATTGCCATAAGTTATTTTGCCAGCTGGTCCCTCTAACACACAGTATGAGATTGAATACTCAAGGAACAGGTAGTTGCAGGATAAATTATATCTAACGTTTACTTTTCTGTAAATGAATCTCTGTGATAATGTCTGTTTTTACAGAGTTCACTAAGATGAGCCTGGTGTTATTTTGAGGTTACATTTACCTTAATATCATTGTCCCCTTTCCAATCAAAGGGAAAAATAGTAAATCTTGTTTCTTTTGCTTTAGGTAAGACAGATAAATCATAGTTAAATAATATGCTGCAGTGTTTTCTAAACATTAACTTAGCTTTTTCATACTTATGAATAACTAACAATGCTAAAATCATGAGGAAAATCAGTCATTTAGAAGCAGAATAAAGTATCAGTATCATTACATGCACTACAAAACTCCTAGGTTCTTACCAGAAAGTTATGGGATCATTCAGTCTTTGCATCTTTGATGGACTAATTCAGATGTATCTGCACAGAGAGGTTATGTTGACTCCACTAGGATTTGTCATTTCATTTTGTGCTACAGCTGCAACAAACTACAAGCTCTTCAAAGCACACAAGCCGTTCGCTTGTGTGGTTCTTGCTATTTATTTGATATGAATGCTTCTGATCATAAAGCTGAGTGCTCCCGTCAGGCTTACAGTTATAAGTGAGTCAAAAATGATTCTTGCATAAATGATTGCAAGAGCATGTCAGTGACTTGCCCACAGGAAAGTCAAAGTCAAATTGTTCCCAAGATGGTATCCAATAGAGCTGAAGGAATTGAAATGTTCAGAGTGAGATCTACAAATCCCTGTTTCATTTTCATGAGTATTATGAAGATCTGTTTGACCATCACTGAAGTGTTTCCTGAGAGCACTTTACACTGCAGAACACCTTGTGGGTGTCCTCTGCTCGGATGTACAGAGCGTGCTGAAAAGAACCAGTGTTCCTAATCTTAGGCTAGTGTTTTGCTAGGATGTCTACTAAACACTTGCCTTCCTGCCAGAAGGAGCACTGCCACACCAAGACATCAATCACCATTTTCCATTGGTGTTTATGCTGCCAGTTTCTCTCCTATCTGTTCATATTTTGGGTTTATGTAAAGGTACAGAGAAAAAAATTTATGAGAACTTGAACACATCTGTCCAAAATTAGACAAAAAAATTATGTTCTAGGAATAATATGTTCTTTCTTACTAGCAAAATCTTACCTATATATTAAGAATATTTCTTCAGCAGGACATGGCATTTTAAAAATTATTCCAGTCTTTTGCTCAGCAGGTGACTTTTCCAAACTTGCATATCTCTTCTTTCAGATTTGCTTACCACAACCCTGTCAGAGTCCATCTGGAATCTTGCTACAGGAACCATTCTCTTTTGTAAGCAAAAGAAGAAATCTTCTCAGCATTTCTCTTTTTATTTTATCTTAATTCACACACAAAAAAGGATTCTAAAGGTAAAATGATGGCTTTTTAATGACACAACTTCCAATAAAGCAGAGATAACAGTGGTGATAATGAGAAAAGAAAAGGGAATAAATACTAAACAGATTCAAAAGAAAGAAAATACACAGATGTTCAAAACACCTGTCAAACAACATAGGGGATACTGAATCAGGCTCGCTCGCTCTCTTTTTTAAAAGTCATTCTAAACCACAACTGATGACTGGCAATTCTTTTTCCACATGCCTGTTTCCCAATAATGCTCAAATTTAGCTCCCAGTACCTTAATTTTTATGGAATAATGTATTACTGTTTTTCTCTACTCACAAAATTACAAGATGTGCCAGAGTTAAGGCAGGTGATCAGTTGGAACAGAGTAATAAGAGGCTCTGTTCATTGACGTTTTCATAGAGACAAATTCTAGTGACACAGCTAAAGTCACTCTAACCTCTCATTCTGTCTAATCTAATCGTCACTTTTATTTGATCACTATTGCCATGGTATCTGAGAAACAACCAAAAATCAAAAATAGGAATACTTCAGCATCTACCCCCCCGACCTTCCCAGCAGTTATGTTGCTTAATTAAATTTCTGAAGAGTTTTCTGGGAGGAGTGACAAGAGAGAAAAGCAAGTTGCAGAGAAAATCTTGCATTTAGTTCTGAATGTTGTTGTCACGCGCAAAGAGCTCCTACAAAGTCTGGCTTTCCATCAAGTAAGAGGCGTATCCTTTCAATTCTCACTTCCTAAGAAACAGCATTTTATTGGTACTATTGTACTCTACTGTATTCAAGGGGCATGTGTAAAGAACATAGCATTTCCCCTTTCTGTTGTTGTCTGAATAGTCAGTACAGAGCTTCCTGAAGGACTATCTCTTTGAATTCCTAAATTCTACTGTTTCCTCTTTATTAATACTTACCTGCACTAATATACAGCTTCAAACTATAAGGGTTAGAAAAGACTGCAAACAGCTTACTACAGGAGATGATGAAATCTTCATTTTTCACATAAGCCAGTATGTAAAGAGTGCTGCAAAAATCTTATTTAGGCTATGTGACATGCCAGTACTTCACATGTCACTTGAACATGGACTGGAAGTACATCAGGCTTTTATAATCTCATTTCTTCAGATTTTTTTGATTGCAACAGAATTGCCCAAGCAGAGGGTCCCTGAAGAAGCAAAATAGGGTTTTAATGAAGAAACATGTCATGTAGAAAACTTAGGCTTTACCAGTTTATCTTACACAAAATACTTAGGACATGGGGACTTCAGGGCTCCTGTGCTGCTACCAAGTGGAACTTGGTGTTTGCGCCGAGGTTTGCATGTGTTGGTAACATCTATAAGCTATTTGGATAAATTAGTTGGTCAAGGCAATGGTTGGGGCTTCTCACTCATCTACATATGAGATCTAGCTGATTCTGTCCACTTTCTTGAGTTTTAACAGGTGAGATTTAACACTTTGCCTCCCAGAATAGCTTGTTTTTGGTTACACTTGCCATGCCAAGTGAGTGTCACTGTACCCATATTATAGATAAGAAAACTAACGCAACAAGGCATGTCTTGACTGACACCACAAAATCTGTAAGAAGGCAGCTCTGCTGAAACGCAGAGTAAACAATGTCAATTTAAGCAAGTGATGTCAATTATGAGAAGACAAAAAAGACTTTCTTTTTGTCAAGAGTAGCAAACATTCAGTGGTGAGGCCAAATAAAGAAGTGTGAATTTCAGCATCTGCTGAGATGCAGAAAATTACAGGATAGTATGGTGACATGAATTGCCCTTCCTTCTGTTGCCAATGTAGACCATGATGTCCTATGAACACTACAACTGGACATGCAGTGCAAATTCATGTAGTATTGTGCAGCATTTCAAAAAGTAATAAACCTTCCAGCTGCATCTTCCAGAGAACCGACAGAATTGTCATGATAGTGCCACCAGAGGGGAAAAGCAGATGGCAAAATCAACAAGGACAAAATGTCAAGGGGGTTGGAGCTACTTTCTTGGTTTGCTTATCAGAGATAACTATATTAGCGTAAGATCAGGTAGGACTTTAAAGCAGTTTGTTTAATTGATGCCAGTGATAGTACCTAGTGCATTACCTGGATAGGAAGATTTTCCTTTCCTGCTGTCCCATGCTTGCAACAGCATTGTAAGACTATAATCTGTTAAGGCTAAGCTTCTGTTTTATTGTTTTCCTTTCACAATCAAATGATTTTATGTAGCAATTAAGGTCTTATGCAAAAATCATAAATATTAGTGTATTACTAATTTAAAAAGCAGTTACTAAGTACAGGCCTGTCATGTATAGTCCACATGTTCCACTGTGAACTTTACTTATGTTGATCTTGCTGCTTGCATTTTTATTTCAGCTGACAAGGAGAAGTCTACCCAAACACTTGCTTTTTAATCAGGTAGACTGCCAAGGATATTTAGGCATATAAATTCCCAAACTGATTAAGGTATACAACAATCCACCTATGATCCCTAGTGATTTTACTGTGTGAATTTACTGATCAAATGCACACATAAAATCCTGCAGAGCTGACTAGCTGTTTACATGCAGAGAGAACTAATTTCCACATACAAGTATTGGTGCATTTCTAGGGAATGAATTGCATCTGAGTCTTTGAGAAATGTGTCCCTTTAAGAAGTAATTTCAGACTTTAGGGTTTATGTTTTTAAAGTTAATTGGGGGGTTTTGATAGCCAATTCTCATTAAAATCCATTTACTTCTTTTGAAAAATCTCATCTTCAGCAGCTATTGATTTTAATAGGTGAAATAAATAACTAGAGCAAACAACTACTCAATAGTTTTCATGAGAGTTATGTCTACTAACTTACATTTTCTGTTAGAAATAAAACAGTATTTCCATGAGAAATTGCTCATATTTGACTAGTTATAGCTAGAAATAACCTTATCTATCAGAACTATATGGTACCCAAGACATCATATTTTGCTGCTTATTTTCCAGTGTAGCTTAGCATGTTAAGCTAGACATTGCTAACATTAAAATTAATATCATAACCAGGGGTAAAATCATTTCTAAGACCCTAGGTTATATGATAACATTGTGGGGCCTTGCTAACCTCTGTGACAAATAGCACTCTTGAGTAGCCTTTTAATTTCATATATTTAAAAGTAGAAACTCAAGTTAAATGCGTCAAAATTATTAATAAGATCCTTCACAAATTCTGAAGGGCGTAGAATAAAAGTAAATTTTAGAATTAGTTGGGTTCTATTATTGGGAAAAGGCCTAGGTAATAATGTTCATGCCTAAGCAAAACCTGTATGCCTGTCCTTTTTTTGAACAGACTTCAGATCTGGCCTTGAATTTGCTAATGTGATTATTTATATTCCACATATAATATAGTCCCATTTCTTAACACAATTGCTTAAATTAAATTCTTTTAATTCCTCAAAAAAATGAATTTCAGTTTTTTTGGAGAAGTTATATATTGCTAATACAGATCTTGATGGTTATTGAAGATATTTCTTTTTAGTTATTCCTTTATGTCTAAAAGCATGCAGATTTTATTAAATGTAAAGAAACAAATGAAAGGAACACAGAATCCATATTACATGGCATGTCCTGCTGTGGCCTTACTTTGCCAAAGAAACGTAGCGAAAAGGTGCTGGTAATATCCTTTGTCTTCATTATAAGAATGTGTTACATTCTTTCTAATGTAAGGCCATTTACCTTGACTCCCAACTACATTTAATCTCATTACATTCACTGTCATTATTGCAACATCTTTATTTCACTTGAAAGACCTTAAAGCTCTGGAGGACGATATTACAGTAAGGGCAGAATATGCTTTATTGAATAGGGTCCTGTGTAAATTCCAGATATGATCATGCCATCCATTTTTATGAGCCTGCTCACATGATTCTGGGTTAGTGCAACAATTGTAACTCTCCCAGTTAAATATAGGAATGGAAAATAAGACTATGAATAAGCGTCTTAAATATTTTAATATGGAAAGGACCTAAAAAGATGTAATAAAAGATCTTAATATAGATCTTGACTCAGAAATGAACTTCTGTACTTTTTCTGCAAAAGCCTCTACAAAATGAAAACATGTATAAATACAAATGCTAATGATAGACAGAAAGGTAAATTAATTCCAAGACAGGAAATGACATCATTCTAACTTACCCTCAGTGTAGAGCTCAATATTTCAAAGATCATATTGGTTTTTCTAATTTCAATAACAAAATCTACGGTACTGGGTTGAATAAGCTTTATTCCTGAAGAAAGGATCTCTGTTAGGTTACCTGACAAGGGATCAGCATTAGAATGGACATTTTCACAGACAAAATGCTTAAGAAAGTTATAATGCCAGAGTGGCAAGCCTGGGATTCTCAAGTCTTGTAAAGCTCATGAACATCACATGGGAGTGCTGAAGCTGTTCCTGGTCGTTCTGAGAGGCAGCTGGACTCTCAAAGGGCTGGTAGACCCTCAAGGAGCTACTGTCAACTTCTGTATGTCCAACTCTCATAGGCCTATAAAGAATGTTTCTGAAAAAATGTCTTCCTGTTAGATTACCTCCTTCATCTCCTGTATTCTTTAGACAGTTGTATAGAGTAGTACCAGGTGGGTGCTACTCATGATCTGCTTTAGATAGTGAAATAAATAGCTATAAGGAATTAATAGATCATAGATCTGTGTTATGAAAAATAGCAGAAGTTTCTCAGGGCATATCTGAATAACACATACTGCAAGTAGTCAGCGTGACCACGTTGATAAATAGCCTTGTCCAGTAACTGAAGGGTAAGTTATTGGTTCTTGCCTCTGGTCAGTGAACATTGTCATATGATCTTGTCATTTATTATGGTAGATTTCATTAGGTGTGTTATTATATGCTACCCATAAAATTTTATGTACTGGTAGAAAATAAAATTGTACTTTATCAGATTATGTCTCTTCCTCTAAGTATCCCAGGTGGGTCAACAGAGATTTGAAAGGTATAGGGCCTGTTAATGAATACAGACCTAGAGGATGATAATGTTAAAGATAACTCTTTCTGCTCATTAGTCATTGAAACTGCACCATCCATTTTTCATCCAGAGCCTGACCCAAGGTAGAATAACAGTGGAAACAGTAAAAACAGGTAGAGGTGGCAACTAAAGATTGACTTTACCTTGAGAATGGCTACAAAGCATGAAGACTGGGTATGGACCCCTCGCAGGCCAGTATATCAAGGTATCTTTTTTTTAGTGGATGTCTGAGGCAAACGTCCTGCTATATTAGCTTAAGTAAATCTTCTTTTTGCTAAATGGGTCAGATAATTTAGCTAAATGGTGCGTTTTGAAGAAGGCTTAAAGTGCAAGATTAGTCATATCAGCAGAAGTAATTGTCTCTCTAGCCATTTCAGTAACCTCTGCTATGCTCTCCTTTTTATCTCACTTTACAAACCAACTTCATCAGGCCGTAATAAGCATTATTTACAGCAAATTGTAAGTCTTGCTTTAAAGAGGCACATACATGATGAAAGGAGAGACAAGACAGGCAGGAAATAGAACTTAGTGAGATTACAGATTCTTGCAGATTCTTGCAGGTTTTTCTTCCAAATTGTTATTCAGTGAAGAAATTCCCCTCTCCCTCATGGCACAGAACCGTCATTCTGTGCTATATGATCCTGGCTGATGCATGGCAGAGTTTCTTCCTCACTTCTACGGAACTTTGGAGATGCCAGATCAGGCTGGGCTTCCTCACAAAAAGATTCATTGTTTTTTTCACTAAACAGAGTTCCCATTACTGAGGAACACAATCTAATTTCCACTTATACAATGGATGGGACCCACAGTTTTCAAAAATATCTAGAGGGAAAAGGTGTCTTACAATCCTCCATCTTTGGTCTCTTAGAGTATATCCTCAAATGAGTTCAACAAAATACCATTTGAATTTCCTTTTCATATCTAATTCCACACATGCATGTATAGAAGTGAGATTTGGCTCAGGGTACACAGCCAAATGTTTGTACAGGAATATTCCTGATATGCGGTAACTGGACACTTCTTCAGAATGAAGGTTCCCTCTCTGTGACTGCGTATTGTAGTGGTCCTGAAAATTTTTATATGACTCAGTGTTATCAGTAGTGTTCATATGTCTTCGTTAATAACTTCTAAATGTTAAATACAGTTTTGCCAGTTATATTTCATTAAACAGCCTTGTCCCATGATTAAGCTAATGACCTTATTGCTTTTCTCCTTTCTGATTAACCAGGAAAACAATTTATTTTTTTTTGTATCCCTGCTCGGATGCATTCCTCTTTTATCTAAAAAAAACAGAGATTTGATTCTGTCTCTTTCTTTTCCATATTGGAATTAATCAGCTCTAGCTTAATAAGTATCAAGTAATCCCCATTTAAGAAGTTTTCTATTTTAAAGTGCTACTTTTATTTTTCTATTAGGTATCTAATAGTGAAGGTTGGCTGTTTTTGCCACTTTCTCTCCATCATGCTAGGAAGTGAAGGTTGGCTGTTTTTGCCACTTTCTCTCCATCATGCTAGGAAGTATTTCTGCTGCAAAAGAATTAGGTAATTTTAAAATACATACAACTGAAAACAAATGGTTGATATAATTGGCTCTTCGGGGAAGAGAAAACCTAAAAATGGCACATATAAACCTGTAGCAGAATCCTAGCAACAGTTAAACCTACACAAAAAACTTGACCTAACCTTATTGTTTGTTTTTATTAATAAAAAGAAACATCAGGAAGGTAATCTTTTTTTTTTTTTCCTGAAAGAGTGTGTTGAGTGTGTAGCAGTTGAAAAAGGACCTCATAATAGACATGCTCTGACATACCATGACCATCCTATAGGATTCACAAAATGTGTAATTCTGAGGGAACACTTTTCTTGGAAAAAAAAAAAGGTAGATAAAACGTTCTTCAGAGAAAACGTTTGTAGAATTGGAATCTGAATTACTTGCTGACACGCAATCATTCTCACTCTCTGTCCCAATTGGATTTTAATTCAGCAATCTGAGAGATTTTACAAAACTAATCATTTGCTTTGATCCTGTGAATACATTCTCCTTGAATAAAGAAAAAATCAATAGGAGAAAACAATTGATGAGAGGTAGAAAAACCTTTTTCCTATGCTCTAAAAGCGTTGCTGCCCATTGACAAATGGTAGCATGTTCTGCAATTAGTTTATAGCATACTTCAAGGAGAAGGATGCAGAAAAGACTTTTCAGGGTCTCTCAGTGGAACACTTCATCCTACTGATGTTGGGGATGATTCAAGTTCACCTTATCCTCCATCACCTTGTCCTGAGTTTTCTTACTTTAGCCAGCTCTGGAAAAATAGTTTCTTATTTGCATTTGATGTGTGGAAGTTAATCAACACCATTAATCTGCATTCCAGATATCTGGAAAGTGTGTTCCCTACTACTAAAACCTTTCTTTTCCTTGCATTTGGGAACATGTGGATCGGTGCAAGTAATCCATCATTACTGTCTGAGCTCTTTGTTTATAGCAAACTCACTTTGTCTTTACCTTGCATAGGAAATGTCGGAGCTTTTTCTAAAGGAAAGACATTGTTTAATTCTGCTACTACCTTGAGGTTCATCTGTTCTAAATGATTTCCTAGAATTTCCACAGACATATTTGTATCCACACAGAACCACATTCTAATTTACTTACAAGCTGTCAGCAAACTGTTAGATTTTTACCGTAGCAACCATAGTGCCAATGTGGATTCAGGTAAACTGAAAAGTCATTTTACTTTTGTCCACTAATTTGCTAGCAGCTTCTTCTTATTACTTAGAAGCTGCTGCTTTTTATAGGGTGCACTGCATTTAAAATAGCACTAGTGTGCTGTAGCAGTTTTTTAGTTGTTTCATTGTAGCTACTTAATTGTTTAATGCTGTATAATGTGGTCAGTACGATGTGTGGACACAACTGTAATGCTTTTTCTTCCAAACATCTCTTTCAGTGCTGGTATTGGCATCTTTCCTTTATAAAGTCATAGATGTGTGAGACTTACTAAACTGGTTTCCCAGCATAAGGTAAATCAGTAATATAGAAACTCTTTTTATTCTAAATATGATTAATACATACATAATCCTGGGATACACTTGCTATTAAATAGAACTCTCCTTTTTTAAGAATCTAAGCAAACAATAGTTCATAATATGTGGGGAGCACCTGTCTCAAAAATTGAGACCAAGGATGAAAACAAGCTGGTACTTTTATATTTCCTCTCCAAGCATCACTGTCTCAGCAATGGAGCTTGAGTATTAAAGAGCATGTCTTTTCCAAACTGACACCCAAGAAAAAGAATTTGGAAAAGTGCATCTAGCAGCATCATTTGGGCACACCTACCAGAAGAATATGTTTGCAGATAAGATTTAAGTGTTAAATGAAGCTAACTATATAGAGCCCTTTGTTAATCATGTTTGTTCATCTTACTGTATTATGCAAGATATATATGTATTCTTTTTTACTTTTCATATTCATTTTCGGTGAACGTGTCATGATGCTGGTTGATAGCCCTGATTCCAAAAGGCAAAGCATTTGGCTGACTTTTTCATTGTTCTGTGTTCAGGTGTTCTGTCATGGTAATCCATCTGTCTCTAAAGTCCATAAATATTTCTGCTGGAAGCCTAGTTCGAGCGCTGGAACTCATTGGCAATTATGAAAATAATATAGTCTTTCAAAATGATATCTGGATTCTGTAACAGATTATTTTTTTCCTCTCAAATCTGTTTTCATTCTTTAAGGATTCATGTTATAGATATTGCCTTGTAATCAAATACAACATAAACAAGACAGTTAGGACTTTCTAGCGTAAAGGGAAATGTCTAGAAGCACAAAAAAAAGGAAGATTGTTTTGTTTCTTTACCCTGATCTCTGACCCTTTTCTAAGTTATTAACCTCTTACTGAAGCTGAACATAATGACTCACAGCATGCATCACATTCTACAGGCAGCCTCAGCAAGAGAGGTAAGCTTTGCAAGGCAAGAGCTTAACTAGAGTGGACTAGGAAAAAAATACGGAAACTTTAAGTTCCTTTTCTTCAGTATCTATTTTTCATCACATTGTTAGTTTTTATTCCATGAGTTTTATGATATGAGTTTTATTTTAATGTCAGTATAATTTCCATAATATGTAATACATTTTTGCACAGTATTTTTTTAATGTAAAATGTATTTTTAATACTTTTTTTTGCATGGTTACATTAAGTAATGAAGGTTCTTGCTTTTTTTTGCTTTACCTATCAGTTTTGTCTGTGCTGAGATCTGGGCGGAAGTACCTTCACCCCCTCTCACCTGGGCCTATTGCCCTTTTGAGCTGGGCACCTGCCAAGTCTGTGGCGGGCTGTAGCCCCTCACTACCGCAGACAGGTTCCTCTGCTGCCTCAGCCCAGAAAGGCCCTGGGAGCTGGCACAACATGCAGAGCCTTGGCAGGGAGAGGGGTGTCGTGGCCTATATGCCAGCCAGATTGAAGCTGGTGTGAGCCAGGACACTGTGAGTTTTCAACTGTTGTTGAATGCTAGCTGTAGCTGAGAAGTCTACCGTAATTGAAGATACCCCCTGTGCCACTCAGTAAGAATTTAGAAGTTGCTTCAGTGATACCTTTCCTGACCTAATCCCTGACAGTATTTCCTAATGGCAAACAACTGTGTATCAGTTTGAGCCTGCCTTAGAGGATGGAATATGAGCCCTCATGTTCCTCATGGTCTTACAAATTGCAAAAACTTGTGCAAAAACATCTTCAACTTTTTCACCAGAGATATCTTCACAAGAGAAACTGCATGGCTAAAATCTCAGTCCTCCACAGATATATCCTGGCTTATTTCTTCTCAAAATAGAATCCAGTGGTCAATTTTTCCCTTCAATTGTGTAGAAAAAAGAATTTACAAGAATTTACAATCACATTTTTTAATGTTTTCCCTTTATTTTGTGTTCCTACCAGAACCTTAGTATTCATGAAAAAACTGCAGATGTTTTTACTTTCACAGTTACTTTGAGCAGGGGTCACATGCTGCTTTTAATTACAACCTTATTCCCTACTGAGGCTTACACAAGTATTACCTAGAGCAACATTTTGCCCACTGCATTTAGACTTGAGACGAAAGCTAATCTTCTGTGTAGGTCAAAGGTTTAGTGGACTGGTTTTATTAACACCTTCACAATATTCACTAGTCCTTTAGAATTCTTCAGGCCAAATTCACCCTAAGTGAAGTCAAGCATAATGTATTCTAAAACTGTAGTCCAGTTCTGGGACATGTGACCAGCTATGTGGTACAACAGGAAAGTACAGAAAGATGTAAACACAAAAAAGAAAAAAGTAGCGATTGTAAATACTAATGGGCAAAATAATTATCCATTAACAATGACTAATGAATAAATACAAAATAGGCTACAAGGAAAGTTCCCAAGAACCAGAAGTCAAATCAGGAAAAAGACTTAAGCTTCAAGTTGTACAGTCAAAGGTGAATCTGTAATTTTTAAAGAAAGTGCTCCAAATTGTTATCTCTTTGTTTCAGGATGTAATTTGCTTTTATGTTATATTTCGTTTACTCTGTGAAATATGTGTAGGAGTGTCAAGAAATTGATTCCTTCAGTTATCTTTATGTGGTGTCATTGATCTAAATAGGAACCACATAAAGTGCCATTGATCTAAGGAGGGGTCAGGCTGAAATATCCAAGAGAGGAAAATGGTACTTTGGTTGTACAGAAATAAAATACCCACTGGAGTAATCCATTCGCATGCACTTTTCTAAGTGAGTCACAAATGATTCCTGCATGTATTGAGACTTGTATGTGCAATGGCACAGAGGAAAGCGTACAAGTCTTGTATATGCTGCTGTAATGAGCAATAAATTAGCAAAAGCTAATATAATGTTAACCTGCTTTAATTGCAGTCTCCTTCATGTTGCCTGTTTGCTCTCTGTATGCGTTTGGTTCCGTGGTCTCTGGGTGCTGTGGTTTTTGCAGTATGAGCATAAATAAATCACTGTGCAGCTCATTTTCAGGGATCAGTAATGAATTTTTATCAGCTGGTAGTAATACTTAAAGAAGAATTTGACTATTCAAGAGCATTAAAGAAAATATTTAAATTGGTTCATATCTGTTATTTACATATCGATGCAGGCACTGATAAGAGGTCAGATTCAGACTACAGTTTACTTATGAGATAAAATATCATTTAAGCGTATTACCACATCCAGACATGATCAGAGAAGACAATAGTGAGGGCACTGATGATGGAAATGGAAAAGTAGGAGTCTGATGAATGGGAAACTCAGTGCCTCAGCAGGTGGCACTTTACCAATACCCACATGAAATTAGAGAGTACTTTATGACTGAAAGTGGTGACTATTTGATGAAATGAAAATTTGAGGTGCTGAAAGCTACAGTTGGTGGGGGATTCCTTGAGTTTTTAACATACTACAGATGAGGTGCTGTGTGTAAGATAACTCAGACAACAGTAAGCACTTAAACCTGGATCAGACGGCTGTGAATGTGATTCGGCCTGAAGTACTGTAGACTTAATTTATTTCCACTTCTTATTGCATAGTATTGCAGTACAAAATTAAATCACTATTGTATTGTGTCTAGAAGAGAAGGGTGACTTTTTTTTGTGACCAGAAGAAGGCAGTATCTTCATGGCTCATTTTTGTGGGAGTTTCATGGAGTGGAAACCGTGTCAGAATTGGGCTCGGCTGAGCCATGTCTTTCTGAAAACGCTGTTTGCAAAGGTAACCCGTCGAGTTCGCGTGGAAAGTGATACACAACTAACATTAATAGTAGGGAGTTTTTATACCATTTGGCTGATCTTTAAACAAAAAGTCAGCATTTCAGAAACGCTTACTCAGACCACTAGCTTTCTTGCAGTACATTCCAGTTCAATGAAGAGAAGTGATATCTTCACATTAAAATCCTAACAAGGAAAAGCATTTTCTAGTCATCTCTGACACCAGAACTTTGTTTTGTTCATTGACTTGTATTGCTCTTCAGGAAGAAGTATTCATCGTTCATATACTATTTTTAATCTAAAAAATATATGATTTATATCTATTTCCAGGGGTCTTCCATCCTAGTGACATTAGTGGGAGATGAACAGGAAACAGATTCTATTGTAATATATCGCCTATTTCTTAAAGCCACAAAATAGCACAGGATTTTCTTTTACATATGCATTACTGATTGTTATTGTCTCAGGGGGTAATTATTCTTGCAGTATATGTTTAACCCCTTAAGACTTAAGGTTATACTGTTCTAGGGCACATCACAGTTGGCAGAACAACAGGCTATAACTGCAAGCATTAAGGGGTTAATTGACTTTTATTGAAGTAGTTTGTAGCTTGTTCTTCTCTTCATCCTTAAACTGTTGATCCACTGTAAACTAAGATACACTGGGACAAGATTTTTAAAGATGTTTAGTTTTCCTTTAACCTATTTGTATGTGTTTTGTTTTTCTTTTTTCCCCCAATATACTCTAGGTGTAAAAAGGATAAGGTCATTGTAACTGAATCTCTTTTTCTTAAGGTGAACACATTAAATTCTCTTGCCCATAAAGGGCAGCTGTTGCATATTTTTTCTTGCAGAGGAATTTGCATACACTTCAGGTTGTGGAATAGAAATTGCAGTAATTCAGGAGGTAACTACATTTGCTTAGCCTTCATAAAGTGCTGTAAAAAGATCTGAGGGGAGAAATGTTACTGCTCGAAGGGATTTTTAAAATATCAAATATTATTTCAGTTAATTCTAATAATTTGCTGCTACTAGTATTTACCATTATCACTGCTCAGTGTTTTTGAGCTCTATTAAAGATTTAAATGAGAGCTTTATGGGATACACCTTTTTAGAATTCAGAGGATTTTATGGATTATTATTCATAACATCTGCCACTTACAGAAAAAAAGCCTCAGAACGCTCCTTTAGTGTGTATTTAATGTTTGTGATACATTTTTATATTAAATAAGATTTGTTTTATTTTAGCAGTTGTGTTTGTGTAGCTGTATGAAAGATCTGTTTGCTCTATAAACCCTTAGGTCTTGGGTTTATAGCTTGGCTATTAAAACTTTCATTAAGATGAAACTTGATATTTCTCAGTTTATAACATATGTATGTTTTTTGCAAAAGATGGAAGTGTGGAAAAAAAATACAAAATAGACATTTTAATATTAATGAATACTTACTGGTAACTAAAATGGTTTTAGTAAAGAAATAATGTGGATACTTTCTATTTTCCTGCATTATGTTTTGGAAAATCTTTTTCCTAAAAAAAAGAAAAGTTGGCAAGAATTAGAAATAGCCACATGAGAGACCATGGAAGATATTCTGAGGGCAGACAAATCAAGTGTAAGCCCTTCTTTATTTTTAACTGCAGGAAACTCTCATTGTTCAGTTCTGTGCTTGACATTGACCTGGGCAGGTGTGTCCGCATAAGGTGCAACAGGGAGGATTTGCTTGCTGGCTTGCTGAAGTGACAGAATTGTGCAAAATAACTGCAGTGGCCTGGCAAGCTTCAGGAAGCAGGTGGATCGTGGGTACCTGTCTCCAAAATTACGATGATGAAAATGCGTGCTTGCCTGCTGTCTAACCCAGGAGGCATCTACACTTTTCCTTTTTACACATTATTATTCCCCAGGCTCCTCTTTTGTACATCTTGACATACCTAGAATGGCCCCAGTCTTGACAGAGCTGAGTAGCACAACCTGTAACTCTGAGCACTTTGGGGATCCTGGAATTCCGTGTTTGTATGTGAATAAGATGTACTATGAATAGGAGAATTTGTATATGCGTATCAGGAGGTAGATTTAGAAAAACCCTTCTCCTCTTGTATTATTTTTTGTTCACCTGCAGCTCCAAATGCTGTTAATACTGAAGGAGTGTGATGGAATATGCTAACAGTATCACATTAGCTGGCAACAGAATTCATTTTTTCAGAAATAACTTTTCATTGGGAAAAAAGTGCTGAATTGGAAATTTCTAAGAAATTGCGATAAGTTCATCAGGGAACTTTTCTCAAATAGAGGACAAAAATTTTGCTAAGACAAGTGGAGACCACAGATTAGAATCTGTCCCCTCAGACCATAAGGATGTGCCTGAACCAAGAGGCAGTAGCTATTTTGAGGTGGCATGTTCTTTCTCAAGAACAACTAATTACAGGAAGATAATTGGGAACAGTCAACATGGACTTGAGAATGACAAATAATGGTTGATCAGCCTGAGAGCCACACATTATAGAAGTCAATGTGGGGAAGGGGAGAGCAGTGGATGTAATATACCTTGACTCTAGAAAGGCTTTTCACACTGACCTCCACAGCATTCTCTTTTGGAAGCTCAGAAGTACGAGCTGGATGAATGGATTGTTAAATGGGCTGAAATTTGGCTAGACCCGGCTCAAAGGGTAGTAATCAGTGCTGTGATATAACCCAGCAGTTAATTCTGAGGCTGATTATTTTCAATATCTTCATCAGTGATCCAGATAATGCAAATGAATACACAGTCAGCCAGTTTGCAGATGATACTAAATTGGGAGTGGAGCCTGCCAAATGATAGAGCTTCCAATGCGGAGGAACGTGGGAAAATTTGAGGATTTGACCAACAGACACCTCACAAAGATCCAACAGGGTAAAGGTCAAAGTTTTGTGGTGGTATGGAATAATGCCATGCTTAGGTACAAGCTGAGCAGCAGCCAGCCCTGCTGGGAAGGACTTAGGATTACAGGGGATGCAAAGGTGAACATGAACTAGCAGCGGTCTCTTATTGTGAATAAGGCAAATTGCATACTAGGCGACATTAGGAGGAGCATGGCCAGCATCTGAGGGATGTTACTGTCCCTGTCTGCTTGGTGCTGGTGAGGCTGCACCTCAAACACCATGTCTAGTTTCAGGCCCTCCAGGTCAAGAGGGATGTTGAGAGGCTGGAAAGGATCCATCAGAGGGCTGCCAAAATTGTTAGGGGCCTCGAGCATCAGAGCTATGAAGAGAGGTTGAGGCAGCTGGGCTTGTTTAATCTGGCAAAGATGATGAGGAACAATCTAATAGCAGCTGGCAGCTACTTGAAGAGAAGTGGCAAAGGTGATGGAGCCAAACTCTTGTCAGTAGATGAAGGGAACAGAAGAAGTAGAGGGAAGAAGGGAACAGAAGAAGGGAACAGAAGTACAATAGTACAACAGAAGGGGCAATAGCCACAAACTGTGACTTGGGAGGTTTGAATGAAGCCTTTCTATGAAGAGTAACAACATGTATACAAAATGTGAGCACGCTTTTTGTATTCCTACGTTTTTAACACTTCCTCTAATTTCAGTTGCTTTTAACATAGAATGAGTTTTAACTAGGTGAAAATTTCCAGTCCGTTATCCATTCCCTCAGCTATCTCCTGTCACATCGCTGTATTTAAGTCTCTTAGGGGAATATTCCAATTTCTTTTTCTTTTTTTTTTTTTTGCACAGTGGGAAGAATTAAAGGTAAAATATCAACTTCAAATTCTCTAGGAAAGGAATTTTAGTCAGCCGTCATAACAGGTTATAAGCTGATTTGAACATGTTTTTTAGTTTATGGATTTATACCACATGCAGAGCATCTGCATTGACCCAGCAGACACTAACAGCTCTATCTGAGACATTCAAGTCTGTTGGGTTAATGATCAACTAATTAAAAATTCTCAGTAGGTTTTGACATAATCGACCATCATATTCTATCAAGTAAACCATACAAGTGGTTTTTTTAAATTGTAATTCAGATTAAGAAGAGTTAATTTTCCTAAAATATTAGACTCATCTGAAAAGTAAAGCAGTTATAGAACCACTAGAATAACTTGCTGTTGTAGCCACATGAAAGCAGCTTAAATCTCTACTGGCAGACGAGCACACACAGTGATGGTTCAAAGTGATCATTACTATTTAATCATGACACATTCATTCTGCTGGAGTAAGTAAGCAGAATTCTCCAAAACGTTGCATTTCTGTTCCCTCAAGTCTTTCTCTGCTTCCTCTTTATGGCTTATTTCAAGTGGCAAGGTTCACATTGAAATCAAATTTTGTCTAATCAGTTAGTAGACCATAAATGACCATAAAACAGTTGCTTAAACTTTACTCAAATAATGAAAAGCATTTCAACTCTAGTTATCACTGTTGCTGTCACTGACTTGAAACATAACATGACTTTTGTTTTTAATCCATTCATTTATATTTTATTGATGTATTTCCAGATGCAGCCAGGTACTCTCCTAAAGCAGTCTCTGACATAGCAACGGTTCCATAGCCTATGCCTCATGTTTGTTTTTGCTACGTTACATTTACATTATTTTCTTTTTATGGCATACTATGGAACAAAATTTTATTGTTGCTATTTTTAGTCTTTCAGTTCAACCTTCTTCAGCAGGAACACCTGTAGAAGGAGTCAGTTGAAAGTATATGTGAAGTGCATTTTAAAAGAATATATTAGTATACTTATGCCTCTTAATATATAGGAGATATTTTGAAAGAGTGAATAATATCCTATAAATTATTTAAAATTATGGACAAGACTTTAAAAATGACTAGTGCTTTGGATGCCAGTTGAGACATGCCCAAGGGGCACTGGAAAAGCAAGCTCTTTCCAGGTGCCTTGAATATATGCCTAATATATTATGCCTAATATATCTCATGGAATTATTTTGAATACTGTGATCCAAATGTTTTGATTTTAATCATGACAGTCATTGTTTGGCCAAATCTGCTGGGATACTGAGGACTGCAGTGCCTAGAGCCCAGAGAAATACCATCAATACTTTTCAGGGTTAGGCAGAGATGCCTTGCCCTGGATTGCTCAGTATCACCCGCATTAATGAAATCCAAGAGATGATGAAGTTGTGTAAGCTCATTATAGGCCATCAGACATCTCAATGTCTATTTAGAGAGCCAGCGCTGTTTTAAAAAGCTGTTTTCCAATAGCTTCCATAGCTATTTTGAAGCTCTATAGTCAGATTAGATTTTTCTAGGTAATGAAAAGTATTGAGCCATTTTCAGTTAATGAAAAGCAATGAGTGAAAGGATCATTAGGACAATAGGATATTTAAATGCTAACCAGATGTGAAACTCCAAAATTACAAAAATGTTTTAAATTTAATTCATTAGGTTCTTAGTATTGATTAGTCCAGCCAATTTGCAAGTCAGTTGTTGACCAACAAATTAATATTTCAATTACGGACATCGTCTTGTGTTATAGCGAGGGAGATGGCAGTTAGTGACACCTTGCAAAGTGCTACTTTTGCCATGGAATTCTCTTTCAATGCATTCGTGGTTTGGGACACTGGTTGTTTTAAATTCTGTGTGACACGGTTAGTCTTCCTTGCTGTGACAGGACTGAACCATCTCAAGCATTCTAATTTCACAACCACAGTTTAAAATACACATTTCTCTCTTACCTCAGTGAGTTTAGAAAGACTATATGTCAAGTATATTTGTCAGAGCAGAGCACTTCTTGATATTTCACTATTAGTTTCTATTTTTTGTCTCATATTAGGCGCTCCTGTCCTTGTTTTCACTGTTTCCTTTCTGCCTTTTCAAGTGTCCTGCACTGATGCACAGCCTCTGCATTGCAACCTCCCTGAGTTCTGGTCAAGACAGGGTGACTTTGCTTCAGTCTGGCTTGTCTGTGATTGTGACCATTTGCTCACTAATGTCAAACACCTACTGTGGCACATTAGGTCAAGCCATAAGAAGTAATACCCAGGCTTCTTTGGATGATACTGTCAAACACATGGGAACTGCCTGTCCTTGGGGAATCATTATAGCAATTATAGCATTACAGTATCTTCCTTCAGACCCCCCCCCCGCCATGTATGCATGGGGGTCTATCAGCTCTTCAATGAAGAATTTAAAAAATGGTTCCAAACATGGATTTTCTACATACTATACCTGTTTATCTCTGCTTTACAGTCCCAGTTTATGTCTTGAAGGTACAGATGTTCTACAAGACGTTGTTCTTGCCCTTGGGATTATAAGTTATAATTTATTAACTGAAATAGTGTTCTTTACCACCAGAAAAATAAACATTTCATACAGAAGCTATTTGTTAAATTCAAAAGAGCAGTTCTACTGACCTGCGATATACCAAAGATCCAGCCAGATGGCCCCAAGTGAGTATTTGTGGAACTATCTTGAACAATATGCCTTGCCATTAGGTTTTGCAGGATAGAAATGTTTATTATCCCAAAAATACTACAATAGTGTGTAGTAGATTAAGGGCAGTAGTAACTGGAATAGTCTAGAAAACTATCCTGAAAACTCAAGAGACATTAAGATGATGTCATGCTAAAGCTGCGGTGCAAACAAAATGGGTTGATATTTGACCCAAAGACAGTGAAATTAATAAAAGGACCTTTGGAGATCTAGCACTGATTTCACAATTCTGGGAAATCTGGGAATTGCATTTGAGAGGGCACAAGGTGTTATTTTAAACTTTACGTACAAGATGAAAGCAGTGAATGTAATATTTTTAAGTCCTATGGATGCATTTTACAGCTTGCCACATACCTTACAAAGGAGAGTGAAGAAAGTTAGAATGAATTTACTCAGTTCGTGGATTTAAATGGTCTAGAAAAAATGATTTTGTTGTTTTATAAAAATTAAGGAGAAAAAGATTCAGAATTGTAGAATGGAGAAAGAAAATTACTCTGTACAAAATCAATGAGCCTGTGCACAAGGGAGAAAAAAGATACTCAGCATGAGTTAAGGGTTAGTAGAAATAAGCCTTTAGTGTGAAATTCAATCCTGTGCTAAGTACCAATACAGACCTATCACAGAAACCAATTAAGGATCATTTAAGACTGATCTACTTTTTCATTAAGTATCTCTTAAATGTAAAACCTGACTAGGTCTCATCAGTCAAATATTCACTTAAAGGCCACCAGTAAAGGTAGTAGAAAAGCTATTATTTAAACTACGTTTTCTTTTGACCAGGGAAAATCTTCTTGAGAAGCTTAGAAACAGTTTATAGTAGCAGGAGGATAAAAAAATTTTACAAGTCCTAACTTATTAATAATTAAGAGATGCACTGAATTCTGTTCTTGCAAGGCTGAAGTGCCTCATAGAACAGCTTGTGAATTAGTAAGAAAGAGTACTAATTGTTTGGTTGATCATTAATTAGCCATCCTGCCTTTCCATACCATCATTTAACTCCGTTAAGCTTAATGTTTGCACATATACCATATTAATGATCTCGTGTACAGATAGCAGAGGAAAATATAATGATTAGTGAAGCAATAATTACATAATACATTATCAATTTCATCAGTATTAATGTTATTCCATCAATTCGCAGCATTACAATAGAAAACTGGAGCACAATTGCAGATGTATATTTAGCGATCATAAATTATTACTGGATCAAATTATTTCCAAAGGGATCAAACCCCATAAAAATAACATTGTGCCCTACCTCTGTAGGGTGTTTTTTAACAAACAAACAAAGGCAGTTTCTAGTGAAATCAGTGTAATAACTGAAAGTCTGT